>NC_087081.1:16609052-16769957 GCF_026151205.1 Bolinopsis microptera | reverse complement strand
GGGGGGAATTATTGGGGGGGCCCCATTTCATGCCCGCTAAAATTTGGGAGGAGTTTACCAGGGGGGGGGGGGGGGGGGGACATCATGCCCACTAGAATTGGGAGAGAGTTTACTTCAGGACAGTTTACTTCAGGGGGGGGGGGGGGGGGGACATCATGCCCACTAGAATTGGGAGAGAGTTTACTTCGGGAGGAGGAAGCTAAATGTTTTTCTCCCTATTTGTAGCCTTCCCGTTACGGATGTTCTGTTTATGGCAAGTGATGCAGTCAGAAATAAAACATCCTCGATTAATAATTAAAACAATTGATAACGTAGCTCGACCCTAAACACCTCATTTATATGAAATATTATCGTTTATTGACAGACCTGTTTTATAGAATGGACACACTCGATCATAATCAGTAAATCCGTTCTGCTGCAAGAAATCGTCCTTGATCAGTTTAGCGATCTCCAAGCAAATCTTATCAGTCTCTCCCAACGAAGATTTACCCACCAGCTGCACAATTTCAGACAAGTCCTCCTCATTTTGGAGAATCTCAGACACCTGTTTGTGTTTGAGGTTTTTATGAAATTAAACATTTAAATTAAAAACAAAATCAAGATTTGTCACTCTGCGGAGAACTAAATTCCGGAAAAAAGGTAACAACCGTACCTTGTTTCTCAGAGATACAAACTCTGGGTAATTCTTCTCGTAGTAATCATCGAGTGTCATCTTGTACTTGCTGTAACTGATCAGCCAATTAACAGACGGGAAATGTTTCCTCTGAGCTAGTTTCTTGTCCAGACCCCAGAACACCTGAACATTTCATCTTTTAGATCACATGACCAATCCATGATTGGTCATTCTCTTGTCTCAGATATAGAGATCTGCTGTCAGAGCAAAGTAAAGACTGTTTATTGAGTGATAAATTATGACCAAGTTTTAGCGAACTTTTGTCGATACAATTATAGAACTATAGAAATAGATTGCGCCACAAGAAAGAGAGTTATGACATATCTGATATGTGGTAGTATTTCGCGGAGATTTTGGGAGGTTAGTGATGACATGAGTCGTCAACTAATAAATCTAGTTAAATCAGCGCGCAAGGCGCACTGATCATACCGTCGCGCGATTCGGCACGTGTGCGTCGTGGTTACCATGGCGCAGTTTATTTCACTGTTCGCGCATGTCTTGTACACGCGATCAAATTCTTACTTTTCCATTAACATTCGTTGCAATCACTGTCACTGTTAACAGTTATACATTCGCAAACTTTCATAAACACAACGATGACCAGGATTATCCTATTCATCTGGGCACTCACAGTGCCGCTCTCCGCTGCTCCAGTTCCACGTTCACTGAATGTCACCGACAGCAATTCTACTTCGACATCGCTTATTGAGGAAGACCTAGAAATCGCCGGATCTGATGACCTCGCAATAAAAGTTGCTTTTATACTCAGTTTCATAGCTGTTTTATCTTCCATCCTGCTAGCATGTTTGATGCTCGGATTCTTTGTAAAGACCACGAAGAAGATTTCAGAACTAGCAAAACTTTTAGAAAAAGATAACGGCATTAACAAAGATCTCGAAAGTGGACTACGGGAAGAAATGAAACCAGAAGAAGATCAAGAAATAGTAAAATCACATAGTCAGATCGACTTTAAACCAAAGAACTATCACAAGCAGCGTATGCTTATGAGACTGAAGGAAGCTCAAAAAGAACACCCGCTAGCGAAGATGACCAGCATGGAGAAAGTTTCGCAAAGAAAACGAAGAAGACGACCCCTGAGAAGCCGTAACGAGAGGAACAAGGGGACTACTTTAAAGGTACAGTCCTCCCCCTTTTTAGGACGGTCATGATCACATTTCTCTGACTAATTTTAACGCCCCAATTTCTAAATTACTAAATTTGACGGACAAAAATGATGCTTAAATTAGACAAGTTATCCACAAGTTTGTTTCAGATTTACCCGGCCATGGACGTATCAGACACGGAGTTGAGCACAGGAGAGTTGGTGAAGTGTCACTATCCTTTCCCCAAACATCAGAAGAAGCTCATCTGGCCCAACAAATACAAGTTTATCCCTCAGGATCTTGAACCTGGTGAACTTGTTTTCATTTCCGGGGACGAAAAAGCAAAAT
Organism: Bolinopsis microptera; assembly: GCF_026151205.1. Taxonomy (NCBI): domain Eukaryota; kingdom Metazoa; phylum Ctenophora; class Tentaculata; order Lobata; family Bolinopsidae; genus Bolinopsis; species Bolinopsis microptera. The sequence goes on along the minus strand of NC_087081.1, from coordinate 16,767,833 downwards.
GGTCACCATACGAATTCAAAGAATCGGATAGCGTTTCACTGTCTTTTGGTGAAGAGAAGCTAGACAATGAAACATCTTGTCACGAAATGGAGGAGATTGGTCGGGATACACGGAAGATGGAACAATACGAAAATAAAGAAACATCGCCCATTTTATGTCCGGAGACTACGGTAAAGAAACCTTTCAAGAAACCTTCACGCAGACCACCTCCTAAACACAAGATTAAGAACCAGGAAGTACAATCAGAAGCCGAAAGAGTTCTTGTCGATTTAGACGAAATAATGTCCACATTGAGTCCTGAAATCACCAGATCCAAGCTTACCAAAGCTAATAAGCTGTCGTCTGCGAGGGAAAGAAGATTGACGGAAAAAAGGAAAACGGACCAGACGAATACTGCGAAAGAAGAGAACCTGAAAATAGAAAATAAGGGAGACTCGCTGTGTATCGAAGTGGAAAGGGATGATGTTATATCCTCGACTCCCACCATCCTCCCACCAAACCCCTCTCCTGTCACCCCAGTGCCTCCTAAAGAGTGTCTTCCCAAACTCTCACCTAATAAAGTAACATTGGCCCCTCAAAAGCTCTCTACCACGTCCCAGCTTAATGATCCGAAGATCCGACGTCCAGAAGCAAAGTCCACATTAGCGACTGCTCGGCGTCAACAACCAAGAAATAAGAACGCTCGATTAGCGACACAAACTCCCCCGCCAAAACATGCGAAGAAGATCATGTTCCGACCAGGAGCAGTCAGGAAAAGGAGGTCCATATTCGGCAAACCTAAGAGTCTCAACTATTGGACTATCATTGCCAACAAAAAACTCCAAAAGAAAAACGAAGCTCTTGTCGCAGAACATTTTCAGAGCCCAGACCCTATCCTTCAAATACAAAGAAAAAGTGACGGGGCTATCCTGTACGAATCTCCTCTGAAATCAAATCCTTTCGTTATTCAGGTTAGCATCTTACACGAATTTAATTTTATATTAAATCTAACATTAAAATTATCTATATCTCAACAAGTAGTTTTCTCTTAAACTTAACCCCAAAAACCCACAGAACGGTGTCGTTATGAGGAAAGATAACGTGAGCTGAAAGGATAACCACGTGACATACAAATATTGTACAACAAGTACACAAAGCTAAACCTGGTTGGCATTGGAGTAAATACTAGATTGTCAATGATGGAATTTGGATGATGCATTCTTTCAAGGGACATAGATAAAGAAGGACAAGAAAAGGAAGAAGCAAACAAAGAGCTAGAGAGATACGAAAGAATCAATTGTATCAACACACGAGGAATGCGGATATTCTATTCTTGTGTATTATCATTCAATATATTATCTTAACATATTATAAATACAAAAAAAAAGTTAAAAGAGACAAAACCAAAGAAAAAAGATAAAAAACAAAAAACCAAAAAAAAAGACATTTCACTTTGCTATACAATCGTGCAGAAGTTATTTCAGAATCTGCATTAATTGTGAGTTCAAAAAACCGGATAACTGTGTTTTATTTGTTTGACGAATTGGGGAGGAGGGTTACCATTTTTCATCTGAGTGACGACTGTCCTCTGATTTAAGCTTTAATTCGCGTTTTATACAGAAAAGGTTCCGAACTGCTCCGTTTGCATAACAGCTTCTCTCTATAATGACGCAAGCTAACTGCAAGTTTATTATAGCAATGTACTGTAAAACCCTTAATTTTCGGAGTGTTTTTAAGGAACAAACATTCTTAAAAATGTATGCTGTGAAGATGGTTAATTTTTAGAAATTTGCGACAATTAGCGCTCACGAAAATATGTTTCAAGTCTAGATTCCGTAGTAACACCTAAAAGCTGTTTTCCACACATTTTATTATTACCAAACTATTTTCGTTTCCCTGGTGAGAAGGATTAATTAAACCAATTACCGCTCTACAAATGTGTGTGTAATCAGTGTAGCTTGTGTTGCAAATATCGAGCTCTCTTATCTTTTGTAAATTTGCGATAAGTTCAGTTTGCTGCTACCGCGTAGTTTACCTTTGCGTGTGTACTTGTACATTACTATACAAGTACACTATGGCGGATGACTCAACTTTGACCCGATCCCAGGAGTTGATTAAGGAGTTCAACTATGATAAACAGGAAGATGTGGAAGGCTGTGTTGAAAGATGGTCCATTAAGTTAGGAAAAGACCTGCATATGGACTACAGTGAAATTGATTTCGAAAGTCGTGAAAAGATCAAGACTAAGGATAAACAGACTCTGTCTTGCTGGATTGTGGATGCAGTGGACCTTGTTCGTCGGCAGAATAGTCAGATGTATCTCTTGAAGGAGATCATCGAGTGCTTCAAGACGGAAGCACTAGCAGACAAAGAAAAGGTGATCAGGCTGCAGGGCCAGCTGCTTGTGCAGAAGGACGAACAACTACAGTTGCTTAAGACATCTGTTGAGGAGACAGTGCAAACAACGGTGGATTCAGAACTATAGTGCAGCTGTTCAACAGAACAGTGCAAGTGGTACGGTCTGCAACAGTAACATCCTGAAGAAGGTGATGAAGAGTGTGGCTGCAGAGGAGGACAGGAGCAAGGACCTGATCGTGTTTGGGTTGAAAGAAGAGGAGGAAGAACAGCTTCCAGCGCTAGTTACCGCAGTTTTGGAGGAGATCGGGGAGAAACCTCACTTCGAAGCGACTAGAGTCGGTTGGAAGAGGCCAGGTAGTACGGCTATCCGACCAGTCAAGGTCACCGTCCCAAGCTCAACAGCGGTTCATCAGATTCTGATGAAAACAGGGAGACTGAGGGAGACGCACAAAGATGTATGGATATGTCCAGACAGATCCAGCGAAGAACGAGCAACAAGGAAGCATCTGGTCATTGACCTGAAGAAGAAGAGGGCTGAACAGACTCATCTCGACCACTACATCCGGTACGGGAAGGTATGTAGCCGTGATAAGAAGTCATCATGAGTTATTCATGTCTCTTGGACACTTATCAGTATATGAAGGAGTGATGAGTATTTTAAGAATTTTCGGACGTTATCTGTATTTAAGAGACAACTATATAATTTGAATATTTTATTATTTGATTGTTTCACACTTTTCATATTTCATAATTTTATTACTAGGTGGAGGTGATGTTATTGAGACTTTGGGCGGCCATAAAACTCCTGTTTTGAAAGTTGTCCTCTGTACTTGTTTCACTGACCCACGCTTTATAGCATTTATACATTTCGGCCCATTTCTTATGTTTGTTCGATTTGCTGTACATTTGTATATTTGCTATTTTGTAAAAGTTTCAAATCAAATCAATGCTCTCTATACCAAGAGTAGCACTAGTAACAGTATACACTCACCTGTACGATACCAAGAGTAGCACTAGTAACAGGATCAGAGAAATCACCACCAGGAGGAGACACAGCCCCGACAATACTCACACTCCCTTCTCTACCTGGGTTACCAAGACAACGTGTGCGACCTGCACGCTCGTAGAAGGAGGCGAGCCTGGAGCCGAGGTAGGCAGGATAGCCACTGTCAGCTGGCATCTCCGCTAAACGACCTGAGATCTCTCTCAGAGCTTCAGCCCATCTGGAGGTGGAGTCTGCCATCATGGACACGTGCATTCCCATGTCACGGAAATACTCAGCTAGAGCAATACCTGATAGGGGATTACTAATGTCACGTGAGGGAGTTATGGTCGTGTCATTTTATTATGTGATAGTTATTTAGTTAATAATATTTAGTTAATAAACGTAAAACAAGAAATCCGCCATAACCATAATAACAGCGCACGCTCAGTTGTTCACGAAAGTAATAATTTTTAACCCATCATGGTTGTCACGTGAATATAACGTATTTTAATTAGATATTATATTTGATGATTGATCAAATTGGTTTGCTAAATCCTCCTAAATGATGTCCTAAATATTATAGTACTTCTGATTACAGCTAAGACTGTGAGTTTACGAACTTTTAACTTAAGAAGAATAAACCGATCAAAACATTTGTTTATTTCAATTTATTGATTAATTTAATAAAGAAACTGCAAGGATGACAGACCTGTGTAAATAGAAGCCTCTCTGGCAGCGACAGGCATATTGGACGTATTGGCTACCAGGCAAGTCCTCTTCATGATGTTATGGACTTCTCCCCTCAGCTCCAGTTCCAGCTAAAAAGGGAATGGGGTTTCAAGGGGAGCAGAAATAAGGAGATCCTCTAAACTTATATCAGATAATAAATAGGCGAAAATATGAATTAATTAATAAAGACACGTGACATGCCCGTATATGGTAATCACGTGACATGCCCGTATATGGTAATCACGTGACATGCCCGTATATGGTAATCACGTGACTTACCTCAGGGAACTCCTGCAGCACCTCCGCCATCTCGTTACCCCGCTCTCCGCACCCCACATAGATGATGATGTCAGAGTTACTGTACTTGGACAAGGCTTGCGAGATTACCGTCTTACCGCACCCAAACGCTCCGGGGATGGCTGTGGTACCTCCCTGTACACATCTGTGGGAAGTGGGTTAGTAAGACAATACCAGCGCGACAACATCTTAATATTGATTTTAAACATTGAGACAACAACCAGACATCATTGAGACGAGAATGTTACCACCAAAATAATGAAACTTTTAGTGACTTAAAACATAGATTATTACTTCTTCGCCCATTAAACTAGTCCCTTAACAGCATGTTAAACTGAAAACCTTAATTATTTATCTGCCTTCTCTTTTCTTTCATCACATTACTATTATCAAAAGTAGCTACAAAGTAACTGCTACAAGTTGTTACATCTGTATCGTATATCAAAGCAAAGTATGAGGGTAGATCAGATGTTACTGGTTACCAGTAACCAGTAACCAGTAACCAGTAACCAGTAACCAGTAACCAGTAACTAGTAACTAGTAACCAGTAACCAGTAACCAGTAACCAGTAAATAGTAACTAGTAACCAGTAACCAGTAACCAGTAACCAGTAACCAGTAACCAGTAACCAGTTACCAGTTACCAGTTACCAGTTACCAGTTACCAGTAACCAGTAACCAGTAACCAGTAACCAGTAACAATGTTTCTGATCCTACAGTGACATAATATGAACAGCACTATATTGTATCAGCTACTGACACTAAAAAGATTTGTGGCTTGACTGACTGCATCCACCCTTTATCTTAGGAAAGGTGCTTTTAGTTTATAGCTGCAACATCAGGGTAATTTACTAAATGTGTCTCAATGCACGTAGTTTCCAAGAGTCAGACTGTCTAGGGTTGAGTACGGGAATTACCCTAACTTGCAGGCATAAAATGGAAACTTTTTCTATGGAGAAAATTGAAAAACCCTTGAGTAATTCTCCATTTATGCCATTTTATGCCATTGCCCCCCCCCCCCGTTATAGTTCCTGGCTTTACTATACAGCTCAGTCTGTATTTGTCATGGTGCTATTTACTATACTGGCAATAGTTAAAAATAAAGCTGGTGCTATAAAGAAGAGCGAGGGTAAGGACCTATAAAACCGTTACCACAAGCAGGCTCATTATTCAGACGGGTACAGTGAAAACAGAACCGTTAAATCGTTAACAAGAGTTAGCGCGGGTCACGCGGTCTTAACTCGAGGTCACATGGTCTTAACTTGAGGTCACGTGGTATTAACTTGAGGTCACGTGGTATTAACTCGAGGTCACGTGGTCTTAACTCGAGGTCACGTGGTCTTAACTTGAGGTCACGTGGTCTTAACTCGAGGTCACGTGGTCTTAACTCGAGGTCACGTGGTCTTAACTCGAGGTCACGTGGTCTTAACTCGAGGTCACGTGGTTTTAACTCGAGGTCACGTGGTCTTAACTCGAGGTCACGTGGTTCCCTCCTACCAATGACCGGGCTAGACTAACATTACCTTAGGAACAATGTTATTATCCCCCTGGACCACGAGAAGAGAGGGACATTCGCTGCCTTCTTTGTATCTGTTGTTCGAGTGCATGTGGGGGGGGGGGGGGGACCCCCAATATTATCTTACTTTCGATTACCACCTTAAATCGTTCAAAACATCTTTTAGTACAGGGAAATCCGTCTGAAAAAATCGATCTGCTGACACACGAAGCTTTCAGAGGATTTTTGACGTTTTTGAGTCCCATTAGGTGCCCTTTATGGCTGACCAACTTTTCCAAACTTTTCCACGTGGCTTAAGGCCACTTTTTGCCACTTTACCACTTTTTACCACCTTTCTTGTTTGTCGAATATCTTTAGTTGTGAACATCGTAAAAGGTTGCGAATCAATCGAGTGTGTTCATATTATCAGGAAGAAAAACTTTTGTTCCAACAATTTTTACGTCAGATAATAAGTTAATTGGATAATTATCAATTAACCAATTAGCAAAATTCTAAAAAATTTTTTCCCTGCTCTTGCCGAAGGCAAAAAGATCGTAGGGAATAAGTAATCGGGTTTGGATATATGAGGTGGCCCGACGGTCCTACGTTGACGACAAAAGTCTGCTCCTTCGCAATATAGACCACTCCCCTATAATTATGAGTATAGGAAGCGTCTGTTATGCTGCGCGCGACGCTCGGCATGTGTTAGTTAATTGCAGTATCCAACGCGAATTTCAATTGTCAAACGATGCCGTTCAAATTAAATTAGCCCAAAGTTTGTGCGCGGCGTACTAAATATTCGATTATTCTGCACGCGCGCAATGACAAATTACGATGAAAATATTGCAACTTTTTAACAACAAAATAATCCAATATCTAATTTTTATTAATCGATAAAATTATATTTTCGTTTAGTTGCAAATGTTAACGGTTTAAGCAGGGAAAATTAATCGTGCGTGGTGTAACCGCGGCGAAATTCTTGTTTATTGGCTAAAAATGATCGGAATAGCTTAAAACACGGAGAAAAGTAGTTTTTAGAAAAAATTTGAAAATTTTTCACTTACATTTTTTTTTCGAGACTTCGAAAAATTTCGAAAATTCAAAATATTTTTTTCCGCCAAAAGTGATCAAATTGCATGAAACGCGGAGAAAAATGATTTTCAAAAAAAACTTAGTCAATTTTTCGTTTCAAGAATACTTAAATCACCAATATTTGTAGTTGGAGTTTAGTAAATCTCGGCAGATTTTAGTAATAATCAGGAATTACTAACTCTAAGTGGAAAGGTCTGAAACTGAAAAACGTTAAGTTTAACCATACGATCGCGATATAAGAGTTTCATAACTAATTACAATACAGCCTTGTCGATTTTCACAGAAACTGCACCAATGGCACAGTCAAGATCGAAATGATAGCCTGCTGTACTGTCATTTTATTGATTTCAATGATGAATCAGTGGGGTTAAGATTTGTAATAAATAAAACCTCTCTGTACCGTCAATTGTGCTAATCTAAACCGGCCTACCTGTATTACCAGACCTCTTCTTTTCCTCAACAATCAAACCGAGTTGTTCATATCGCATTTGGTGGGTGATGTAAACTAAGTAGTAATACATATCGAGCTATATTCAATCACAATACGACACAGTACGTGTATATTATATGGCTCTTAATGAGGTTTATGAAACGCTTTATACCGTGAGAAACCCGGTATAGAGAGGTTTTACAGTTTATCACGAAAACGTCTACTTGGTCTCATGGCCCATTTACATTTCGAAGAAGGGCAAGAACAGATCAGGGAAACTGAGGAACAGCCAGGTCCAGGAAGCAAGTGTAAATACACCTTCCAACATTAACGATCCATTAAGGATTGTTAATGTTATTGAGGATGTTGATTTGAAATCCGGACGTCGTGAAGTAAAAATACAGGTTCTTCCCGCAGGATATTCGGGGCCCATGATGATCAGCTCGGGATTAATGTGGGACAGATCGAAGACTGACAACTGAACCCAATTGAACCTAGTTCCCACTAACCAATCAGCTTAATTGGTTAGGGTTAGGGTTAGGGTTAGGGTTAGGGTTAGGGTTAGGGTTAGGGTTAGAGTTAGGGTTAATCTAAATGTCTAAATTGGGTTCAGTTGTCCGGTAGCCCGCTCTTGCGAGTTGACATTCTAAGCTTTTTGGTCTTTTCTTGCCTTCTTTGAGCTGTCAAAGAGCCATGAGACCAAGTAGACATTTTCGTGATAAACTGTAAAACCTCTCCATATCGGGCCTCTCACGGGAGAAACGAGAAGTGTACGGTATAGAACATTTCATATACCTCATTAAGGGCCATAATATAATATACACGTGTTGCATTGTGTCGTATTGTGATTGAATATAGCTCGATATGTATTACTACTTAGTTTACATCACCCACCAAATGCGATATGAACAACTCGGTTTGATTGTTGAGGAAAAGAAGAGGTCTGGTAATACAGGTAGGCCGGTTTAGATTAGCACAATTGACGGTACAGAGAGGTTTTATTTATTACAAATCTTAACCCCACTGATTCATCATTGAAATCAATAAAATGACAGTACAGCAGGCTATCGTTTCGATCTTGACTGTGCCATTGGTGCAGTTTCTGTGAAAATCGATAAGGCTGTATTGTAATTAGTTATGAAACTCGTATATCGCGATCGTATGGTTAAACTTAACGTTTTTCAGTTTCAGACCTTTCCACTTAGAGTTAGTAATTCCTGATTATTACTAAAAATCTGCCGAGATTTACTAAACTCCAACTACAAATATTGGTGATTTAAGTATTCTTGAAACGAAAAATTGACTAAGTTTTTTTTGAAAATCATTTTTCTCCGCGTTTCATGCAATTTGATCACTTTTGGCGGAAAAAAAAATTTTGAATTTTCGAAATTTTTCGAAGTCTCGAAAAAAAAATGTGAGTGAAAAATTCTCAAATATTTTCTAAAAACTACTTTTCTCCGTGTTTTAAGCTATTCCGATCATTTTTAGCCAATAAAAAATTTTTAGAATTTTGCTAATTGGTTAATTGATAATTATCCAATTAACTTATTATCTGACGTAAAAATTGTTGGAACAAAAGTTTTTCTTCCTGATAATATGAACACACTCGATTGATTCGCAACCTTTTACGATGTTCACAACTAAAGATATTCGACAAACAAGAAAGGTGGTAAAAAGTGGTAAAGTGGCAAAAAGTGGCCTTAAGCCACGTGGAAAAGTTTGAAAAAGTTGGTCAGCCATAAAGGGCACCTAATGGGACTCAAAATCGTCAAAAATCCTCTGAAAGCTTCGTGTGTCAGCAGATCGATTTTTTCAGACGGATTTCCCTGTACTATTTAAGTGTTTTAAAGTTTCGTCTGCCTGTTCTTGTATTGTTCATTACTACTACTACTAGTATTTAAATAGTTACAACCTCGTGCCCCTGCTTGTTTCAGTTTACTTTGTTAAACACTATTCCATCAATAATAAACCTCCACCCTCATTTTATCGTAATCACACTCTAACACCCAGTAAGTTACACAACACCACATATTGAGAAGGTGATGAAGTGGGTGATATTGTGGGCGGTGGTCCTGGCATCCCGTGCATCTGGTGGATCTGAGCCACAACCAGGTAATTTTAATATTGTACTTAAAAAACAAATAACAAACACTGGAGGTTCAATATATAAAATTGTTGTGTAAAAAGACAAGTTTATAAACAGATGTATTGAGATTGACGTTCTGATAATATGCGCAATAGAATTAATGAACCTTACGACCTTTGTGGCCACTTAATTTTGTTTTTTTTTGCTGACTGTGCTGTGATAGTAGAGTTATAAGATAATAATTTGTTCAACCTCAGATCCCTGTGAAGGTGGCAACTACCTTGACAAAGTGGATAGATGTACACCATGTGAAGAAGGAACATACAGCCCTGGAGGAAATGTTTCAATGTGTTCTAACTGTCCTACTGGGAAAACAGTGGCACCTGGTGACGGTAGTTCAGAAAGTGACTGTTCTTTGAGTAAGTCTGATTATTTCATACACTTTATGTATCAACATTCCAGCTATATCAATTCAATATATATGAAGTAAACAAATTTGATGATGTAATAATGGTAAAGACATTATTTTTCGAGTAGTTTTTAAAAGGAATCGGAAATTTGACGGACTTTTACATTCTGTTTGAACAATATCAATTTAACGACTTTAAACCGCGATTAATTTGGGACTCTGTTTTTGTTTCAAATCATCAGGTCTGTCAGAAGTTTTACAATACATTTACTGTAGTCTGTACAAAACAACTATTATGATATTGTTCCACACCAGATGAAGAGATATGGGAAAACTTAATTCTAACCCTGTCGTGTGATGATGGAGAATACCTAGAGATAGAGACCGCAAAATACTGGGCACCTTATGCATCGTTATGTAGTCCACTTCCAGATGCGTTTACTAAAACTAGGGATCACTGCGATTATAAGGTTTGGAGACATTAAAGAAAATGTGTAATGAGACATAAAACATTAAACTAATGAGATCATAGACAATTTAAGGAGTTAAAAGTTTTGATTTCTTTCAAGAATCGACATTCTTCTAAACTTCTAATAATATAACTCCCAAAACGGCCACGGTAAACCGTTTCGTCATCCTCACGACCTGCTGCTCTCACAGGGATCATGTTCGATAAACACGAGCCCTTATAGTTTCTATGGTGATCCATGTTTGTTTCGGCGGAAGAAACTGGCAGTATGGTACACGTGCCAGACATGTGACGAGGGAGAACTGTTAGTTGAGGGGGCAGGGTGTGAAGGTTAGTGAAAATTAGTAAGGAAATAAGAGCAGCGCCTTACGAAATAAAGTTTTTGTATAAAAAGACAAGTTTGGGAAAAGTTTGAAACATTTCAAACTTATTTCTGAATTTCTCATCCTTTTTGAGACAAGGACAGCTTTTATGACTTTTAAACTTTGCTAAAGTTATTTTCACTTAATATTTACCTTCCTATTTCCCAGAAAACTGTAACGGAGGTCAATATCTGAACCAGGCAACAGAATGTCAGAGCTGCGAAATCGGGACCTACAGTCCTGGAGGAACAGTTTCCTCTTGTGTTAGCTGTCCTGTTGGTAAATCTGTTGCAGCAGGACAAGGGAGCTCGGAGAATGACTGCTCCTGGAGTAAGTGTACAACAGACCTTATTAACTAGATGACCTTATAAACAGATGTATTGAGATTGACGTTCTGATAATATGCGCAATAGAATTAATGAACCTTACGACCTTTGTGGCCACTTAATTTTGTTTTTTTGCTGACTGTGCTGTTATAGTAGAGTTAAAGATAACAATTTGTTCAACCTCAGATCCCTGTGAAGGTGGCAAGTACCATGACCAAGAGAAAGGATGTACACCATGTGAAGAAGGAACATACAGCCCTGGAGGAACTGTTTCAATGTGTTCTAACTGTCCTACTGGGAAAACAGTGGCACCTGGTGACGGTAGTTCAGAAAGTGACTGTTCTTTGAGTGAGTCTGATTATTTCATACACTTTATGTATCAACATTCCAGCTATATCAATTCAATATATGGAGTAAATTTTGCGATTTAGTTTTCTCTGGTGTTGGGCCATGCCTTGGGTTGCTGAGCTCAGTTCTGTTTCTATTGGTACAAATTGTGCATTAGGCTAGTTCTAAAGTTGAAAATCGAAAAGTTGCACACGTGAGGACACACCCAAATTGATAGAAAACTACTAAAATCACTGAAAATTGCTGTTTTCACCATTTTCTGTCAACTTGGAGAATGGAGTGCCGTTGTGATTACAGTTCTTCTTGAAATACTTTAAAACTGTGCATGCTTATCAAACTATACACTTATACATAAACTAGTGTAACCCGGCCTTCGGCCGGGATTTCACTGCCGCAGTTAAAAAGGGTAGGAGCATTTACCCGTTGAGTCAAAACCCGCATTAGGTGAGCAATTCTATTCGGAGTGCCCTCACGTATCCAATGGTATCTTAAACAATAGTAATAGTATCTTAAACAATAATCAATAGAAATTAACCCTTAACACCACACCCGCCTATCATATTTGTGAACACGCATAACATTGTCGTATGAAAGTTAGAAAGTATGAACTCTCTCTCTGCAGTCCAAACAGTGCCCCCTCCCCTAATAAGATTATAGTATAGACAGCGAATCTTACCCGGGTAACTCAATTACACTAATTATGCAGCTACATATGCGAGCCCCGTAACTCTTACCGTTCTGCTCAAGCAATTTTATGTAACATTTGTGGTACAAAACCATCAATTAAACCACTTACCAACGACTGATTTAAAAAACCTTTATCATTTAACTTCGTCAGAGTTTTGTCGGCACTTTACCGAAAAAATTAGTCCCTCAACTCTTACCGTTTTCTTGATTAAGCCGCTCGGAAATTACAAACAGACAGACAGACAGACAGACAGACAGAAAACACACATTCTGGGATTATTAGTTAGATTACGAATATGCGAAAATTTAAGGTGATTCAATATTGGATGCGCAAGCAACGTCCGCTCAAAGTTTGCACGTGCGAAAGGTGAGAATTTTGCTCATTCGTGATTTCGAACAAATTCTGCTTTGCCACGACAATTCAATGTCATTATATATGGATTTAATGCCAACTTGAATGAGTATAATGTGGCATGTTCAGTCAGTGATCGACCGATATGCTTACCTAAACAAAAGGGAATGTTTTCAAAGGAAAAATTTCGAAATCGTTGAAACTTCCTCCTTATGAATGAAGATATCAGTTTATATTTCGACTTTATAAAGTACCCTGACATTATAATAAAAAAGTGATGATATTTGACCAAAATCCATAATCATGGGTAGAGTGGACCGCTGCCAGTGTCTCTCTTTCCCAAACAAAAGGAAATGACATTCATTTTATTGACCGTCTGCAAATGAAAAATGATACCGAGAATGAAATCGGTCGCTCGCTTTTCCCATTCATTTACAATTGTAATAGATTAAAAAGAACTACCCAAAGGCAGCTCTACTCGGCAATATGATTTTGGCTGCATGTTTGAACCCGAACCGCTCCTGATAATATAATATAATATATACAGGAGTGGGGGGGGGGGGGGGGGCACCCCTGAATACAGTATAAGAAGTTCCTCAAGATAGATTAACTAACGGGAATAGGGCGTCCAGTACTCGCTGTCCAGTAAGGAGCGGGTTGTTGGCTGCTAACTTCTCCGCTACTGGGCGGGGAGTTCTCACCGGCCAAACCTGGTTATATATACTGTTAGTGGTTATACATATTAACCTGGTTATATATACTGTTAGTGATTATACATAATAACGGCGAGGACGAGGGGGGGGGGGAGGGGGCTGTATTACAACCCACCTGCAAGAGGGGGAGGGGAGCACTGGGCAGGGGGCGAGGACGAGGGGGGGGGGGGCCGGGGGGCTGTATTACCTGCATCATGGAATGTTGGGACTTCTTTCCCTCGAACTCTATCTCCAACACAGTGTCTATCACAGTGTACTTCCCTTTAGGGGCAATGAATGTTACAATTCCTTTAGCGTTAGGAATTAACATTATCTTCTGGGTTATGAGGGTGTTTTCTGGCACGGTGCCAAACACGTGACCTCCTGAAAGACACGAGGTAAAATAACAGAATTTAGGAACGTAGTGAAACGGACATTTACTTGCAGTTAAAATTCGTCTGAAATTTATTTGCAAAGCTAAAAAAGTCAAAACTTTAAAACGTAAACTTTAAAACTTCTACTAATCAGAACAAACCGGTGATGTGGCAGCCAACAGTTACACTAGGATCAGGTGTAAACTCCCACTTCTTTTCTCGGTCCAAGGCGGGGACATTGACTCCATGCGGGATGTAGATGGACCCTGTGTTCCTACCAATTACCTGACAACAGACGTTAATTAATAAATTAGTTATGACTGTAGCTGTTGAATAACGAATTAAATTAAACAATAGAGACATGTTTAAGTTTTCAATTTATAAATGTCCCGATAAACAGAGCCATTAACTTTCCAATTTCAGAGTGGACGGAGTTAACAGAGCCATTAACTTTACAATTTCAGAGTGGACGGAGTTAACAGAGCCATTAACTTTACAATTTCAGAGTGGACGGAGTTAACAGAGCCATTAACTTTACAATTTCAGAGTGGACGGAGTTAACAGAGCCATTAACTTTCCAATTTCAGAGTGGACGGAGTTAACAGAGCCATTAACTTTCCAATTTCAGAGTGGACGGAGTTAACAGAGCCATTAACTTTACAATTTCAGAGTGGACGGAGTTAACAGAGCCATTAACTTTACAATTTCAGAGTGGACGGAGTTAACAGAGCCATTAACTTTCCAATTTCAGAGTGGACGGAGTTAACAGAGCCATTAACTTTCCAATTTCAGAGTGGACGGAGTTAACAGAGCCATTAACTTTACAATTTCAGAGTGGACGGGGTTAACAGAGCCATTAACTTTCCAATTTCAGAGTGGACGGAGTTAACAGAGCCATTAACTTTACAATTTCAGAGTGGACGGAGTTAACAGAGCCATTAACTTTCCAATTTCAGAGTGGACGGAGTTAACAGAGCCATTAACTTTACAATTTCAGAGTGGACGGAGTTAACAGAGCCATTAACTTTACAATTTCAGAGTGGACGGAGTTAACAGAGCCATTAACTTTACAATTTCAGAGTGGACGGAGTTAACAGAGCCATTAACTTTCCAATTTCAGAGTGGACGGAGTTAACAGAGCCATTAACTTTCCAATTTCAGAGTGGACGGAGTTAACAGAGCCATTAACTTTACAATTTCAGAGTGGACGGAGTTAACAGAGCCATTAACTTTACAATTTCAGAGTGGACGGAGTTAACAGAGCCATTAACTTTCCAATTTCAGAGTGGACGGAGTTAACAGAGCCATTAACTTTCCAATTTCAGAGTGGACGGAGTTAACAGAGCCATTAACTTTCCAATTTCAGAGTGGACGGAGTTAACAGAGCCATTAACTTTACAATTTCAGAGTGGACGGAGTTAACAGAGCCATTAACTTTACAATTTCAGAGTGGACGGAGTTAACAGAGCCATTAACTTTCCAATTTCAGAGTGGACGGAGTTAACAGAGCCATTAACTTTCCAATTTCAGAGTGGACGGAGTTAACAGAGCCATTAACTTTCCAATTTCAGAGTGGACGGAGTTAACAGAGCCATTAACTTTACAATTTCAGAGTGGACGGAGTTAACAGAGCCATTAACTTTCCAATTTCAGAGTGGACGGAGTTAACAGAGCCATTAACTTTCCAATTTCAGAGTGGACGGAGTTAACAGAGCCATTAACTTTCCAATTTCAGAGTGGACGGAGTTAACAGAGCCATTAACTTTACAATTTCAGAGTGGACGGAGTTAACAGAGCCATTAACTTTACAATTTCAGAGTGGACGGAGTTAACAGAGCCATTAACTTTCCAATTTCAGAGTGGACGGAGTTAACAGAGCCATTAACTTTACAATTTCAGAGTGGACGGGGTTAACAGAGCCATTAACTTTACAATTTCAGAGTGGACGGAGTTAACAGAGCCATTAACTTTCCAATTTCAGAGTGGACGGAGTTAACAGAGCCATTAACTTTACAATTTCAGAGTGGACGGAGTTAACAGAGCCATTAACTTTACAATTTCAGAGTGGACGGGGTTAACAGAGCCATTAACTTTCCAATTTCAGAGTGGACGGAGTTAACAGAGCCATTAACTTTACAATTTCAGAGTGGACGGAGTTAACAGAGCCATTAACTTTACAATTTCAGAGTGGACGGAGTTAACAGAGCCATTAACTTTCCAATTTCAGAGTGGACGGAGTTAACAGAGCCATTAACTTTCCAATTTCAGAGTGGACGGAGTTAACAGAGCCATTAACTTTCCAATTTCAGAGTGGACGGAGTTAACAGAGCCATTAACTTTCCAATTTCAGAGTGGACGGAGTTAACAGAGCCATTAACTTTACAATTTCAGAGTGGACGGGGTTAACAGAGCCATTAACTTTACAATTTCAGAGTGGACGGAGTTAACAGAGCCATTAACTTTCCAATTTCAGAGTGGACGGAGTTAACAGAGCCATTAACTTTCCAATTTCAGAGTGGACGGAGTTAACAGAGCCATTAACTTTCCAATTTCAGAGTGGACGGGGTTAACAGAGCCATTAACTTTCCAATTTCAGAGTGGACGGAGTTAACAGAGCCATTAACTTTCCAATTTCAGAGTGGACGGAGTTAACAGAGCCATTAACTTTGCAATTTCAGAGTGGACGGAGTTAACAGAGCCATTAACTTTCCAATTTCAGAGTGGACGGGGTTAACAGAGCCATTAACTTTCCAATTTCAGAGTGGACGGAGTTAACAGAGCCATTAACTTTACAATTTCAGAGTGGACGGAGTTAACAGAGCCATTAACTTTCCAATTTCAGAGTGGACGGAGTTAACAGAGCCATTAACTTTCCAATTTCAGAGTGGACGGAGTTAACAGAGCCATTAACTTTCCAATTTCAGAGTGGACGGAGTTAACAGAGCCATTAACTTTCCAATTTCAGAGTGGACGGAGTTAACAGAGCCATTAACTTTACAATTTCAGAGTGGACGGAGTTAACAGAGCCATTAACTTTACAATTTCAGAGTGGACGGAGTTAACAGAGCCATTAACTTTCCAATTTCAGAGTGGACGGAGTTAACAGAGCCATTAACTTTCCAATTTCAGAGTGGACGGAGTTAACAGAGCCATTAACTTTCCAATTTCAGAGTGGACGGAGTTAACAGAGCCATTAACTTTCCAATTTCAGAGTGGACGGAGTTAACAGAGCCATTAACTTTCCAATTTCAGAGTGGACGGAGTTAACAGAGCCATTAACTTTCCAATTTCAGAGTGGACGGAGTTAACAGAGCCATTAACTTTCCAATTTCAGAGTGGACGGAGTTAACAGAGCCATTAACTTTACAATTTCAGAGTGGACGGAGTTAACAGAGCCATTAACTTTCCAATTTCAGAGTGGACGGAGTTAACAGAGCCATTAACTTTACAATTTCAGAGTGGACGGAGTTAACAGAGCCATTAACTTTCCAATTTCAGAGTGGACGGAGTTAACAGAGCCATTAACTTTACAATTTCAGAGTGGACGGAGTTAACAGAGCCATTAACTTTACAATTTCAGAGTGGACGGAGTTAACAGAGCCATTAACTTTCCAATTTCAGAGTGGACGGAGTTAACAGAGCCATTAACTTTCCAATTTCAGAGTGGACGGAGTTAACAGAGCCATTAACTTTCCAATTTCAGAGTGGACGGAGTTAACAGAGCCATTAACTTTCCAATTTCAGAGTGGACGGAGTTAACAGAGCCATTAACTTTCCAATTTCAGAGTGGACGGAGTTAACAGAGCCATTAACTTTCCAATTTCAGAGTGGACGGAGTTAACAGAGCCATTAACTTTACAATTTCAGAGTGGACGGAGTTAACAGAGCCATTAACTTTCCAATTTCAGAGTGGACGGAGTTAACAGAGCCATTAACTTTCCAATTTCAGAGTGGACGGAGTTAACAGAGCCATTAACTTTACAATTTCAGAGTGGACGGAGTTAACAGAGCCATTAACTTTCCAATTTCAGAGTGGACGGAGTTAACAGAGCCATTAACTTTCCAATTTCAGAGTGGACGGAGTTAACAGAGCCATTAACTTTACAATTTCAGAGTGGACGGAGTTAACAGAGCCATTAACTTTCCAATTTCAGAGTGGACGGAGTTAACAGAGCCATTAACTTTACAATTTCAGAGTGGACGGAGTTAACAGAGCCATTAACTTTCCAATTTCAGAGTGGACGGAGTTAACAGAGCCATTAACTTTCCAATTTCAGAGTGGACGGAGTTAACAGATAAACCCAGCGGGATGATCAGCGTGGACCTGGATAATAACGTACTCCAGTTCAAGATAAAAGAGAAAAATATTGATAACGTTCATATCAACTACTTCTCGGAGGATGAAGCAATAGTTGGGGGAATTTTCCTACAGATGGACGGATACAAGATACCGACGTGTTCCGATACACTGACCATGTTTAGGAGGATACTCCCATTTGATGATTTAGAGTCTGTGTTCCAGATCATGAAGATCAACGACAATGTAGTTGTCCACCTAAACGGAGAACAGGTCCTCAACGTTAAAGTAAATAGTAACTGCTGGAACGTCACGGTGAAAAAGATCCAGTTTCTTAGAGATGACACTGCTTCCAACTTCTACAGACAAGTTCCCAAGGAAACAGGAACAGGTGAGGATTGTGTGAGGGACATGTGGTGAGGATTGTGTGAGGGACATGTGGTGAGGATTGTGTGAGGGACATGTGGTGAGGATTGTGTGAGGGACATGTGGTGAGGATTGTGTGAGAGACATGTGGTGAGGATTGTGTGAGGGACATGTGGTGAGGATTGTGTGAGGGACATGTGGTGAGGATTGTGTGAGGGACATGTGGTGAGGATTGTGTGAGGGACATGTGGTGAGGATTGTGTGAGGGACATGTGGTGAGGATTGTGTGAGGGACATGTGGTGAGGATTGTGTGAGGGACATGTGGTGAGGATTGTGTGAGGGACATGTGGTGAGGATTGTGTGAGAGACATGTGGTGAGGATTGTGTGAGGGACATGTGGTGAGGATTGTGTGAGAGACATGTGGTGAGGATTGTGTGAGAGACATGTGGTGAGGATTGTGTGAGAGACATGTGGTGAGGATTGTGTGAGGGACATGTGGTGAGGATTGTGTGAGGGACATGTGGTGAGGATTGTGTGAGGGACATGTGGTGAGGATTGTGTGAGGGACATGTGGTGAGGATTGTGTGAGGGACATGTGGTGAGGATTGTGTGAGAGACATGTGGTGAGGATTGTGTGAGGGAGATGTGGTGAGGATTGTGTGAGGGACATGTGGTGAGGATTGTGTGAGGGACATGTGGTGAGGATTGTGTGAGGGACATGTGGTGAGGATTGTGTGAGGGACATGTGGTGAGGATTGTGTGAGGGACATGTGGTGAGGATTGTGTGAGGAACATGTGGTGAGGATTGTGTGAGGAACATGTGGTGAGGATTGTGTGAGAGACATGTGGTGAGGATTGTGTGAGGGACATGTGGTGAGGATTGTGTGAGGGACATGTGGTGAGGATTGTGTGAGGGACATGTGGTGAGGATTGTGTGAGGGACATGTGGTGAGGATTGTGTGAGGGACATGTGGTGAGGATTGTGTGAGAGACATGTGGTGAGGATTGTGTGAGGGACATGTGGTGAGGATTGTGTGAGGGACATGTGGTGAGGATTGTGTGAGAGACATGCGGTGAGGATTGTGTGAGGGACATGTGGTGAGGATTGTGTGAGAGACATGTGGTGAGGATTGTGTGAGGGACATGTGGTGAGGATTGTGTGAGAGACATGTGGTGAGGATTGTGTGAGGGACATGTGGTGAGGATTGTGTGAGAGACATGTGGTGAGGATTGTGTGAGGGACATGTGGTGAGGATTGTGTGAGGGACATGTGGTGAGGATTGTGTGAGGGACATGTGGTGAGGATTGTGTGAGGGACATGTGGTGAGGATTGTGTGAGGGACATGTGGTGAGGATTGTGTGAGGGACATGTGGTGAGGATTGTGTGAGAGACATGCGGTGAGGATTGTGTGAGGGACATGTGGTGAGGATTGTGTGAGAGACATGTGGTGAGGATTGTGTGAGGGACATGTGGTGAGGATTGTGTGAGGGACATGTGGTGAGGATTGTGTGAGAGACATGCGGTGAGGATTGTGTGGGACATGTGGTGAGGATTGTGTGAGAGACATGTGGTGAGGATTGTGTGAGGGACATGTGGTGAGGATTGTGTGAGAGACATGTGGTGAGGATTGTGTGAGAGACATGTGGTGAGGATTGTGTGAGGGACATGTGGTGAGGATTGTGTGAGGGACATGCGGTGAGGATTGTGAGGGACATGTGGTGAGGATTGTGTGAGGGACATGTGGTGAGGATTGTGTGAGAGACATGTGGTGAGGATTGTGTGAGGGACATGTGGTGAGGATTGTGTGAGGAACATGTGGTGAGGATTGTGTGAGAGACATGTGGTGAGGATTGTGTGAGGGACATGTGGTGAGGATTGTGTGAGGGACATGTGGTGAGGATTGTGTGAGAGACATGTGGTGAGGATTGTGTGAGGGACATGTGGTGAGGATTGTGTGAGAGACATGTGGTGAGGATTGTGTGAGGGACATGTGGTGAGGATTGTGTGAGGGACATGTGGTGAGGATTGTGTGAGGAACATGTGGTGAGGATTGTGTGAGGGACATGTGGTGAGGATTGTGTGAGGGACATGTGGTGAGGATTGTGTGAGAGACATGCGGTGAGGATTGTGTGAGGGACATGTGGTGAGGATTGTGTGAGAGACATGTGGTGAGGATTGTGTGAGGGACATGTGGTGAGGATTGTGTGAGGGACATGTGGTGAGGATTGTGTGAGGGACATGTGGTGAGGATTGTGTGAGAGACATGTGGTGAGGATTGTGTGAGAGACATGTGGTGAGGATTGTGTGAGGGAGATGTGGTGAGGATTGTGTGAGGGACATGTGGTGAGGATTGTGTGAGGGACATGTGGTGAGGATTGTGTGAGGGACATGTGGTGAGGATTGTGTGAGGGACATGTGGTGAGGATTGTGTGAGGGACATGTGGTGAGGATTGTGTGAGGAACATGTGGTGAGGATTGTGTGAGGAACATGTGGTGAGGATTGTGTGAGAGACATGTGGTGAGGATTGTGTGAGGGACATGTGGTGAGGATTGTGTGAGGGACATGTGGTGAGGATTGTGTGAGGGACATGTGGTGAGGATTGTGTGAGGGACATGTGGTGAGGATTGTGTGAGGGACATGTGGTGAGGATTGTGTGAGAGACATGTGGTGAGGATTGTGTGAGGGACATGTGGTGAGGATTGTGTGAGGGACATGAGGTGAGGATTGTGTGAGGGACATGTGGTGAGGATTGTGTGAGGGACATGTGGTGAGGATTGTGTGAGGGACATGTGGTGAGGATTGTGTGAGGGACATGTGGTGAGGATTGTGTGAGGGACATGTGGTGAGCATTGTGTGAGGGACATGTGGTGAGGATTGTGTGAGGGACATGTGGTGAGGATTGTGTGAGGGACATGTGGCGAGGATTGTGTGAGGGACATGTGGTGAGGATTGTGTGAGGGACATGTGGTGAGGATTGTGTGAGGGACATGTGGTGAGGATTGTGTGAGAGACATGTGGTGAGGATTGTGTGAGAGACATGTGGTGAGGATTGTGTGAGGGACATGTGGTGAGGATTGTGTGAGGGACATATGGTGAGGATTGTGTGAGGACATGTGGTGAGGATTGTGTGAGGGACATGTGGTGAGGATTGTGTGAGGGACATGTGGTGAGGATTGTGTGAGGGACATGTGGTGAGGATTGTGTGAGAGACATGTGGTGAGGATTGTGTGAGAGACATGTGGTGAGGATTGTGTGAGAGACATGTGGTGAGGATTGTGTGAGGGACATGTGGTGAGGATTGTGTGAGGGACATGTGGTGAGGATTGTGTGAGGAACATGTGGTGAGGATTGTGTGAGGAACATGTGGTGAGGATTGTGTGAGGGACATGTGGTGAGGATTGTGTGAGGGACATGTGGTGAGGATTGTGTGAGAGACATGTGGTGAGGATTGTGTGAGGGACATGTGGTGAGGATTGTGTGAGGGACATGTGGTGAGGATTGTGTGAGGGACATGTGGTGAGGATTGTGTGAGGGACATGTGGTGAGGATTGTGTGAAGGACATGTGGTGAGGATTGTGTGAGGGACATGTGGTGAGGATTGTGTGAGAGACATGTGGTGAGGATTGTGTGAGGGACATGTGGTGAGGATTGTGTGAGGGACATATGGTGAGGATTGTGTGAGAGACATGTGGTGAGGATTGTGTGAGGGACATGTGGTGAGGATTGTGTGAGGGACATGTGGTGAGGATTGTGTGAGGGACATGTGGTGAGGATTGTGTGAGGGACATGTGGTGAGGATTGTGTGAGGGACATGTGGTGAGGATTGTGTGAGGGACATGTGGTGAGGATTGTGTGAGGGACATATGGTGAGGATTGTGTGAGAGACATGTGGTGAGGATTGTGTGAGGGACATGTGGTGAGGATTGTGTGAGGGACATGTGGTGAGGATTGTGTGAGGGACATGTGGTGAGGATTGTGTAAGGGACATGTGGTGAGGATTGTGTGAGGGACATGTGGTGAGGATTGTGTGAGGGACATGAGGTGAGGATTGTGTGAGAGATATGTGGTGAGGATTGTGTGAGGGACATGTGGTGAGGATTGTGTGAGAGACATGTGATGAGGATTGTGTGAGGGACATGTGGTGAGGATTGTGTGAGGGACATGAGGTGAGGATTGTGTGAGAGATATGTGGTGAGGATTGTGTGAGGGACATGTGGTGAGGATTGTGTGAGGGACATGTGGTGAGGATTGTGTGAGGGACATGTGGTGAGGATTGTGTGAGGGACATGTGGTGAGGATTGTGTGAGGGACATGTGGTGAGGATTGTGTGAGGGACATGTGGTGAGGATTGTGTGAGAGACATGTGGTGAGGATTGTGTGAGAGACATGTGGTGAGGATTGTGTGAGGGACATGTGGTGAGGATTGTGTGAGGGACATGTGGTGAGGATTGTGTGAGGGACATGTGGTGAGGATTGTGTGAGGGACATGTGGTGAGGATTGTGTGAGGGACATGTAGTGAGGATTGTGTGAGGGACATGTGGCGAGGATTGTGTGAGAGACATGTGGTGAGGATTGTGTGAGAGACATGTGGTGAGGATTGTGTGAGGGACATGTGGTGAGGATTGTGTGAGGGACATGTGGTGAGGATTGTGTGAGAGACATGTGGTGAGGATTGTGTGAGGGACATGTGGTGAGGATTGTGTGAGGGACATGTGGTGAGGATTGTGTGAGAGACATGTGGTGAGGATTGTGTGAGGGACATGTGGTGAGGATTGTGTGAGGGACATGTGGTGAGGATTGTGTGAGAGACATGTGGTGAGGATTGTGTGAGGGACATGTGGTGAGGATTGTGTGAGGGACATGTGGTGAGGATTGTGTGAGGGACATGTGGTGAGGATTGTGTGAGGGACATGTGGTGAGGATTGTGTGAGGGACATGTGGTGAGGATTGTGTGAGGGACATGTGGTGAGGATTGTGTGAGGGACATGTGGTGAGGATTGTGTGAGGGACATGTGGTGAGGATTGTGTGAGGGACATGTGGTGAGGATTGTGTGAGGGACATGTGGTGAGGATTGTGTGAGGGACATGTGGTGAGGATTGTGTGAGGGACATGTGGTGAGGATTGTGTGAGGGACATGTGGTGAGGATTGTGTGAGGACATGTGGTGAGGATTGTGTGAGGGACATGTGGTGAGGATTGTGTGTGAGGGACATGTGGTGAGGATTGTGTGAGGGACATGTGGTGAGGATTGTGTGAGGGACATGTGGTGAGGATTGTGTGAGGGACATGTGGTGAGGATTGTGTGAGGGACATGTGGTGAGGATTGTGTGAGGGACATGTGGTGAGGATTGTGTGAGGGACATGTGGTGAGGATTGTGTGAGGGACATGTGGTGAGGATTGTGTGTGAGGGACATGTGGCGAGGATTGTGTGAGGGACATGTGGTGAGGATTGTGTGAGGGACATGTGGTGAGGATTGTGTGAGAGATATGTGGTGAGGATTGTGTGAGGACATGTGGTGAGGATTGTGTGAGAGACATGTGGTGAGGATTGTGTGAAGGACATGTGGTGAGGATTGTGTGAGGGACATGTGGTGAGGATTGTGTGAAGGACATGTGGTGAGGATTGTGTGAGGGACATGTGGTGAGGATTGTGTGAGGGACATGTGGTGAGGATTGTGTGAGGGACATGTGGTGAGGATTGTGTGAGGGACATGTGGTGAGGATTGTGTGAGGGACATGTGGTGAGGATTGTGTGAGGGACATGTGGTGAGGATTGTGTGAGGGACATGTGGTGAGGATTGTGTGAGGGACATGTGGTGAGGATTGTGTGAGGGACATGTGGTGAGGATTGTGTGAGGGACATGTGGTGAGGATTGTGTGAGGGACATGTGGTGAGGATTGTGTGAGGGACATGTGGTGAGGATTGTGTGAGGGACATGTGGTGAGGATTGTGTGAGGGACATGTGGTGAGGATTGTGTGAGGGACATGTGGTGAGGATTGTGTGAGGGACATGTGGTGAGGATTGTGTGAGGGACATGTGGTGAGGATTGTGTGAGAGACATGTGGTGAGGATTGTGTGAGAGACATGTGGTGAGGATTGTGTGAGGGACATGTGGTGAGGATTGTGTGAGAGACATGTGGTGAGGATTGTGTGAGGGACATGTGGTGAGGATTGTGTGAGGGACATGTGGTGAGGATTGTGTGAGAGACATGTGGTGAGGATTGTGTGAGAGACATGTGGTGAGGATTGTGTGAGAGACATGTGGTGAGGATTGTGTGAGGGACATGTGGTGAGGATTGTGTGAGGGACATGTGGTGAGGATTGTGTGAGGGACATGTGGTGAGGATTGTGTGAGGGACATGTGGTGAGGATTGTGTGAGGGACATGTGGTGAGGATTGTGTGAGGAACATGTGGTGAGGATTGTGTGAGGGACATGTGGTGAGGATTGTGTGAGGACATGTGGTGAGGATTGTGTGAGGGACATGTGGTGAGGATTGTGTGAGGGACATGTGGTGAGGATTGTGTGAGGGACATGTGGTGAGGATTGTGTGAGGAACATGTGGTGAGGATTGTGTGAGAGACATGTGGTGAGGATTGTGTGAGGGACATGTGGTGAGGATTGTGTGAGGGACATGTATATGTGGTGAGGATTGTGTGAGGGACATGTGGTGAGGATTGTGTGAGGGACATGTGGTGAGAATTGTGTGAGGGACATGTGGTGAGGATTGTGTGAGGGACATGTGGTGAGGATTGTGTGAGGGATATGTGGTGAGGATTGTGTGAGGGACATGTGGTGAGGATTGTGTGAGGGACATGTGGTGAGGATTGTGTGAGAGACATGTGGTGAGGATTGTGTGAGGGATATGTGGTGAGGATTGTGTGAGGAACATGTGGTGAGGATTGTGTGAGAGACATGTGGTGAGGATTGTGTGAGGGACATGTGGTGAGGATTGTGTGAGGGACATGTGGTGAGGATTGTGTGAGGGACATGTGGTGAGGATTGTGTGAGGGACATGTGGCGAGGATTGTGTGAGGGACATGTGGTGAGGATTGTGTGAGGGACATGTGGTGAGGATTGTGTGAGGGACATGTGGTGAGGATTGTGTGAGGGACATGTGGTGAGGATTGTGTGAGGGACATGTGGTGAGGATTGTGTGAGGGACATGTGGTGAGGATTGTGTGAGGGACATGTGGCGAGGATTGTGTGAGGGACATGTGGTGAGGATTGTGTGAGGGACATGTGGTGAGCATTATGTGAGATATGTGGTTTGGATTGTGTCTCCAACTTATCAGTCTCATATAACCACAATAATATCACAAGGTTCATTGATATGTTGTTTGGACCATACTTTAGTAGATACAATATACATTGTACAATGTACCATGTACAGTGTAGTATACATTGAACATACTGTATGAGATTGATAATTTAATGCCCTAACTCAGATTGTATCGCACTAAACACGGAGTGGTCAGACCTAGTGTTTGCTACCCCGAGTAGTGGCAAGTTCCCGATAACAGCTGGCAGCACCATAACCCTGGTCTGTGGAGCTGGCTATGTGATACAGGGAGGAGACGATGTGATACAGGGTGGATATATGACGGCGACTTGCGTGACTGGTACTGAGTACACAACCAGTGCTCCTCCCACTTGCAGTGAGTGTTCCTTTATTTGATAGCAAAAATACAGTTATTTAGTTGCTTCACTCATCTTGTACTGAGTTAGGTTGAGTAATGTTGGTTAGCAGATATAACACACCCTCAGCCCCTTGTAAGGAAGGAACGTACAAGTCAACAAGTTCTCATTCTTGTTCTTGGTGCCCTGTTGGATCGTATAGCCTTGAAGGACAATCTCATTGTACGACGTGTAGTCCTTCCTCTGTTGCACCTAATATGGGATCAACAAAATGTACGCAGTGCGAAATAGGAGAGCAAGCCAACGAGGGAAAGATAGCCTGTGGTTAGTCACTTTCTTTCCTTTACAGAATATTTCATTTTTAACTTTAAGTAGGTAAATATTGAGGTTGCAGGAATCTTTAAAGTAAAACTCAACAACCTTTTTCTGTACATTGTCATTAAAATGTGTATGGTTGTTGTCTTAAAGTGTATCCAATGTTCGTCATCCAACGGCGAAAATATTCCACAATTGGCATCAGTCAATTACTTTATACATATATCGGTGGTCATTATTTATTCTCCAATCGCCTCTGTCATTTATATTACGATAATGGCAAAAATTCGGGTAAAGGACAATCATCCCTCAATCCTAATTCCTAACCAAGTCATGATAACTTTGTCTATTCTACAGTTGATTGCCCAGTTGGTCACTACAGAAGCTTAGAAATGACATCATGTCAGCTGTGTTCAGATAATCACATCAGTAAAACAACTGGAGCTGCAATTTGTACACAGTGTGAGGCAGGGGAGGAAGCTAATGATGGACGGACTGATTGTGGTGAGCCTCCGTTACCATTTTCATCGGTATAATTTATCGTCACAACGGCAAAAAGCTTGCAAAGATTGTTTCACCATTTAAGAACCGAGATCATGGTGTAAAGATTACACCATTGTGCCCCTGTAAAACTCTTAATTACCCGGCATAAATCCTATAAAATTCAGTTACTAAGAAAGGGCCATGCCTCCCACTAATCTAACTTCATCTCAGTTAAGTGTGAGGCTGGAACATACAAAACTGACGTAATGACCACCTGTAAGCCTTGTCCATATTACAACATGATCAGTACTGATGCTAAATCAGTAGTATGCACTAAATGTGTTGCGGGGAAGCAAGCCAATGAGGGAAAGATAGCCTGTGGTTAGTCACTTTCTTTCCTTTACATAATATTTCATTTTTAAGTAGGTAAATATTGAGGTTGCGGGAATCTTAAAAGTAAAACTCGAGAACGTATTTCTGTACATTAAAAATTGTTTGGTTGCTGTCTTAAAGGATAACCAATCTTTGTTGTATATCGGTGATCATAATTTATTCTCCAATCGCCTCTGTCATTTATATTACGATAATGGCAAAAATGCGGGTAAAGGACAATCATCCCTCAATCCTAACCAAGTCATGATAACTTTGTCTATTCTACAGTTGATTGCCCAGTTGGTCAGTACAGAAGCTTAGAAATGACATCATGTCAGCTGTGTTCAGAGAATTATATCAGTACAACAGTTGGAGCTGCAACTTGTACACAGTGTGAGGCAGGGGAGGAAGCTAATGATGGGCGGACTGATTGTGGTGAGTCTCCGTTACCATTTTCATCAGTATAATTTATCGTTACAACGGCAAAAAACTTGCAAAGATTGTTTCACCGTTTAGGAACCGAGATCATGGTATAAAGATAACATCATTGTGCCCCTGTAAAACTATTAATTACCCGGCATTTAGTGATCCTATAAAACAGTAACTAAGAAAGGGCCATGCCTCCCCACTAAACTAACTTTATATCAGTTATGTGTGAGGCTGGAACCTACAAAGCTGACTTAATGACCACCTGTGAGTCTTGTGTAGATAATCACGTGAGTTCCGGAGAGGGAACTACTTCGTGTGCAGCATGTGGGGAGGGACATGTTTCAAACCAAGACAAGACACAGTGTGGTCAGTTATCTTCCTTATCTACTGTATATTTCTGAATACCTGTATAAATTCTACCAACAACTACTGCTAACCTAATTAACGACTGTTCTTTACTATCAGTGACTTCCACCAACATTTTATTTACCTACTGTTTTTACCGTTAGATGTATGCACAGTTGGTCACTACAGGGGCTCTGGTGATCCAACCTGTCTGTCCTGTCCAGAGAATCACATCAGTGCAACAGTTGGAGCTGCAACTTGTACACAGTGTGTGGCAGGGAAGGAAGCAAACCCAGCTAAATCTCTCTGTGGTCAGTTATTTTCTCACATTTTACCATTGCACATTTTCTATAATAGTAGTTAAGTGAGCCCCTTTCCTCACATACAAGGGATACCAATGACCACTAACAGCAGCCTGTCCTACATGGGAGATCTTAGGCTAAAGAGCTGAATATGCGTGAGTCAGAGACTAATCTGCGTTTTAAAGATAAGGTCTACATGTTACTAGACTTGGTAGTCTGGGTCTTAGGACACATGAATTCTAAACTTCCTAATGAGTAGCTCTTATTCTACTGGTATGTTTAAGGAAAACAGTTCTAGTTGGTGAGTACCACCTGTCTGCCCTGACAATGACTAGCTCTCATTTTCGTTTAATGAAAACGTGCCAGGCCCCATTAAAGTGGAGCTCCTAAATATGTAATCTAAAAATTGAATTTCTCCTCAGTTGATTGTCCAGTTGGTCACTACAGAAGCTCTGAAATGTCATCTTGTCAGCTGTGTGCAGAGAATCACATCAGTACAACAGTTGGAGCTGTAACTTGTACACAGTGTGAGGCAGGGGAGGAAGCTAACCCATACAGATCTTTCTGTGGTTAGTCTTAATATTATGATTGGTA
This sequence comes from Bolinopsis microptera, assembly GCF_026151205.1. Classification (NCBI taxonomy): domain Eukaryota; kingdom Metazoa; phylum Ctenophora; class Tentaculata; order Lobata; family Bolinopsidae; genus Bolinopsis; species Bolinopsis microptera. The sequence continues at coordinate 16,739,216 of NC_087081.1, read as the reverse complement.
GGGTATAATAAGCTGTGTAAGTCATATCCGCACTATGTTCAGATGATTTGATTATAATCATATCTAATTATAAATTCTCCCAGATCCCTGCTCAGTGGGTCACTACAGAGACTCTACAATGATAACCTGCCAGACCTGCCCAGAACACCAAGTCAGTACATCACCAGGGGCTTCTCTCTGTACCACGTGTAAAGAGGGCGAGGTTGCAAACTTACAGAAAACAAACTGTGGTCAGTCCGGTATTTTTGTGAATTTTTATGAAGATGTGAACTGTTAATAATCACTACCTAGCAATTCGCAACATGTTTTGTGAAACAACGCATATATAAGCAGTACGTTCCTAAGACTTATAATTTTCAAATCTCCCAGAACCATGCCCAGTTGGTCAGTACAAAAACGAGAGTATGTTTGCCTGTCAGTCCTGTACAGGTAATCACATCAGCACAACAGCTGGAGCTGCAACTTGTACTCAGTGTGGAGAAGGGAAAGTGGCAAACTCTGCGAGATCTTTTTGTGGTGAGTCATAATCTTATTTTTTAAGAGTCTCTGTATGTGCTAATCTGTCCCTATTCAATGAACAACCCAGAGTACAATTCCTCACTCCTCAGTTTCCTGTCCAGCTGGAAGCTACAGATCAGGAAGGATGGCAGATTGCCAGCCTTGTAATGTGAACAAAGTTAGTGAGGGTGAGGGAGCCGCTTCTTGTACAGCTTGTGGACCTGGGACTGAGTCAAACTCAGAACATACTTTGTGTGGTAAGTCTGAGATACTGACTAGGGACTCATTAATAATTAATTAATTGTTAATTAATTAATTAATAAATAATTAGTTCTCTTAATAGGGAGGGGTAATACTGTCTGTATTTTGGGTACAAATCATTTCATTTAAATGGCTCATTGAGTAGGAAATACAATCCTACGACAAAGATGTCTTAGGGTGCCTGAAACTTAGGTTATTTGTAGTATATATATAGGCTAAATGGGTTCAATTCTGGTATGACAAGGTGTGATGAGTGTGAAGGTAACAGTGTGAGCACTACCTCTGCTGCTACCTAGCAATTCGCAACATGTTTTGTGAAACAACGCATATATAACGAACGTTCCTAAGACTTATAATTTTCAAACCTCCCAGGACCATGTCCAGTTGGTCAGTACAAAGACGAGAGTATGTTTGCCTGTCAGCAATGTACAAGTAATCACATCTGTACAACACCTGGAGCTGCAACTTGTACTCAGTGTGGAGAAGGGAAAGTAGCAAACTCTGCGAGATCTCATTGTGGTGAGTCATAATCTTATTTTTTAAAGTATCTCTGTATGTGCTCTAGCTCTCTGTATGTGCTAATCTGTCCCTATTCAATGAACAACCCAGAGTACAATTCCTCACTCCTCAGTTTCCTGTCCAGCTGGAAGCTACAGATCAGGAAGGATGGCAGATTGCCAGCCTTGTTATGTGAACACAGTTAGTGAGGCTGAGGGAGCCACTTCTTGTACAGCTTGTGGACCTGGGACTGAGTCAAATATAGAGCATACTTTGTGTGGTAAGTCTGAGATACTGACTAGGGACTCATTAATAATTAGTTCTTTTAATAGGGAGGGCTAATATTACTGTCTGTATTTTGGGTACAAATAATTTCATTTAAATGGCTCATTGAGTAGGAAATGCAATCCTACGACAAAGATGTCTTAGGGTGCCTGAAACTTAGGTTATTTGTAGGCTTAATGGGTTCAATTAAATTCGGCTGACTAAGAAAAACAAAAAACCCTCGTCTTATGACTTGAATCCGTGTAAAGTAATGTAAGAAACCTCAGTTAACTGTAAGCTGGGACATTACAAAGATTCTAGTATGACAAGTTGTGATGAGTGTGAAGGTAACAGTGTGAGCACTACCTCTGCTGCTACCCAATGTGAAGCCTGTGTGGGTGGAAAAGACGCAACACCCGACAAAACTAAGTGCTGTAAGTTATCTCTGATAGTTTAGTAGTACAGTGTATAGTGTATACTCAGTATAGGAATTAGTAAGATAGTCGGATGTTTTAACATGACCGACACATACAGAGCATCTCAGCATCTTAAACATGGTCTAGATGAAATGAACTCCCAATCGATTAAATGTACATTTGTTTCAGTGAACTACTGTCTACTCCCGGCCACCCCTAACTCCATACTCAAGTCTGGAATTGTAATTGAGGGAGACTCCAGCAAAGTTAGCTGTGATGCTGGTCACGTGAGGTTTGGAGAGAAGACTATGGAGTGTGTTAGTAATGGCCAGTTTGAGGGTAATAGTATTTGCAAACTCCTGGGTAAGTGGATGTAATTTAGAGTAGACGCTGTGTGGTTGTTTAATTGATCTGTCTAGGGAGAGAGTACAATTTACAACCAGATTAGCAGCATCAGTATGTTTGAAATAGATGTTCAAAATAATGTATATAACAAAATATCCGCTGAGCAGTTTTAGGACAGTGTTTATGTTAGAGTAGAAATAAAACAGGTTTAAATATAGGTATCATTATGGTAAATAAGTACCAGGTACCTATTATTATTGTTTCTATCAATAAGAGAACGCTTTGTTGTTTGGAGAAATTATGACGGACAAGTAAGTTGTCTAAAGAGAGAAGATTCAAGACAACTGCTGGAAGATAAGGTAGTGTACGTTTCAGTAAAACTTAAAACAAACGGGCGTATGATATAGTGATAGATTCACAGAGGTGATTCTAATGTTGTTATGTTTGATAAAATAACTTGCTTTCTCATATATTGCAACACTCCTTGCAAAGAGCTAATCATGCAACAGTGAACCTAGCACTCCAGATTAATATATATCAGGCAAAATAACACCCAGTCGGACAAATTTGCATATAGAAAATTCTCTTCATTTGCACTCTGAAATATTTATCTGTTTGGAGATAAACTGGAATGTGAAGCACAGGGTTTTACAGTGACGGTTAACTTCCGGAACGCGCGGCTTTTAAACGTATTGTGCGCGCCAAAATAACTTTGCTTTTTATTGACTTTTGTCATGCGTCTTTACGGAAACATAGCTCTCATTCAATTTAAGGTGCGGCGCGAGGGCTGGTTTGGACAAATTGCTAGCAGGACTTTTGATGTTAACATATTAATCAACAGTATATTGGTCCATATGTCAAAGTACAAAAAACTTGGCCCGGTGTTTATATCACATAACATCTTATCTTTCTTTAATATAACACATCTTATTTAGGAGAATGCTCATGCTTCTAGCGAGTATCTAAATAAGATAAAGCAAACAGATTAGTAAACGACTGAGAAACAAAACTCTTACTTCAAGTGGACGCTGGATTCCATCGTAAATACTGTTCATTATTCCTGCAATTAATTTTATTTACACCTTATTCATGTTATGAATAAACTCTGCATGGATAAAAGAAACAATTACATTTCAATGATTAAATTAATGAACCATTGAACTTAATAAGTCTATATTTACCAGGTCCCAACTCAACAGACAGAGGTTTTCCAGTACGTTTAACAGGATCACCGTACGACACGCCACTAGTTTCTTCGTACACCTATCAGGAGACAGAGTTGAAGTATTGTGAACAACAAGGGATGAAACTGATTTTGTTTTCTTATTTCTAATTTTGCGAAAAAACTGTTAGTTTTGGGAATAGTTTTCGTTCAAGTTTTTAAAACAAACCTAGAATTGTTTATGAAAATTTGTTATAGGGACAAGAAATACACAATTTGTTGAAGCACAGTTTACTTTTATTTAATAACTTGTTTGATTCTATATTCAATGTTTATCTGACTGTTTCTATCAATTTAACTATCAATTTATGAAGAAATGATAAGAATTTTAACAAGAACAAAAACAGGAATTTAGAAAATGAGTCTACTAAAAATGAACAAATAACTGTGTAATAATAATAATAGTAGTAGTGGATATATGTAAATAGAACATGTTAAGTTGTTAACCTGAATAGTAGCGAAACCACCTTCAAGTCTAATAATCTCTCCAACTAACTGGTCGTGTCCAACACGAACTAGCTCGTACATAGCAGCACCAGCCATGTGTTGGGCTGTGACCACTGGGAGAGTATCATCCAATTAGTCAATTAGTTAATTTGTCGAATAGCTGATTAATTAATTAGTTTATTGGTGACTGATAACTGTTTTAGTAACGGGTCAAAGGCACAACTTTACCTGCTAATATAATTATATATTTATAATTACTAATTAAATTATAATTACTAATTAAATAGTAAGACATGCAAAACATCGGGTTATTATTTCTCAGTTTCAGTACAAACTGTACGATCAAAATTAAACTATCTAAACAGTTAAGTTCTAGTTTAAAACGTTTCTCTAGTATTATTTGCAGTAAACCACTTAGCATTTGTATCGTTTTTAGCTTGTTATCAGCAGTCGTTATCTGCAAGTGTTACACACCACGCTAACCTGATGAATTTCTCTGTGGACTTACTACACACAGTGGAAAAGGATAGGCAATCGGAGATTGGAAAGCTCATGAAAGCCGTGAATGTCTCGTCCTTCTCTGATATCAACCAGGGTGTTCTACAAAAACTGCTTAAGGGTCCGCTTGTAAATTTCCTCAGCAGCATAGTAAATTTAATGGACAGCAATATGAAGCTATGCAGGTCTGCAGCCAGCAAGATAGATCAGATGAAAACAGAACAGATAGACATGCAAAAGCAGCTGATAAACAGACAGCAGAATCAGATCGAATCGGTGCAGAAAACTGTAAAGAATGAAATAAAAAGTTGGGTAGATGTCGTCAAGAAGAACAGCGTCCAAAACAATCAGCTGACAACAAAAACTGTGAAAGAAGCCGTGCGATCAGTGAATAAAGAAGAAGAAAGATCGAGAAACTTGATTATCTACGGTTTGAAGGAGACGGAAGAAGGGGAGTGGGAGGACGTATTAGAGATGGACCCTCTCCCGGACTTTTTCAAGTCAGTTTTTGCTGAGGCCGGCTGTCATTTTCCTGACACGGATGAGATATGCAGGATTGGGAAGAAAGTTCCTGAGAAAACGCGACCAGTCAAAGTTCAGTTACAAAGCTCTAGCGATGTGGATATTATACTAAGGAATGCACACAAACTTAAAACAAATGATGATTTTAAGTCAGTTTATCTTGCACCGGATAGGACAAGGGAGCAGAGAATGCTACACAGTGGACTTGTCAAACAGATGAAAGAACTAATAAAGCAGGACAATAGCAAGCGTTATTTTATCAGAGACAATAAAGTTAATTGTGTTAGTGAGAGCTAGAGCCTTATCTACAAGTACACTGTCTTGTTATCAGAATTTATGAACTTTAATATGTTATTTTCACTTTCGTTATCTACGTGGTGATACAGTGTAGTTTTTACATAGTATGCATTTTAATTTGGTGTAAGTGGTGGCCGTTGTATTCTATAAACCGTTTTTAACGAGTTTTTTACGATGCAGTATTTTGTGAGGAGATTTAGGCAGCATGAACTGTGGCTCATATTTTATTATTTAAGCTGCTCTACGAGCACACACGCTAGCTAGTTGGTTTTTAGATAGTTAAGAGTATTAGTTACTTAGTTAGTTAGTGTAAACTAGTATCAGTCAGGATCTGCACTGTTAGCACACAGAACTGTTAGTTTTCGCGAAGCAGGTCTGTCTTTCATATATATTCTTATAGTAGACTTCATCATATAAATTTATTTTGAACTTAGTAACAATTTCAGGGAATAAATAGAAATTTAAGATTTCATTTCTATTCTAATATTCACGTATATTAAATACAATTATATTGTTATGTATCATATATGATTTTGTAAACATTGGCCGGTGTACCAAAAACCGGTCCCCAAACAAACATTTGCAATGAATTTAAACTCACTTATGTTTGTTTCATCAAACACAAATTATATATCACACCCTCAAAATGACATATTTTGTCTCATTTGAGATGCGGCCTGCTGGTCTTATTTTAGATCAGAAATAATAACCTAGATTCTACTTGTAAAAACATTATTCTCTGCCACTCTTATCAAAATATGAAATCTAATAAGATAATTCAAGTCATATTAAATTACAACTTCTTAAAATGTGGACGAGTTAAGGTTTAACGAAGTATACCTGCAAAAGATCTTAATAATATATATTTCTAACAAGTATAATCCAATGTACTTGTTATCATCAGTAGATTAATTCAACCAGCCCATTTTATTTGGCTGCAACTGCTTATTTTAATTGGAAGACCATAGGAAGGACCTTAATCTGTTACTCCTCAATAAACAAAGTGCTTTAAAACCGGTCAGTATTTCTAAAAATAATATAAAAACTTACCAGGTCCCGAAACACCATAAACCGACCCATCAGTGAGAACTTCGTCAACCATTATGACCTACAGTGATAACCGATTAGATAAGATTAACACAACATGGGGAGGGGTGGGGGAGGGGTGGGGAGGGGTGGGGGAGGGGTGGGGAAGGGGGAAGAGGGGCTTGTCTCCCCAAATAAGTCTTAGACTGGTTCTGACTACATAGCCAGTAATATGAAGCAACTTTTATAATACATCTTGCTTTAATATGATAATTGAATGCTTAAAGGACTATATTCTAAGATCCATTAAGATATATTACACTGCTTTCTTCAGAAAGCATAAAGATGTCTGAAGGTACTGGCATTTCTGACTAAATATCAAAGCTGATATGTGGGTAGTGACTGTCTGCAACAATGACAGGGATCAACTTTGGGAGAGTTGAAAATCCAATTAAACAAAGTATCCTTGATGGTGTACTATCCTACTATGTCTATAGCTATATGAGGATATAAAAAGTTGGGTGACTTGTCTGATTCTCCATTAAAAGGGTTGGAGGATCAAAATGGAATAAATTGCTATAGCTAAGGCTTAAGCTAACGCTGTGAATGTGTTGGTTGTGTGAAATTTGAGGTAACTCTTAGCAGCTATATTGCCCATGTTTTATCATTCAACAATTTACTTTTTTTAACTGCTTCAAATTATGGTGAATAAAATTGTATGTAAAGTTTAACATTGTTGATAACATATCAGTTTTTACCTTATTGCTAACAACATGAGCATATGTTTCATTTTTTATAGAACTCTGTAGTAGTAGTAGTAGTAAACAATTCAGTTTTTGCCATAAAAGCAACCAGTTGTACTGTCCCTTTACATCCTTTCAGATGGGAAAAGAACACTACTATATAGCAACTAATTTAAGGTATGTCCAATGAACCAATGTCACCTAATATGTCACCTAATATGGCCTCCTCAACTCCTAATGATAAGAAACCTCTCACCTCTACTTCAAGGTATGGCCTTCGACACCATATCAGATCAGAAAAAACCTTTGTCAATTAAACCCTAAGTCCTAGTAGTAGACTCAATAAAAGTAGTAGACACATATCATTCAGTAAAAGTAGAAACTCCAAATATTCATAGCCCTGATGACTGTTGAGGAACCAATCAGTAATGGAATTGACAATGATGCCCCCCTGTTGTGTATCCATGTGGTGAATGCTCAAGTTGTCACTGGCCTCGATTGCGTTGAGTGTGATGGTCCCTGTGGTAAATGGTATCATACCAAGTGTTGTATGCACAAAAAAACGTTTCAAAAACTTGGGTAACACTCAGAAGTAATGTGGGTATGTAAGAATTGTAAGGCCCTAGAGAAGAAACCGGCTAAGCTTGTTAAAGTAGTAAAATGGACCAACAACATGTTCCTAGTGCTGCGGGGTAAAGTGGGCAATACCTTCATTTATGAATTAAGCAGATCAATCAACCTGTTTAATTACAAGACAGAATGGGAGAGTGTGGCATTAAGACTAGTATTCATCTTCATTCCAATGATGCTACAAAAACCATTAAAAAACTCACGGGTAAAGGATGACACCATCTATCTTGATAAAAGTCTCAAGTTGTGGAAAGCTAGTGACTTGACTGCTTCAATTATTGAAGGGCGTGAGATTCAGAATCAACTTGAGGAGGCACGTAAAGCCCAGGAGAGATCCCTTGCTACCAAGTTTGCTCAGATCATGATCCATAGCAAAGTCTCAGCAGCAATGCCGATCAGTCTCATAAATCGTCAAAGCCGTTGGATGTTGGATGTTGATGAAACGGTTATCAGACAGCTAAAGGAAAAACATCCATCTGCTATGACTGCAGAAGATAAAATTCTGATCACAGGTGATAAAGTGGCACTCGAAGAAATTATCTTTGTAGCCATTGATTCAAAATTAGTGAAAAAGGCTGCTACGCTGACATCAGGATCAGGTGGCCGAACGCTGGTAGACTCATCTTATGCTGTTGTGCTTTTAGTAAATCCCAGGAGATTGTCGATGTTCAGAAGGATGCAGGACCACTTCAAACATGTGCAAGCCACAAAGGGGGAATCTAATCAGCAATACACGCTATGGCAGAGGTTCATGATAATGAGGACGAAAGCTATTTTGTTAGTGGATGCTTCCAACAAAATAGCTCTCAATGCTTACTAAATACTTTGAGAACACCTACAGAGAACCAACATACCTACGTGGCAAACAGTGCAGTGGTGTAACGAAGGGCCCCGCTGACCCTGCTGTGCGGGGGGGGGGGGGGGGGGGGGGGGGCGCCGTCTTAGGGGGGCGCCAAATCGTCGTTTGAATGTGGGACAATTTCGAAAACTTAACTCTAGATACACACTTTTTTAGAGATTTTACCGGCATATCCTCTAAAATCACCTGATTTGTTCAATTTTAAGGGAGGGGCACCAAAAGGGGAGGGTGCACCAACAGGGGGGCGCTTTTTCGGCAGGGGGCGCTAACAGGCAACGTTACGCCACTGAAACAGTGAGGGAATGATTTAAATCAAGAGCTGTGAAGGTTTCACTCAAGGAGACAATATTGCAACTGGTGGATATGCTCTTAGCACCAAGCCACTTATTGACTGCCTGAGAAACATCATCAAGCAAGTGTGGTTTGAAGATGATAGTGCTGCTGGTGGGAAATTGGAAGCAGTGTATAAGTGGTGAAAGGAGTTGCTCCAAGTAGGACCTAAATACGGTTATTTTTCTAACCCATCTAAGAGCATTCTAGTCAGTTAAACAAATAACATCAGGTACCAGGCATCTTGGAGCAGAACTTGGCAATACAGGTGTCAAAGATCAGTACATCACAGATAAGGTTCAAGGGTGGTGTGACGACATCAAGATGTTAGCTGATATTGCAGAATCTGAACCCCAAGCAACCTACTCAGCCTACATTGCTGGCATTTAACACAGATGGAAGTTTGTTCAAAGGACTGTGCCACACATCTCTGAAGCCATGGAGCCAAAGACAAAATAAGACAAAAGCTTCTACCAAAGATGCTGGGCAAGGAGATCTCTGACTTAGAGAGAGATGTGTTAAGTTTACCAATAAAGTTGGGAGGATTGGGCATGTGTAAACCCCACGAAAAATGTCAGTACACAGCCTCCAAGCTAATCACTACTGAGCTGACAAAAGAAATAGTTGGCTAAGAGGAAGTATACACCGCATCAAGTAACTTCACCAACTCTGGAAGAAATTATTAAAAAATCAAAGAATTCCAACCTCCAAGCCAAGTATGAAGCTATAGCTGAAAGATGTGGCACCTCCTCCAAGAGAGCTCTACTAGCAGCAAGAGAAAAGATGGCTTCCAGTTGGATCAACACACTGCCACTCCAGAAGTATGGCTACACTCTGAACAAATAGGAGTTCCGTGACAGCTTCTGCCTACACTACAGCTGGTGGATACCAAACACCCCCATCACCTGCGGATGTGGAAGAACAAGTGACCTTGACCACCTTCTCACTTGCAAGCTAGGAGGCTACGCTATAATGACCCACAATCACATCAGAGGCACAATGGCCAATCTCTGGCGTGAGGTGTGTCATGATGTGAAAGTTGAACCTCAGCTACAGAAGGTAAACGAGGGTGACTATCTGAACCCCAAAACCAAGCTCGGCTTGATGTATCTGCTAGAGGAGTTGAATGAGGAGCTAGATAGTGTAGAATGTGGAAAAGGCAACTTTCACCCCAGCTGTATTTCTCACATTTGGAGGTAAGTCGAAAGAAGAGTGTAAGCAATTTGTCAACAGATTAACAGATCTCATAGCCAGAAAGAGGAAAGAGAGGTACTGTGATGTAGTAAGGCATGTGAAGATAAGATTTGCTATGCTAAGAACAACTGATCGCTCTTCGTGGGTACAGAGGAAAGGAGATTGATATCAAACATGAAATCCCTCTGACAGAACTTCATTCCTGCCCCGATGATGGAGAAAATGATGAATTTTGAAAATTCGTGTGCCAATATTTAATTGCTTAAAAGTTTTTATCGGTAGCGGTTTTTGAAATCTCTCCGTTATTGGCATAAGGAATACAAATTTGACATTTGTAAAATAACAATTAAATAGACCCTGCTTGCGGCGCGCGCTTACAGCCGCACTTAAGGATCCTATATATACAGCGAAAGCACATAGTTAGGTGAACATGCGGCTGGATCCTTATCCTTACCATGAATCATAAATTTGTTTATTGTTAAATAAAGGACGGACTTGGCGAAAGCTACTTTCAATCGCTTTGCCTGAATGTTGACGGATGTTACTCGTCTAAATTTCTTCGAAGTAGCGCGCGCCGCTTTCTTCTCGATGGCAAGTGCTACAAAATAGCGAACGCCGGGCCAAACCATTAACAATGTTCAAACTGGACGGGGTTAATATTTCGTAAATTCGCGCGAGCGAATAAATTTACGGAAGAAATTTGAATTAAACACAATTCATTATGCATTAGTCAAATCATATAAATGAAATAAATTTAAATTAAAAACTAAACTGTTGGAGGACTTCGCCGCTTCGACGCGCCGCGCAAACTAGCATTCTTGCTTCGCATCGTCGTCGATCGTTATATATTACTGGGCGGCCGGCGCTCAGCCTGTCATTCCGCCGAATCTTTATATGTTTATGAACATAATATAGCCTGGGGTCCCCAGGTTCACATGTGCATACGCGTACTGCGTGACGCGCTTGTTTCATAAGTTGAATATACAGCGGTCGCGCGCTACTGCAAGCGAGAGGGCTCTGGTTAGAGCAAGTCCCCAGGTAACGTCGATCACGTCGTTGCTCTACTTCGCAGAGCAACGATCTCGATGGATTGACATCGTTAATCAAACTAAACTGTAAACGTCGCGTAAAATAATAATATTTAAAAATTACTGCAAATTATGGTCAATGGTGCGATCAGCGATGCATTTGTCAGATCGTGCTGATTTAACGATTTGGGCTATACAACATAATTTACATTATACGAGCGAAAGCTGAGCTGCGCGGCGCAATTACAATGTACAAACTTTTGCAACGGTTATAGCGGGCAGGTGGGAAACTTACAATGTAATTTAAATCAATTAAAGGGTCGTTCGCGTTCACATATTACGTAATCACTTTTTGAATAATTTTCCACCCCCTCTCGGCCCCTCCGTGATCAGTTTTATACACAGCTATTGCGTCAAAATTACACTAGCGTAATCATTTGGAAACCCCCCTCGGCTGATTACGTATTATGTGAACGACCCCTAATATATTTTTATAAATATTTTTGAGGCACGGTATATAACGATCGTTATTTATAAAATCACTTCTGCGAAATGGAAATATTGATTATCATTATAATATGGCAAAAGTTTGAGATGATGAACTGAATTTGACCCCATCTTATTATAAAGGTATCAGTATTTTGATCTTGAGGAACAGGTAAGGAAGACGTGGAAGAATGTATTGCGAGATGCAATGGTTTGCAGAATTGGGGAATGAAATGAGTTTGTTAAATCTGACAAATTCATGGGAAAACTAAGCAGATTTTGAAGCCACTTACAAAAGTTTCAAATCAAAAATCATTTCATATTTTATAGTTAGTTCAGTTATTAGTAGCTAAAATCCACGTCATACAAGTTCTACTACGAACTTCCCTGGATTGTAATTCGACATTTTCGACTGAATTTAAGTATATACATTATACTGGATAAACTGCAAAAAGTGTGACTTTCTTCAACTTTAATAGTTTTTGACAAAATTAAACTTCACAGTAATTTTTAACTAAATTTTGTCAGAAATATAGTTGAGTTGATAAAAACAATAAAAAAATGATTAATAGTTAAGTGTTTTCTCAAAAAAAGCCACCCTTCCCAAAAATTAAATATTGTAGTCTGAAATTGACATTATTTATGGCTGAGGTAAACGTTTTAAAGACCTTCTTCAAAATTCTGCCCAGACAATCTCTTCTGAATCATCCCTAAAGCATATTATGAAAGTTTCAGGGTGATTGATCAAAAACAGTTGGAGAAAAAAGATTTTTAGACTCGATTTTCACTACGCCAGATAGAAAATTGCTTGCGCAATACAGTTACTTATGAGTGCTAACCTTTGACAAGCGATAACTTCAGCTAGGAACAAAATTTGTTGATAGGACCAAAAGCAACTGATGGAAATTACTCTTGTCTATCAAAAACAACTAAAATGATGATTTCGAAAAAAAATTTCTTGAGACCTGGCCTCTTAATTACAGCAAGCTTAAGTTCCTGAGGTAGCACCATAACAAAATAGCAATTTGTGAGAAATCAAAAATTGATAAGGACTTGAAATTTGGAATGCATAAATTCGACACCTAGTGACACAATGTGATGAAGAGTTTTTAGCAACTGCTCCTTCATAATATTTTTCATTTCTCGAAAAATTCACACTTTCTGTGGTACACCCTGTATTTATACTAAAGTTCTAAGCAACAGATAGCTAAAAATTTAACATCGCTGGTGCTCAATCTTTCTCATAAACTGAAAGTAAATCTTTGTTAAATTGAAATATTCTCCAAAACATTCAGGTACTACTTAAATTACACTTAATCAATATAAACAGGTTAATTTGCGGTCGTACGACTCGCCCTGGGTACTGCAAAGTGTTAATAGCAAATACAAGCGAGCTATAGACTGGACCATCAGTAGGTCCACGCAATACATGACCAACATTCTCCATCGATTTCTGTCCTCTCTTGCTGATAATACTTCCGTATACAGCGTTTATACAAGTTATCGTTAGAAAAAATGTTAGGGTGACAATAATTCAAAATATTTCTAAGATGACTCCTATGAACAACATCAAGTTTCTCTAAATGAATTTAAGTCCAGTGACCAAATAGTGGATCATAGTCGTTAGAGAATTTTAGCACATGTTTTTTGGTGTCCTGTTGATGAGCAATTCCCTCTCACGTTATAACCATCACAACTCAGCTTACCAAGGAGAAGAAGAAGAATTAAATTACTGTAGATGATTTATTGTGCATGATTTGTTTTGTGTGATTTCCTGTATTTACTGTATCGCATTAAAAATATGTCTCGAAATGGCTGTATTATTTACTCAGTGCACATTAAAAAAATGAGATATTACAATTGCTTAAACTAATAATATTTGATAAGTGTGCAGCATGACCACCACACAGACGCTGCAGAGCACCAAAGTCCAGACACAGAGACGTTATGATTACATTTATGGTAGGTTTTTACAAATGTTATTAAAGAATTACGATAAGCTGTTATCTTCCACCATAGATATGTTTTTCACCAATTTCGTGTATTGTTTGATAGTTGGTGACGAAGTGAGAGTCACCACTCAGTATTGACACTGTGTTAACACTGAGTGGAGACTTTTACTTCGTCACCAACTATCAAACTATATGTTCGACCCACTCATAAGAGCGAAGAAAGATTACAATTTCGTGTATTATTGATTAAGGTTTAAATCGAAAAATAACAAAATGTTTGTGAATTGTGGACCTTACAATTATTGCCGACAAAATCGGCAAAATTGTCTGTAAACCTTTCCAAAGAATGCTAACTATACTTCCATCTCGATTCTAAGTTATATCCTGCCTCACAGTTCACACGAAGATAACCTCTTTTTACTTAATTAATTACTGAATATTACTTAATTAATAACTGAATGGGAACTGAATATTACTTAATTGATAACTGAATATTACTTAATTAATTACTGAATATTACTTAATTAATTACTGAATATTACTTAATTAATTACTGAATATTACTTAATTAATTACTGAATATTACAGATCCACTCTTTACACTGTCCAGCAACAGAGACCACGCTAGAGAGAGATATAAAGCTTACATTGCTCCAGATCGAGTGGTTAGATTCTTTTTAACATGATTGTAAACAGGGGATTTGTTGGAATCACGTTAGTAGGTTCTCTTTCACAAATACCAAAATCTCGGGGTCGTCTGTCTGTTTGTCTGTCTGTTTGCTGATGAAAGGCTGCTTTTTCAGAAAAAGGTACCTCACTACGGACCCATGTTCTCGGGGCTGAATCACTTTCCGAACCAACAAATACAGATCGACTCATGTGATCCAGTTCCTACGTTCATGTCCAGAAAATGGCAAGGCTACCAAACCAAACAACAAGTTCACATGAGCACTGTGGTAAGCTACTCAAGTAAACTGTAAAGTATTATATTAATGTAAATGATTACTATTTCATTAAACAATTATATTATTACGTTCGAACAAAATAAAATAAATGTTCTGAGCAGTGAGCAACCGTATTAATGTAAGTTGGGCAATTATTTTATTCAAAAACTTGAGAGGGTTTAATCGTTTACAAAGGAAGTCATCTGATTGTAAATTCTCAACTTCCATATATATGTACTTAAACAATCATGAGACTAATAAACAGCGAACTACTCCGTTATTTGGTACTTAAACAAGTAAAACAGCTAACCCCCACACCCCTCCCCCTCCCTCACACCCCTCCCCCTCCCCCACCTAAACTAACAACCCCCTCCCCCCACCTGAACTAACATCCCCCAGAACCCCCACCTAGCGGTGTCAGGAGGTGACCGGTACAAGTACTCACGGCGCCCCATCATCCCGTTCCTCCAACAAGTTCCGCCGGATGTGCTGCTCCAGACAACACGCGTGGACCCCACAATGCCGCCCCCCGAGCAGCAACAAAGCAGGCCTCCTACTCCTCTAACTTGGACTGTGGGCGTGCAGACCATGTACAGGGAGAGTGAGGCACAGACTGGTTAGTTCTGTTCTTTATCACAATGTACAGGGAGAGTGAGGCACAGACTGGTTAGTTCTGTTCTTTATCACAATGTACAGGGAGAGTGAGGCACAGACTGGTTAGTTCTGTTCTTTATCACAATGTACAGGGAGAGTGAGGCACAGACTGGTTAGTTCTGTTCTTTATCACAATGTACATGGAGAGTGAGGCACAGACTGGTTAGTTCTGTTATTTATCACAATGTACAGGGAGAGTGAGGCACAGACTGGTTAGTTCTGTTCTTTATCACAATGTACAGGGAGAGTGAGGCACAGACTGGTTAGTTCTGTTCTTTGTCACAATGTACAGGGAGAGTGAGGCACAGACTGGTTAGTTCTGTTCTTTATCACAATGTACAGGGAGAGTGAGGCACAGACTGGTTAGTTCTGTTATTTATCACTATGTACCGGGAGAGTGAGGCACAGACTGGTTAGTTCTGTTCTTTATCACAATGTAGAGGGAGAGTGAGGCACAGACTGGTTAGTTCTGTTCTTTATCACAATGTACAGGGAGAGTGAGGCACAGACTGGTTAGTTCTGTTCTTTATCACAATGTACAGGGAGAGTGAGGCACAGACTGGTTAGTTCTGTTCTTTATCACAATGTACAGGGAGAGTGAGGCACAGACTGGTTAGTTCTGTTCTTTATCACAATGTACAGGGAGAGTGAGGCACAGACTGGTTAGTTCTGTTCTTTATCACAATGTACAGGGAGAGTGAGGCACAGACTGGTTAGTTCTGTTCTTTATCACAATGTACAGGGAGAGTGAGGCACAGACTGGTTAGTTCTGTTCTTTATCACAATGTACAGGGAGAGTGAGGCACAGACTGGTTAGTTCTGTTCTTTATCACAATGTACAGGGAGAGTGAGGCACAGACTGGTTAGTTCTGTTCTTTATCACAATGTACAGGGAGAGTGAGGCACAGACTGGTTAGTTCTGTTCTTTATCACAATGTACAGGGAGAGTGAGGCACAGACTGGTTAGTTCTGTTCTTTATCACAATGTACAGGGAGAGTGAGGCACAGACTGGTTAGTTCTGTTCTTTATCACAATGTAGAGGGAGAGTGAGGCACAGACTGGTTAGTTCTGTTCTTTATCACAATGTACAGGGAGAGTGAGGCACAGACTGGTTAGTTCTGTTCTTTATCACAATGTAGAGGGAGAGTGAGGCACAGACTGGTTAGTTCTGTTCTTTATCACAATGTACAGGGAGAGTGAGGCACAGACTGGTTAGTTCTGTTCTTTATCACAATGTACAGGGAGAGTGAGGCACAGACTGGTTAGTTCTGTTCTTTATCACAATGTACAGGGAGAGTGAGGCACAGACTGGTTAGTTCTGTTCTTTATCACAATGTACAGGGAGAGTGAGGCACAGACTGGTTAGTTCTGTTCTTTATCACAATGTACAGGGAGAGTGAGGCACAGACTGGTTAGTTCTGTTCTTTATCACAGTGTACAGGGAGAGTGAGGCACAGACTGGTTAGTTCTGTTCTTTATCACAATGTACAGGGAGAGTGAGGCACAGACTGGTTAGTTCTGTTCTTTATCACAATGTACAGGGAGAGTGAGGCACAGACTGGTTAGTTCTGTTCTTTATCACAATGTACAGGGAGAGTGAGGCACAGACTGGTTAGTTCTGTTCTTTATCACAATGTACAGGGAGAGTGAGGCACAGACTGGTTAGTTCTGTTCTTTATCACAATGTACAGGGAGAGTGAGGCACAGACTGGTTAGTTCTGTTCTTTATCACAATGTACAGGGAGAGTGAGGCACAGACTGGTTAGTTCTGTTCTTTATCACAATGTACAGGGAGAGTGAGGCACAGACTGGTTAGTTCTGTTCTTTATCACAGTGTACAGGGAGAGTGAGGCACAGACTGGTTAGTTCTGTTCTTTATCACAATGTACAGGGAGAGTGAGGCACAGTCTGGTTAGTTCTGTTCTTTATCACAATGTACAGGGAGAGTGAGGCACAGACTGGTTAGTTCTGTTCTTTATCACAATGTACAGGGAGAGTGAGGCACAGACTGGTTAGTTCTGTTCTTTATCACAATGTACAGGGAGAGTGAGGCACAGACTGGTTAGTTCTGTTCTTTATCACAATGTACAGGGAGAGTGAGGCACAGACTGGTTAGTTCTGTTCTTTATCACAATGTACAGGGAGAGTGAGGCACAGACTGGTTAGTTCTGTTCTTTATCACAATGTACAAGGAGAGTGAGGCACATACTGGTTAGTTCTGGTCTTTATCACAATGTACAGGGAGAGTGAGGCACAGACTGGTTAGTTCTGTTCTTTATCACAATGTACAGGGAGAGTGAGGCACAGACTGGTTAGTTCTCTTCTTTATCACAATGTAGAGGGAGAGTGAGGCACAGACTGGTTAGTTCTGTCCTTTATCACAATGTAGAGGGAGAGTGAGGCACAGACTGGTTAGTTCTGTTCTTTATCACAATGTACAGGGAGAGTGAGGCACAGACTGGTTAGTTCTGTTCTTTATCACAATGTAGAGGGAGAGCGAGGCACAGACTGGTTAGTTCTGTTCTTTATCACAATGTACAGGGAGAGTGAGGCACAGACTGGTTAGTTCTGTTCTTTATCACAATGTACAGGGAGAGTGAGGCACAGACTGGTTAGTTCTGTTCTTTATCACAATGTACAGGGAGAGTGAGGCACAGACTGGTTAGTTCTGTTCTTTATCACAATGTACAGGGAGAGTGAGGCACAGACTGGTTAGTTCTGTTCTTTATCACAATGTACAGGGAGAGTGAGGCACAGACTGGTTAGTTCTGTTCTTTATAACAATGTACAGGGAGAGTGAGGCACAGACTGGTTAGTTCTGTTCTTTATCACAATGTACAGGGAGAGTGAGGCACAGACTGGTTAGTTCTGTTCTTTATCACAATGTACAGGGAGAGTGAGGCACAGACTGGTTAGTTCTGTTCTTTATCACAATGTAGAGGGAGAGTGAGGCACAGACTGGTTAGTTCTGTTCTTTATCACAATGTACAGGGAGAGTGAGGCACAGACTGGTTAGTTCTGTTCTTTATCACAATGTACAGGGAGAGTGAGGCACAGACTGGTTAGTTCTGTTCTTTATCACAATGTACAGGGAGAGTGAGGCACAGACTGGTTAGTTCTGTTCTTTATCACAGTGTACAGGGAGAGTGAGGCACAGACTGGTTAGTTCTGTTCTTTATCACAATGTACAGGGAGAGTGAGGCACAGACTGGTTAGTTCTGTTCTTTATCACAATGTACAGGGAGAGTGAGGCACAGACTGGTTAGTTCTGTTCTTTATCACAATGTACAGGGAGAGTGAGGCACAGACTGGTTAGTTCTGTTCTTTATCACAATGTACAGGGAGAGTGAGGCACAGACTGGTTAGTTCTGTTCTTTATCACAATGTAGAGGGAGAGTGAGGCACAGACTGGTTAGTTCTGTTCTTTATCACAATGTACAGGGAGAGTGAGGCACAGACTGGTTAGTTCTGTTCTTTATCACAATGTACAGGGAGAGTGAGGCACAGACTGGTTAGTTCTGTTCTTTATCACAATGTACAGGGAGAGTGAGGCACAGACTGGTTAGTTCTGTTCTTTATCACAATGTACAGGGAGAGTGAGGCACAGACTGGTTAGTTCTGTTCTTTATCACAATGTACAGGGAGAGTGAGGCACAGACTGGTTAGTTCTGTTCTTTATCACAATGTACAGGGAGAGTGAGGCACAGACTGGTTAGTTCTGTTCTTTATCACAATGTACAGGGAGAGTGAGGCACAGACTGGTTAGTTCTGTTCTTTATCACAATGTACAGGGAGAGTGAGGCACAGACTGGTTAGTTCTGTTCTTTATCACAATGTACAGGGAGAGTGAGGCACAGACTGGTTAGTTCTGTTCTTTATCACAATGTACAGGGAGAGTGAGGCACAGACTGGTTAGTTCTGTTCTTTATCACAATGTACAGGGAGAGTGAGGCACAGACTGGTTAGTTCTGTTCTTTATCACAATGTACAGGGAGAGTGAGGCACAGACTGGTTAGTTCTGTTCTTTATCACAATGTACAGGGAGAGTGAGGCACAGACTGGTTAGTTCTGTTCTTTATCACAATGTACAGGGAGAGTGAGGCACAGACTGGTTAGTTCTGTTCTTTATCACAATGTACAGGGAGAGTGAGGCACAGACTGGTTAGTTCTGTTCTTTATCACAATGTACAGGGAGAGTGAGGCACAGACTGGTTAGTTCTGTTCTTTATCACAATGTACAGGGAGAGTGAGGCACAGACTGGTTAGTTCTGTTCTTTATCACAATGTACAGGGAGAGTGAGGCACAGACTGGTTAGTTCTGTTCTTTATCACAATGTACAGGGAGAGTGAGGCACAGACTGGTTAGTTCTGTTCTTTATCACAATGTACAGGGAGAGTGAGGCACAGACTGGTTAGTTCTGTTCTTTATCACAATGTACAGGGAGAGTGAGGCACAGACTGGTTAGTTCTGTTCTTTATCACAATGTACAGGGAGAGTGAGGCACAGACTGGTTAGTTCTGTTCTTTATCACAATGTACAGGGAGAGTGAGGCACAGACTGGTTAGTTCTGTTCTTTATCACAATGTACAGGGAGAGTGAGGCACAGACTGGTTAGTTCTGTTCTTTATCACAATGTACAGGGAGAGTGAGGCACAGACTGGTTAGTTCTGTTCTTTATCACAATGTACCGGGAGAGTGAGGCACAGACTGGTTAGTTCTGTTCTTTATCACAATGTACAGGGAGAGTGAGGCACAGACTGGTTAGTTCTGTTATTTATTACAATGTAGAGGGAGAGTGAGGCACAGACTGGTTAGTTCTGTTCTTTATCACAATGTAGAGGGAGAGTGAGGCACAGACTGGTTAGTTCTGTTCTTTATCACAATGTACAGGGAGAGTGAGGCACAGACTGGTTAGTTCTGTTCTTTATCACAATGTACAGGGAGAGTGAGGCACAGACTGGTTAGTTCTGTTCTTTATCACAATGTACAGGGAGAGTGAGGCACAGACTGGTTAGTTCTGTTCTTTATCACAATGTACAGGGAGAGTGAGGCACAGACTGGTTAGTTCTGTTCTTTATCACAATGTAGAGGGAGAGTGAGGCACAGACTGGTTAGTTCTGTTCTTTATCACAATGTACAGGGAGAGTGAGGCACAGACTGGTTAGTTCTGTTCTTTATCACAATGTACAGGGAGAGTGAGGCACAGACTGGTTAGTTCTGTTCTTTATCACAATGTACAGGGAGAGTGAGGCACAGACTGGTTAGTTCTGTTCTTTATCACAATGTACAGGGAGAGTGAGGCACAGACTGGTTAGTTCTGTTCTTTATCACAATGTACAGGGAGAGTGAGGCACAGACTGGTTAGTTCTGTTCTTTATCACAATGTACAGGGAGAGTGAGGCACAGACTGGTTAGTTCTGTTCTTTATCACAATGTACAGGGAGAGTGAGGCACAGACTGGTTAGTTCTGTTCTTTATCACAATGTACAGGGAGAGTGAGGCACAGACTGGTTAGTTCTGTTCTTTATCACAATGTACAGGGAGAGTGAGGCACAGACTGGTTAGTTCTGTTCTTTATCACAATGTACAGGGAGAGTGAGGCACAGACTGGTTAGTTCTGTTCTTTATCACAATGTACAGGGAGAGTGAGGCACAGACTGGTTAGTTCTGTTCTTTATCACAATGTACAGGGAGAGTGAGGCACAGACTGGTTAGTTCTGTTCTTTATCACAATGTACAGGGAGAGTGAGGCACAGACTGGTTAGTTATGTTCTTTATCACAATGTACAGGGAGAGTGAGGCACAGACTGGTTAGTTCTGTTCTTTATCACAATGTACAGGGAGAGTGAGGCACAGACTGGTTAGTTCTGTTCTTTATCACAATGTACAGGGAGAGTGAGGCACAGACTGGTTAGTTCTGTTCTTTATCACAATGTACAGGGAGAGTGAGGCACAGACTGGTTAGTTCTGTTCTTTATCACAATGTACAGGGAGAGTGAGGCACAGACTGGTTAGTTCTGTTCTTTATCACAATGTACAGGGAGAGTGAGGCACAGACTGGTTAGTTCTGTTCTTTATCACAATGTACAGGGAGAGTGAGGCACAGACTGGTTAGTTCTGTTCTTTATCACAATGTACAGGGAGAGTGAGGCACAGACTGGTTAGTTCTGTTCTTTATCACAATGTACAGGGAGAGTGAGGCACAGACTGGTTAGTTCTGCTCTTTATCACAATGTACAGGGAGAGTGAGGCACAGACTGGTTAGTTCTGTTCTTTATCACAATGTACAGGGAGAGTGAGGCACAGACTGGTTAGTTCTGTTCTTTATCACAATGTACAGGGAGAGTGAGGCACATACTGGTTAGTTCTGTTCTTTATCACAATGTACAGGGAGAGTGAGGCACAGACTGGTTAGTTCTGTTCTTTATCACAATGTACAGGGAGAGTGAGGCACAGACTGGTTAGTTCTGTTCTTTATCACAATGTACAGGGAGAGTGAGGCACAGACTGGTTAGTTCTGTTCTTTATCACAATGTACAGGGAGAGTGAGGCACAGACTGGTTAGTTCTGTTCTTTATCACAATGTACAGGGAGAGTGAGGCACAGACTGGTTAGTTCTGTTCTTTATCACAATGTACAGGGAGAGTGAGGCACAGACTGGTTAGTTCTGTTCTTTATCACAATGTAGAGGGAGAGTGAGGCACAGACTGGTTAGTTCTGTTCTTTATCACAATGTACAGGGAGAGTGAGGCACAGACTGGTTAGTTCTGTTCTTTATCACAATGTACAGGGAGAGTGAGGCACAGACTGGTTAGTTCTGTTCTTTATCACAATGTACAGGGAGAGTGAGGCACAGACTGGTTAGTTCTGTTCTTTATCACAATGTACAGGGAGAGTGAGGCACAGACTGGTTAGTTCTGTTCTTTATCACAATGTACAGGAGAGTGAGGCACAGACTGGTTAGTTCTCTTCTTTATCACAATGTACAGGGAGAGTGAGGCACAGACTGGTTAGTTCTGTTCTTTATCACAATGTACAGGGAGAGTGAGGCACAGACTGGTTAGTTCTGTTCTTTATCACAGGATTAAGAAATTACTCTTTTCTTTGCATGACAGTTATCATCTTATTGACCCTAATTAACAAGAGCTAATTTAAATTATGAAAACTTTGTTTCAATTAATGAACAATGAACGACTTACTTTGAGGAAGGAACTAATCTGATATCACGTGACCCGCAGAACCGTACACACCGGAATATGTTACGGAGAAAGGTACAGTTCCGGAACTGCTGACTTTAGCTTCACTCTCGTATACACGAGGTCTTCCTGCGGGACTTGCGGAGGTGGAGATGATTGAGAGAGCGAGGGAGAAACGAGCCTGGTACGTATTTCATTTCCACCAATTCTTATTTTCTTGATAGATTCTCACCTCTGAACTTGAAAACTGTTGAAATATTCTCATTAGTCTGCAAATTTTCCAAATGAACTTATCTTCTAAAACTGATAAAACTATCGCAACCAAACATCGGTGTTCGACCTACAAATGATGAGGTCGCTGTTTCTCATTGTAATGATTACGATAGACTATAACGAGTTTCCTGGTATAAGTGCACTATCGTACTGATGGACTTGACTAAACTTCCTATCTCTATAGAAACCAATATTTCATAAGTAGTCACGTGATCACTTAATAGCCAATAATACGTACCTTGTTCCTTGTCTACTATATTAGTCAGTCGTTTATCTGAAATTTTAGGACTAAAGTTATCATTTAGATCACTACATGAGTACTCTGAACATTTGTGCTATCTTATTTGCTAGTTCGCAAGACTTGGTTACGTAGTATTGTTTATTTTACGTAAAACTACTTAACTTACCTTTTGCTAAATATAACTTTGATAAAATGGGTTTAACTCCAAAATTTATATAAGAAAGTCATTTAAGTATTTATATTGGATAACTCGTGGTCGGACTGCACTGTTTTATTTGGCACAAAAATGTATTGGGTTGTTTTCTTGCAGTTTTAATTTAAAGGTCTTATCTGCTCCTTATATAATAGGCAATATAATGGTCATTTCTCGTTTTTAATTTAGAAGAAACAGTTAGTTCTTCATGTGAACCATCCCAAACTGTATAAATCCTATAATTTCATTGCTAAGGAGCTAAACAGTAAACAGTAAACAGTAACATTTGTTAGCTATTTGGTCGCCGTACGACAAACACTGATCTTCCTATTTTACATGACGTCACTTTGAGTCCTTACTTTCACTCTCACTTTATCTGTTAGGGAGAAGACGCTTCCTCCAGTTGACGACGTATCTCAACTATCTAAACGTAGAGCAATGATGGAGGAGCTGGAGAGAAAGGAGTGGGTCATTAGGGAGAGGGAAATTGAGAAACTTCAGCAAGTCAGATTACAGGTGGGTGAGGGGCGTAACTAGAGACCGGGGGTTGAGGGGCGTGGTTAGAGACCGGGGGTTGAGAGGCGTGGTAAGAGACCGGGGGTTGATGGGCGTGGCTAGAGACCGGAGGTTGAGGGGCGTGGTTAGAGACCGGGGGTTGAGGGGCGTGGTTAGAGGCCGGGGGTTGAGGATCGTAACTAGAGACCGGAGGTTGAAGGGCGTGGCAAGAGACCGGGGGTTGAGGGACTAAATGAGAAATTCAGTATTAAGTAGATAAACTGCTGTCTTACCTTCTCTATTATTTTTATACAGGTTTTAAAGCAGATTTTAGAGAAACGTGAGGAAGATAATAACGGCACAAACACTGAACGACTCAATGCTATTTGGTGAGAACACTTTTCTGGTTCGGGCATTTGGTGTATTACTAATTCATGTTTGTTATCTTTTAAGTTCCATGCTTCAGTGTCGAGGTAGTACATATTTATATATCCCATGAAATTATTGGAGTATCGATTATAGCCTAATATAATCATTCAAGCACATAATCAATTAATCATTTGATCAGAATATTTGTTAGCTTTATATTTGTTACAGGTCTAAAAAGCAGGTGGCTAAGGATGCGAAATTCAAGAAGATGAGAACGGAGAACATCAAGGCCCTCAGAAAGCTAGCTTCGGAGAGGGAAAAGGTCGAGGGTAAACTTTCTCGAAGAAATGTTGTGTCTGACTATTCCTCTTTCGCTTCTCAGGTACGAGCTACACGTATACAGTACAGACAATCAAACTTAAACATTGTTATTTCCTCCTTGATAGAAATGATAGAATTTCGTGAATTAGGTGAGAGTTGATTTTCTGTATAAACGGTTTCCATAATTCACACCATGAGGAATAGTAAAGTTATTTCTAAATGACAAGTGATACTACTACTACTATACACAACAATGGTTTGTCTTGGTCTCACCTTATATCCTGTGCAGTATAATGATGACGTCACGTGATATCATAATGACGTCACGTGATATTGTGTTTACCTTGTATCCTGCGCAGGTCTATGCTCCACAAACTCGTGTCGGAGTATTTCTGGATAGAGGATCTGAGCTTTACAATGTGAAGAATAGATATCTCAACACATACGAGGGTACGTCATCTCTTGGAGACTTTTTAGAATTTTTAATGAACGTTCCATTTGGATTACAATTTCCTTTTTGATTGATGACATAATCATCACCAAATTAGAACATGGATCAGTAAACTGTACATGTAGGCGGTCTGTGGCGAACTACTATATCGTAATAATGGTAACTTTAAAGTCACACGTGACAGATAATAACAATCAGGAGAATCCCCCTTGCTGTCGCTTATCTAACAAGTAATTTTGCAGGCTTACTGGAACTAGAGAACTCGCTGCCAGACTATGTCACTCAGCCACGGATCAAGCTTCCTAACCTTATCTCTGGAAAGGGTGGTGCTAAGAAACGATTTGAGGTACGGATAATTCAGAACTTCCTGTATAATACTGTATACTGTATACCTTCCTATACAGTATTAAATTTCAATCAATTTAGGGTGATACATCAAGAAGCAGGTGATTTTCGTGACTGGGTCATCTTAATGATTGGAATTCCGTGCTATCCTACCAATCAGTGTATCTTCCTTCAATATCACTGAGAATATGTTCTCACAATATGTGAACTATCAGTTTCAATTGCATTCTATTATCTTCAGAAACGTTTGAAGGAGCTTGATGATACAGCAGAGTTGATAAAGTTAGAAAAGGAGAAACAATTCGAGGTTCCTGCACCTCCCAGGTTCCTACAGAAGGTGGTCCGACCTCCACCTCGACCTCCCACGCCGAGTGTCGATACTCCTTCCGAGGTATGTTTTACTGTGTCTGTTGTGTGGCTTTTATTAATAAGTTACTTGAGATATTAATTAATTTGCTTCGTTCAGTGAAAAACTCGATAGCTTTAAAGAGTAAAAGTGTGCACAAACTATCTACTCCTTAATAAGTCTGGTGGATTATTGTATATAGAACTCACTGCTATATATAGAACTCACTGCAACTGAAGGCTAAAACCTGGCTTCTCCCACTACGTCTGTGATTCCAATTCATTTTCAGGAGGATGAGAGGAGAGAACTAGCCATCATATTCCTACAACAACTACTTCGTGGAAGAGCTATTCAGAACATGGTATATTTAAAATTTTGTTTAATAAAACAAAATTTAAATTGGTATCAGAGTTTTCATGCGCGGCTTTCCTATTGCTAGTTTTTCGTATTGTTTCCATAGAAACGAGCGCTGAAAGATATGTAAATTTCGATTGCTCGCATTCCGGTTGCGCGGCTGAAAAGATGTCAAAATCCAGGTTTATCCGGTTTATCACAATGCTTATTCCAGATGCAAGAAGGTAAAGAGAAGAGAATGGAACTTATCAACGAGCTTAGATCAACTGAAGCTCTGAAGCCCGAAGCAGAGAAACTGAACAAGGACTCTAAGAAAGCAGCACGAGCAGTGCAACGAAAACAGCGCATGATGCATCACAAGGTTTGTTGTTTGTTCCATTTAAGAGTGTCGGCCGATAAAGGTTAACATAGCAGTGGAACTACAGAAAAAGTACAATACAAGTGTATCATAAATATCATGTTTGAATAAATAAATTTCGAATCAAAAATAAATACGAGCTTTATTGATTACTTGATGTACGTCAGCTTAACTTTAGATTGGAGCTCCTGTACTGATTGGGAAATATCGAGAAAAATGAAATTTTATTTGCATCAAACATCCGATTTAAAAATCCCTTGTGCAGGAGAACCTGGCTAACGAAATGTTGGAGGGTATGGGAGGTAAGAATATTGGTCAGATGGCAGACTTCTTGAGCAAGGAGTTGGTTAGACTCCAGGAGGAACAGAGAATCCACGCCTTTGCTTTATTGGCAGAGAGGAAGAGGAGGATGAGGGAGGCGGAGGAGAGTGGTAAACGGTGTGTACTCACTACTAATAAAACAAAAGTTAATAAAACAAAAGTTAAATTTATTACCAATTATTCAATCAATACATATCATAAATTCTAATATTGGAAACACAATGCAAAATGGATGTCTTAAACTATAATTTCATTGTGACTAATAATCTATTGACTTTCAAAGTTGAATTTTAGTTAAGTATGAAATGCCACCACATCATAGTTAGGGTAAAATGGGTACTCATTGACTTATTTTAAAATTATATGTAATAAGTTAATCACTTATTGATTGATGAAACAGTTATTTTTCGATGAAACAGTTATTTTTTATCAATTTTGTGGACTCGTAGTTAAAAGTCATAAGCTATCGATCAATTCAATTTGTTGATTCTGACTTCATCGAAGGAACATCACACCAAAAAGTTAGATTGTTAGTTTGACGTTCCAAAGGTTTGAATCGAAACTATCAATGCTCTGTTATAATTATACATTACATTGCACAATAAAACGAACGGGTTTTAACTGCAGACAAGTTGAAGAAAGAAGAAGAGTGGAGGAGGATGAGATCTGGAGACACATGTGTAATTGTCACCAGGGCACAATGGAGACTTATCTAGAGGACATCATCGTGAGGAGTGTGGACAGGACTGCTGACGAACAGGTTAGGGTCACGTGATGAGACATTAGTTTTCATATGTTGCTCAGCAGATATTGAATATTAATAAGCATTGTCATCTATACTATCATATTCAGGGTTTCTACATACTGCTGCTATTAAATCATACGGTGTCTTAAATTTCTAATTCATTCCCTCAGGCAAGAGAAGAAATCCAGACGAAAGCAGAGAAGATCAACGAGGTTGCTTACGAGCTGGAGAGCAGGTGAGTCTGACCCCGGGACCCCCCCCCCGGCCCCCCCCCATCCACCTGCACCCCCCTGTCGCTTTATGTTTAAATATTAATAGAGCTGTATGAAACGTTCTACCATGCTGGAGGCTTCTTTTCTGCCATCCTGGATTTTAACTTGACTTTATTATACTTTTCAATAACAGATAATCTCGAACCAGGAGAGATAGATTACAATCTGAAAACATGGTAGCAGAGCTTGTTTACTCTTTCCTGCTACCGGAAACGGAAAAAGAAACGCTCAGGGAAAACGTGAAGCGGGAACAGAGACGACACATACTCGCCGCTCATTCTGTCATTCACGGCCAGACTACAGACATCGAGAAGGGTAAGTTGTCACTTCATGACACGCGGGGTGGCGTCATGACACGTGGGGTGCGGTGTCACTTCATGACACGTGGGGTGCGGTGTCACTTCATGACACGTGGGGTGGCGTCATGACACGTGGGGTGTCACTTCATGACACGTGGGGTGGCGTCATGACACGTGGGGTGTCACTTCATGACACGTGGGTGGCGTCATGACAGGTGGGGTGTCACTTCATGACACGTGGGGTGGCGTCATGACACGTGGGGTGTCACTTCATGACACGTGGGGTGGCGTCATGCCAATACAGTGTTTCAAGCCGGACGTAGTTAAATTCTAAGTAATCGCAGTCATAAATATTCCTCTACTTTATCACTCCTTTAACCGCAACATTGCAAATTAGATGAACTTTTAACGCAAATTAAATTTCAGAGGGTGAATCGAGTAAGAAGTGACGGGGAGGACGTCTTTTGCATCAGAAAAAGAATAACTGCGAAGTTTAGTTGTAGAAAAAGTGCTAACAACTGGGTACTATTAGATAGGGACTAAAAAAGAACTGTGGAAATGTTTAATCAACAAGTTTTTACGTTTAAGATGTTTGGGTAGAACTGTAAACTTGAACTCCACCTTATTTCTAGTTTTGGTGCTTTCACCTGTGGATGATACTTGATACTGGTAACTAAATGTCGGCAGAAATTTTTAATTTTTTAAAGACTTTCACCGCCCAATTCCCATATCTCATCATGGTTGAAAAAGCTTGTAAATACGAATTTTGATGATTGCACAGTGTATCTGATGGATCCAGCGCGAACTATGTACATATGTTAATTGTAAATTAGCATGAGGCGTGACTTTATAGCTCAAATTGTTGTTTAAATTTTCAAAACCAACAATGATTCGGTATCAGGAGCTCTTGTAAAAGGAAAATTTCATTTCGTAAAACTAACTAATAAACTTTTTTGAAAACACATTAAATTAAGATAAAATAACTCGAGAAAACTTGAACAGGTAAAACTGAAATTGATTCAATCGATAAACGAAACGATTTTCTATAAAAATTCTAAAATACAAGTCGTAATCTTGTATTCTTAAGCTATCAAACACGATTATTAAGAATTGTAAACTATCTTAGTTCCAATTATACCCACACCTTCATCATCGCACTATTTCCACATCATATGGCGTAGAAACTTGATAAATCCCCATGTTATGAGCTCAAGAAAAGCAGTCTCGTATTATTCAGATTAATTTAAACTTCAAAACAGCCAATCGTTGTTTGTTTCCTCCCGAAAAGTCAAAATACTCCGAATGCGAACTTAATTCATTTGTATTATTAATTATATAATGGTAGTATAAATTACTAACATTAACACCGGATAATACCGACAGTTCTTTCAGCCAATGAATCAGAGCATTCTTTTCTAATTTCTATACATCATTGCATCGTTACTCGCCACCATATTCAACAGTCATTCAACTTTTAAATATTAGTAAACAAGTTATTAGTGCGGTATTCATCAAACAGTCAAATTTAGGATTGTTCTGTACACTAGACGGATGATGGTTAATCACTCTACACTCGACTGTCACGTGACTAGACGGTGTTTAGTATTCCGCCGCGGTAGTTCCCCATTGTCTCCGGAAAATATAGCAGGAGATACTTCTTTAAAATAAAGATTCATTAAAAATATCACGAATACTTTAGCCCTAGCCGTTAAATTACTATAGCAACAGTAACCGTATTAAAACTATAGTAACTATGTAGTAACTATAGTAACTAGAAGTAACTATGTAGTTCGCTCTGCATGAACTGGTCGCCCGATTGATCAGTAAACTGTTGTTGAGGTGAAGGAGCCATGAGTTGGGAAGTGAGTGACTGGCGGGAGGTGATATCATCACGTGACGTCATGGTATGGTGCGTGTCTAGAGGGCTAGCAGTTGAAGCCTGAGAGTAGAGCTGGTCAGAGGAGCGTGCAGGAGAAGGTGCCGGGGAAGTGCCGTGTTGGGAAGTGCCGTGTTGGGACGTGCCGTGTTGGGTTGCCGGGGCCATGTTGTGCAGACCTCCGGGAGAGTGTTGGCTAGCTGTTATCATGCTGGAAGGAGGAGCCATGCTCTGGGGAGTTGCTGTGAACAGTGGAGAGGCCACCTGAATATAGTCTAAATTATTTATTTCTTATATCATTATTATTATCAAGCTTCATCAGTCAATACAAATGGACAAAATGCAAATGTCAATCAAAAATTGAATAATCTCAGTAAATGACGTCACACCACGTGTCATGACGTCATAGCATAATGAACTCACCTGATGTTGAGAGGAAGGAGAAGACAGCATGACTTGCTGTGAAGGAGGTGTCATGGTGAGAGCTTGTTGGGAGGGAGGGGTCATGGTCAGTTCTTGTTGGGAGGGTGTGGGTGGGTAGGGTTGCTGGGGTAGAGTGGGAGTCACTGACTTAGGTGGCATTGGACTGGTTACTAGAACCTTCTGTTCGAAACTAGGTCCCTGACTAGGATCGGAGAACTGTTGGTTCTGAGAGGGCGGGTATTCAGCAGGCTGAGGAGATGGAGAGGGGTACTGAGTAGTGGGAGTAGTGGGCCCGTACTGAGTACTTTGGGTGGGAGTAGTGGGCCCGTACTGAGTTATTTGGTTGGGAGTAGTGGGCCCGTACTGAGTACTTTGGTTAGGAGTAGTGGGCCCGTACTGAGTACTTTGGTTGGGAGTAGTAGGCCCGTACTGAGTGGTTTGGTTGGGAGTAGTGGGCCCGTACTGAGTACTTTGGTTGGGAGTAGTGGGGTATTGCTGGGTACTCTGGCTCGGAGTTGGAGGGTATTGTTGAGCGCCCTGGTTTGGAGCAGAAGGATACTGGGTAGAGGTGGTGGGATAATGTAGTGGAGAGGTGAGGAAGGGTTTGGGGCTCTGCAACATCTTCTCAGGACCCTGGTAGTGATCAGGATGGTAAAACTTTTATCTTATTATTATTAATAATATTTATTGTCACGAATTATCGAGCAACTATAACTATATTTTAATGTTGCCATGGGGTGGCAAGTCCCCATACATCGTGGTCCGGTTGTTTCATTGCGTCCTAATATATAACTATATAGCCTTGTATCGTCTTGATAAAATCTTCGATTTTAAATCTAAATATTAAAGTTCCATTAATCTATATAAGTACCACTACCAGGTGGCAGGTTTAATTTAATAATCTATTATTGGGGGGGGGTCAACCTCAATTTACCTCATTTTACCTCATCCCAATTTTGCCTTTTTTGGCTGGCCTCATGAGGTAAAATGAGGTAAATCTCGGCAAAAATTTTAACAGGTAAAATTCTCTAAATCGTCAATTTAGTCACGAAGGAGTATGGAAGGAGTTCTAAATGTGTGTTCCTCTAATATAAACAGTAAGAAATGGTTAACTTTAGTCGAGGTCTCAGGTCTCTACAATGTCGGGAAGTTCCTGCAGGAATTTGCGCATTGCGCTTGAAGCGCAAGATTCACAGCGCCAAAAGCGAAGGTCGTAGAGACATGAGACCTTGACTAAAGTTAACCATTTCATACCGTTACTTTAAGAGTATGCCACTTTCAGAGTCCTGAACACACTCCCATATCTCTTAATCGTCAATTATATGAATTTTACCTGTTAAAATATATCATCTTTTACTGATATCATTTTAGTTTAACACTGTTAGTTTTTAAAAAGAAAATAATACTTCACACCAAACTAACACACAATATGAGAATATAAAAAGGAAGGTTTTCTTGGAGACCTGGACCGAGCATCAAAATAGTGTACATTGCTACTGTCATTGTCAAGACTCAAGAATAAGAGGGTCTAGTTGAGGGATTATGCTGGATAACAGATATGATAAGTGGTAACATCCTACAAAAGAATGTTAGCTTACTAAGGAATTTTCCTCTTATATTACTGAATCATACAAGAATTTAACTAAGTTCCTCCTAGTCCTAAGCATTATCTTGTTTCAGAGGGAATGAGTGATTTAAAAAGATGAGGCCGAAGAGTTAGTTGTGAAGAAGGCATCTGTACTCTGTAATTTCTAAGCTAATTTTTTTCGATATTTTTAGCTATTTACTGATCTTGTCTTGACGTATCAGCAAGAGATCACTGGACCTCGTACTTAGTTGTTAGTCATGTTATGCTGATACAGTTAGTGACGAGCTATGAAGTAATCATTCGACCTCATTTAATACTGATCCTATCAATGACGAGCTATGAAGTAATCAGTGGATCTCGTCAATGCTCATCCTGTCCGGACTGTCACTGACGAGTTATAAATGAAGACCTCATTAATTCCCTTGTTCCAAGAAGATATTCCTCTGGTAACAACCCCTTCTGGCCTGCTTCTGAACATAATATGAAGATTCGAAAACCTAGTCTACCTTAATTGGAACTTGCTGACTGCATTGGAAAATGGAGAACAATCGAGAAATGATAATCAGTGCCAGGATATAATCAAAGTTGAATTTGGAATCCAAGGAAAACCTTCCTTTTTATACTATCATATTGCAATTGTGCGTTAGTTTGGTGTGAAGTATTATGTTTTTAAAAAAAATTAACAGTGTTAAACTAAATTGATATCAGTTAAAGATGATATATTTTAGCAGGTAAAATTCATATAATTGACGATTAAGAGCTGTACTAGGAGTGTGTTCAGGACTCTGAAAGTGGCATACTCTTATAGCAATGGTATGAAATGGTTAACTTTAGTCAAGGTCTCATGTCTCTACGACCTTCGCTTTTGGTGCTGTGAATCTTGCGCTTCAGCGCAATGCGCAAATTCCTGCAGGAACTTCCCGACATTGTAGAGACCTGAAACCTCGACTAAAGTTAACCATTTCCTACTGTTTCTATTAGAGGAGCACACATTTAGAACTCCTTCCATACTCCTTCGTGACTAAATTGACGATTTAGAGAATTTTACCTGTTTAAAATTGGTGAAAAATATGGGCGTGGCCCAAGTCAGTATTATACGAAACCTTAGAGACACAAACATTTTTTTGGTTGTTCCCGACCCTATAGAGCAACTAATTAGAGGTGATATCTAATTATTTCAACGAAAGGTGGTTTTCTGAACCGCCCTTTATTCTACAGCGAAACATTGAACATGTACATAAGAACTTAGAATTGTATGAAGTATGAGTTTATATGAGTAATTTATTATGAAATGACCTTTCACTATGCAATTTCGACTAAATTCATGTAGATATCCAATCCAGTTCCATGCACAACTGTTGTTTACATTTGGTCTAGTTAGACACAATTTGTTTCAGAGTGACTCGATAATCGCAATATCAAATTAAGATATTATTTAAATGGTCCATGTCATGCAATGCGGAAATATCCCCATAAATTGGCAACTGCCAAAGTGACACTAAAGTTATTGCTAATTCCTTTACAAAACTTAGCAAGTGCTATTTACAATATCCTAATGGATCATGGAAATTGAAATGTTCAATTTTCTTTTCATAAATAATAATTATAATGCGAAGTTTTATTTACCCCAAGTTTGGAGAGTAAGTAGGTTAAACTGGGAATGCCCCTTCCCAGGGACCACATCACCCCTAATAAACGATTAAATATCATGGGAGACCATGCACAGCCTCGAATTATAGTACAATGACTTCGAATAAACCTTTTTTGTCTCTAAAAAAAGGCTTAGAAAACTAGATTTATTTACCTCATTTTACCTCATTTTACCTCATCCCAATTTTGCCTTTTTTGGCTGGCCTCATGAGGTAAAATGAGGTTGACCCCCCCCCCATTATTAGTTGTTTGATATTTAAACTGATGGACCACCAGTAGACCTGGCAATACCTCACCTGTCCCAGTAGTAAGGTAGCCATTTCTGAGCGAATGGTGTTCCTGACCATAGCCTCTATTTGAGGCATCATGTTATTCATAGAGGTCTGCACTGCTTCTGAAAAAAACAATGTAATTATATAAAATATTAATTATATATTACAGTTCAATGTATCCTTACAAATACGATGTACTCAATACAAAGATAATTATCCGGATACAATAAAAAAAGATAATTGTGCTGGCAATTTACAAATTGGTATTCAGCTGACGACGAAAATTCAAAACTTTCTGATAGCGTTGCTAATAAATCTCTAATTGATAGTTGCTAATAAAACTCTAATTGATAGTTGCTAATAAACCTCTAATTGATAGTTTCATTTCGTCGCTCAAGTTGTCGGTTCTGGCCCCAGTGCCATAAAAACCGTTATCTGAGGTTTTACAATCTTTAGCCATTCCTCCCACACTTCTTTTCCCTAAAAATAAAGAAAATTTCAATAATAACATAAACATTAAACAATGAACATACACCAAAAATACTTATCTTGTCTAATGGCTACATTCAAGTGAGTTAATCGTTCATATAACTCAAAGCGCCTGACAGGGGGGGGGAGTAATGACTACCAATGGAGACTTTTGGGGACTAATGGGGACTAAAAATCGTGGGGACTAGAGGTCAACTCGTTGACGTAATTCACCATTTGTCCCCATAAGTCCCCAGAATTTTTGACAGTTATTTATGGTTTTCAAGTTAGTTTAATAACGATACGATCGAGATGTTTTGTCCAAGATAAGAGTAGGATAAATCTGACTTAAAAGTAAAATGATAAGCCCGGTTGTAATGTGTTCTACCACTGTACAAGTCAGTTCAGATTGAGGTAAATTGAAGTTTAGCTCTCGTGAAGGTAGAAGTAGCCGACTCGCTGAACTCTTGAATCTTTTGACCCTTCCATGACTTATGGGGGTGTTTAGGATATAAAAATTTAGCTGGGTATAAATTAGTTAATTAAGGAGCTAAGAAACTAACAGAACCTGATTTTTCATTATGTTAGTTAACATATTATAATACGTTTAAGAAAATTGATATTTTGATGATGAATATTGATCGCCGAATTCTGATTTGACTCGATTTTGATAGCTGAATCAAAATCGCATGATTATGACCCGCATACTTTCAACACCGAAAATTACACCAAGTAATATGACTTCTGAACTCTTTCGCAGTTAATATTAATGAGTAAGAGGCCTGAAAGGTTTAATTTCCCGAATGTATTGTTTGTTTAAATGTATTTATTCCACTATTTTAAGTATACTACGATTTCCAATTGCCAACACCGTGTCTTCTATTAATCACAAATACTACAAGAATCTGGTCATCAAATTAACATTGACCCGAATCCAATTCTGTGATCGTGTGACAGACGGAACAGCACTATGCTGACGTTGGACTTCGCGCGCGGACCGATCGGGAGAATTGTGTGCAAAAAGGTTTTCCCCCCCCCCCCCACCCCCCCCCTCCACGTGCCATCAAAACTGAAAACTTTGGAAATTAAAAAGAAAGAACACGTCAGTTTTTCTGATTCGATGGTTTGTACAATTCGTATTCGATAACAATTAATTTATCAATAATACGCTCTTTGTCCAAATCAAGATTCAGGGTCAAGTTGAAACGGTAATCTACGCATAACTCGAAGTAGCCACAAAACGCAAAATTACACAAAATCGCCCAGTATCACAGTAAAGAAAATTTCTTTGAACACGCCGAAATTGGCGCTAGTTATTTTTTAACATGAATACTGAACAATTATGTCGATATATCAGCAAACAGGTGCTGTTAGCTAGAGTAGTATAACTGCAGAATAGGAAATCCAACAACTTTAATGTTCATCTAATTTTTTCTCCATATAAGTCATGAAATGGTCGACTCTACGCTAGGAAAGAAATTACACAATGTTTATATACTTGCCATGATTTACTGCTAAAATATTACGTTAGCAAAATACGTTATCCCTCTCCACCTTAGCCACCAGCGATTTACACAAGCTATCGTGTGTAGAAATGAAATAGCCGTTAGCATATCTTCATCTTTCCAATCCTTATTCCTCTTTGGATGGCTGATGTCTAACGTAAAATTTGGACGATTGAGTAAAAATCCACTTAATCATATACCACTTTGATCATTGAGGCATTTAGTGTCTGAACAAGAAATCAGTAATTTACATATTAAGATGAATGCCGAGCAGGAAAAATAATTACAGTTTAATGAAGACTAAACTCTTCACGACTCATGAGAAAAGGGGTGATGATGGCGGAGTTTAATGATGTCAGCGAGTTGGTTTGTCACTTGCTTTTGGTCGCTTGCTACATATATCCGATCTCGACTGTCTCTGAAATAGTGAAGCATCAGTTCAACATTTAATGAAAGAATAAAAAGTGCGGGCTACACTTTATCCCGGATAGAGGAAAAAATAACAGGGGTATTCATATTTCAAAATAAATCTGGAAATCCGTCAGTCGTCAGTCTAAGTAAACATTGGTAAATTACCACTATACTAGGGTTTAGTTTACATGTTTTCCATGTAAGTTCAGTACAGAGTTGTCCTCATCACAACGTATTTTTATTGCGAAATTAATTAATTGACCAATTTTGAAACAAAATGTCCTGGAAATCTGAGTTTGAACTAATGAGCAAAATTTTGGAAATTGATTATAGGGTTTATCTACGAGCTTATATCCAAAATTACTCCGCTTATCCAATACCAGGCAAACACTAATCTGAAAAAATTGCGAAAAGGCCTTGAATACTGGTCCCATGATTTTGGCGGTAAATTTGTTTGGAGGTGGTTCAGCATAATGTGTAATGACCGTCAGTGAAGATTTTTAAATAGGTAAATACTGCAAGCCTATCAATTATTGGCTAAAATATTTGGGGAAACAAACAAACACTCTTAGTCCCTTGGATGGTCTAGAATTTAAGTTACATTACTATACCTGTTTAGTTAAGGCATGTACATTTTTTTTTTTTTTTTCTGTATTAACTTTAACAAGCGCGCGCAATTCTCGTGCACAGTGAAATCTTGTTACTCCTGCGAGCTTAAAATGGTAATTCTTTACTATTTGTTGCAATGCGCGTTACAATACTGCAGATCCTATTCAATCAAATTGTTTGTTATTTTTCCCTTAGACTTGCATGGTGGTGTATTAACTTCAATAGGTACATCAAAGTTGATTATAGAATGGAAACGGTTTGGTAGGATTAACATAACACGGCGAACAACTTCACTCTAGCAACAATTAACGATGATTGAGCAGGAATTAGTTTTACCACTTAATTAACGGACATTTCCTTATCACGATAATTCTAAATGTCATTGGAATATATACTTGCGTATACCGAAAAACCTAATGTCACCTTGTATTATTGTCAGAATAATTCCCCGACTACCTCTGATTTCTTTGATTTTTCCTGATATGATTCTGCAGTTCGTACCAGTGCGGCAAGTTTTCTCTGAAAGAAAGAATGTCTGTCAGGAGGTTTTTAAACTGAAAATATCTTTATAATTTAAACGAAAATAACCTCAAATAAACGTTCAATTGATAAAGGATATGATGATAACGTTTAGATAATAGTAACGATTAGGACAGGGACAGGACAGGGACAGGGACAGGGACAGGGACAGGGACAGGGACAGGGACAGGGACAGGGACAGGGACAGGGACAGGGACAGGGACAGGGACAGGGACAGGGACAGGGACAGGGACAGGGACAGGGACAGGGACAGGGACAGGGACAGGGACAGGGACAGGGACAGGGACAGGGACAGGGACAGGGACAGGGACAGGGACAGGGACAGGGACAGGGACAGGGACAGGGACAGGGACAGGGACAGGGACAGGGACAGGGACAGGGACAGGGACAGGGACAGGGACAGGGACAGGGACAGGGACAGGGACAGGGACAGGGACAGGGACAGGGACAGGGACAGGGACAGGGACAGGGACAGGGACAGGGACAGGGACAGGGACAGGGACAGGGACAGGGACAGGGACAGGGACAGGGACAGGGACAGGGACAGGGACAGGGACAGGGACAGGGACAGGGACAGGGACAGGGACAGGGACAGGGACAGGGACAGGGACAGGGACAGGGACAGGGACAGGGACAGGGACAGGGACAGGGACAGGGACAGGGACAGGGACAGGGACAGGGACAGGGACAGGGACAGGGACAGGGACAGGGACAGGGACAGGGACAGGGACAGGGACAGGGACAGGGACAGGGACAGGGACAGGGACAGGGACAGGGACAGGGACAGGGACAGGGACAGGGACAGGGACAGGGACAGGGACAGGGACAGGGACAGGGACAGGGACAGGGACAGGGACAGGGACAGGGACAGGGACAGGGACAGGGACAGGGACAGGGACAGGGACAGGGACAGGGACAGGGACAGGGACAGGGACAG
This sequence comes from Bolinopsis microptera, assembly GCF_026151205.1. Taxonomy (NCBI): domain Eukaryota; kingdom Metazoa; phylum Ctenophora; class Tentaculata; order Lobata; family Bolinopsidae; genus Bolinopsis; species Bolinopsis microptera. The sequence continues at coordinate 16,701,242 of NC_087081.1, read as the reverse complement.
GGACAGGGACAGGGACAGGGACAGGGACAGGGACAGGGACAGGGACATATTATTAAAGGAAAAAATTGATAGAATATGATTGAAGCAATAAATGAATCGAAAAATGATTAAAGGAAAAAATCAGCCAATAAATAGAGTTTGAATATGCAAAAGTATTAAGTTTTGGTTGATTATCCTCCTACGCTTGCAGAGTTGCAGAGTATCCTCCTACGTCAGGATCCTCCTACGTCAGGATCCTCCTACGTCAGGATCCTCCTACGTCAGGATTCTTTAACAATGATCTAGAACTACACAGCATTGAGTGATGTAAAAATGCAAAAGCTTGTAGTTTTGGGTAGTGATTGTAGTCAATAAAGACACCGGGCCGCGGTTATTGAAATTAGACTGAAAATGAAGCCTTTACTTTGCTGACTCTTTTACTCTAAAACTCCCTAGGAGAAGGGTGACAGATGATAAACCGGCTCCTTCACCCGGCACAAATAATAACATAAAACAACAAAAAAAGGATGGGGATGCATTGGTTTCTTGTATTGAGGTAGCTCTAGTAGGGACAGTTAATGTCCGAACTGCTAGAGAAGGTTACAAGCGCCTTGAACTCGTTACTCAGTTTCTGGAGAGTGGCATGGAGATCCTTGGGATTGGTTACAAGAGCCGATCAAGATCGAAAAGTTTAAGGAGGGGGTTAGCTTGGTAACTGTTTCAGCATGGAGGAATGGAGCAGTAGCAGCCACTGGAGGAGTTGGCTTTCTGCTGACTAGAAGAGCATACAGCGCAATCGGCCTCATTAAACCATATGGCTCAAGGGTGCTGACTATCTCCTTTAACAGGCCGAATCCCAGACTCACAACTATAACTGCTTATAGTCCTACCGAGGCAGCACTTGTCGAAGATGCGGAGAATGTCCACAACACCCTTAGACAGGCTATGAACGATGTGCCAGCGCACCACCTGCTGATCACAGAGGGAGATATGAACGCCCGGCTTGGAAAGGAGAGCGAAGAAAATTCCCGTTGGTACTTTCATACTCGTACCAATCGGAATCGCTACACTGCCCTGGAGTGTGATATGGAAATTACCAATATCTGCTTTAGGAAGAAGGTCAACAAGAAGTGGACCTTCTTATCCGATGGGACACTTAACAAAGGTCAGATTGACTATATTCTCATACGGCGGAAGTGGAAAAACTCATTAAAGAACACTGAAGTTTACAACTCTTTTCAGTCGTTGGGATCTAATCACAGAGTTGTATTGTGTAATATCAAAGTTAGCTTTAGGAAAGGCCACAGGCCTCCGAAAAAGTCAACTATGATTACAGTGCCCTGAAGTTGGATGGTGAGCTTTTTAAAAAAGCATGCAATTGAAGTTCGGAATAGATTCTCTGGCCTGGTAGAGGAGGATGATGGGGCCACTGAAAACTACGGGAAGCTTGTGGTTGCTATTGAGGCGGCCCAAGAAGGGCCGACAAAAGCAGATCGACCCCTCAAGTGACCCAGAGTGGACAGTGCAAGAAGGGGGCTGTTCTTGGCCAAGAACCAATACGATCAGGAGCCTTGTGAGGAGAAGAGAGAGGATGTCGCCTAGGAACCGACCGGATATCCGGCTTCAATATCCGGTTCCGGCTCCGGCTCCGGTTTCAAAAAATGTTGCTGGGTTTTTGCCGGATATTTCTTTTTTTAAATTTATTTCTAAAATCTTGAAATGCATATTTTTCGTTACATTTTATCCGCTGAGTAGCACATTTTTTAAAACATTTAAAATATAATTTGGAACATTACATTTCAAAGCTTTGTGTTTTGATCATATGATCATGGGTGTATAATGATTTTTATTGCATAAATTTTATTGGGCAGTGATGTTGTCAAATGAACAGCTCACTGAGGAGTGGGTGAGCGCATGCGCGAGAACAGCAGAGAGGGCGGCACAAAACGGCACACACGACCACGGAAAAGACACAGAAACTAAACCGTGCGCGATAAGTTACTAGTTAGCCAGTGTCTGAGAGCTAGTGTTGCCCGGCAGGAGGCCTCCAAAAGAGATACCGTGGCGAACTGTGGAGACAAAGTTCGAGTGCAAGGCTAGGCATCTCTAACTGATGATGAAGAGGTAGATTGAACGGGAATTAAAGAGAAAGGGAAAGGAAGAATCCAGCTGAGGTCTGGCTATGTCAGGAAGTGATGAAAAACTCACAGACAAAATCATACGTGGCTGTCTACCCTGTACGTACGCAGTGTCCGAGATTTCAGGCATCAGGATACACTGAAACAGTGCAGAGCTGATTACGACCAGGGTCCTCACGGATACCCCGCCTCGGAGGTCGAGCCAATGCCCTGCTTTCGATACTTATTTATGTCTACTGGTGGAACCTTCATATTTTCTCTACTAGCAGTCACTGTTACCCTATCACTTGGAAGGCCCCTACATGAGCCCATGTAGGGATAAAAGTGACTGCAAGCCTTCCATCACATCCATCACAGATTCAAAGCTGGGAGAAGAAAAAGGAGGAGCATGAAATGTAGTGAAAAGTGGTTTCCAGAAAACTTTGAAAAAATGTTGACTTTTTCGGTCCGAGTCATTCTCAATACGTACCTCTAAGGGCAGAACTCCCGCTGCCGAGCTCGTTTTGGAAGAGGAAGGCCTGCCTTCCGTGATCGCATTCGCATTAAAAGGGGAAGCCTCAAGTCTAAAATTGTGCAGAAAAGTGGTTTCCAGAAGAACATTTTTAAAAAGAATTCAGAAAACCGAAAAGCCAGCCTCCCCCCTTCCCCCACCCTTTTATTTAGCATTAAGCTCTAGTATTGCTCTTTGTCGTGTTTAATACTAATAGTACGATCCAGTTTTGGCATCGAGTCAAGTTTTGTGCAGACTGCAAAGTGCAGACTGTCTTCCGAAATTGCATTACGACCCGGGTGAATTGCCTCAAGTCCAAAATTGCGCTCCCACTAAATCGCTCGCCCAAATTTTAAGAAAATTCTTGTGAAAAGACCCTGAGCTGAGGGTATGAAATTCATCATGATCGGTGTATTTTTGGACGTTGATTCCGAACAATCCCCCATGACGTAGGGTAAAAATACTTCCCTGGAGAGTTATTGGCAAAAAACCGTTTTGGTCACGCGACAGCTGTTAGTAAAACACGAATTCGATTGTTTACTTTTAGGGCTGATCGGGTTAAGGTCAGGGCTGTGGTTAGGGTTATGAGTAGCTTTGGGGTTATGGTTAGGGTTAGGGTTGGGAATCCGAATAGGGTTTTCGTAAAACCGTTTTGTTCGGCTGCAAAATCATAAAAACCAAAGTCACGTGATAATTTTTGGGCGAGCGAATTTGTAAGAGCCCCAAAATTGTGTATCCAGTATCGAGGGGTAGGTGCAGACTTCGGAAAACCGAAAGAAAAATGTTTTCGGCTAATAATGAACAGGGTAGCATGAAACGTGGAGAGAAGTGGTTTCCAGAGAAACTTTGAACAAATTTTGACTTAGAAGATTTTCGTTCTGAGTCATTCTCGATACGCTCCCGCTTCCTGTTTATAAAAATTTTATAAATAATTTATTGTAGCTTTAATATTGCTCTGTTAACTTGGTGAGAAAAATTGCCATCAGGTTTAAATTCTTTTCTTTCTAAAGGGCTCAAGGTATAGGTAATTAGATTTCAGTGATGTTTCTCCGTTTATTATTTGCATAACTGTATTATTATTTATCGTTAGGAGTGCATTCCCACATTCAATTTCACTGATGCAGCTAGATTTCAAAATGTACACGGAACTTTTTTTTTTCTTTTTTTTTACACGGAACTTGTAATTCACAGACTGTGTATTTTATCAATTACTATATTAAGAACCGACCGGATATCCGGCTGAATCCGGATCCGGTTCCAGTTCCGGTCCGGTTTCAGAAAATTTTGCCGGATATTTCTTCAAAAAAAATTTCTAAAATCTTGAAATGCATATTTGCAATAGGTGTTGACTTCAAAAAATATTATCGGCTAATAGTAATGATGAACAGGGTAGCATGAAACGTGGAGAAAAGTGGTTACAGAAAAACTTTGAAAAAATTTTGACTTGGAACATTCTCGGTCCGAGTCATTATCAATACGTACGAGATACGTATCGAGAGCTCCCGCTTCCGAGATAGTGTTGCAAAGTGGAGGCCTGCCTTCCGAGATCGCAAAAGAGCAATACTGAATACTAGAGCTAGAGGGTGGGGGTTGGGGAGAAACCACTTTTCTCCACAATTTTGGACTCGAGGCTTCCCCTGGTAAATTTGCCCTTACTCCTAACTTCCTTGTTTCACTTGCAACTTGTCCTTGTCTCTTCCAACCGGATATTACTGAAGGAAGTTTGGACCAACTCTAAAGAGGAACTGCGAACCCTGATGCGGGACAGGAATATGTGGAGGGGGTTATCTGGCGTAGATCGGACTTAGTTCCGACATAGTAGTAGTAGTAATAGTATCAGCTGATTCGGACCGACCGCGGCCGCACTCATTCATTTTAAAAATTTGTTTATTTTTATTTCCCGTACCTCACATGACATGATCACTCACAGATCTTTGGTTGCCGAGCAGATTCGGAGCCAAAACTGCTTAGTTTTGAGTTCTAAAATTCCGTGAATTCATAAATTTCGCGAACAGATAAATTAGAGGTAAGATGACCCGTGACCGATCTGTTGTTTACGTTTGGTGTGCTGGCAGGTAGCAATCATGATGTCACGTTTTAACGATAAGAAAATATCACGCCAAGACTGCTTTTTCGACTCCAGGATGAGGATCACAATGCTGGCAAGCATGACCAATGACCGTCGCTCTTATATTCACAATACTATTTACCCCCTATACTATTATATCCCCTTTATTGTTTTTCAGACATTAAGACTCATCGAAAGTAGTTCAGCAGGTATATTTAAGTTCAAAACATTATAATTATATGCAGTATAAGAATCGGTACTCTGCTCTATGCGAGCAAACCGATGAGAGTGAGGTTACGGAACTGTATGGACATTTTGTTGATGCGATTGATGATACCAACAAAGCCATACTGCCTAAGAAAGAAAAGAAGAGACGTGACGATGGGAAAATGGGCGATTAGGTTTGGCCTCTATATAATACGGCCACTATACGGCCTCTATACGGCCTCTATATGGCCTTTATACGGCCTCTATACGGCCACTATTTGTGCCCTTACATGACACTGTCACTATACGGCCTTTATACGGCTTCTATATGGCCTTTATACGGCCTCTATACGGCTACTATATGGCCCCTACGCGGCCACTATACGGCTTTTATACGGCCTCTATATGGCCTCTATACGGCCTCTATACGGCCTCTATAGTGGCCGTATAGTGGTCGTATAGAGGCCAAACCTAATCGCCCATTTTTCCCTATTAGATTTAGTGATAATCTTCCAGTCTATGCTATATTCGATGTTTTTATTCTTGAGGTCACATATCAGTTTTGATAGCTCGGTGCTCAATCTGTGCTTACACATCCTTTAGAACACAGACTAAATAAATAAAAGATCTGAATTTATTAGTTGTAAAAAATGAATTGTTGTTAGTTATAGGTTTTAGGAGTATTAAGTAATTGTTAATTATAAGAGTTTGATAAAGCCTAAGGAGCACTATAATGTATAATGTTTGCCATTTTAATTGTAATCATGTCGCTGAAGATTGTTGTTCACTCATTCATGAAACTTTTAGTTTGACGATAACATCGTTTACTTTTTTACGCTTATATAATGCTCCTAGACAATAGTTGAGCACTTTGCTAAAAGAGAAAGAAACACCGTTGTATATATATATCATATATACTAGCAGGAACCCCTATAACCCTAAAATGTTGTCAAGACTCAAAAGACTAAAATAATTATTACCTATTTTAATTTAATTCGCGTTTTTGACACCACTTGGGGGTATACAAGATACATTCATTTCGAACAACAGGTCTTGAAGATAATCGTTTACACTTTAGTTTAAATTGTATCAAAAAACAATTTAACGTCATCATCACCACTTGTGACTTGATGACGTCATCTAATCAAATTAAGCGTTTTTAAATCTTGATTTTTTGACAAAATGATAACTTTTCAAATCAATTTTACACCATTAAGGAGTAATTTTATTCAAAATCTGAGGAAATTTTCCTCTTAGATAATTGTTCAAGCATTCTGAAAATCTACGGCTTACAAATAGTAATAAAGGCAAAGCTCATTGAATGGGAAAAGCTCGAGCGACCGATTTCATTCTCGGTATCAATTTGCATTTGCAGACGGTTATTCAAATTAATATCATTTCCTTTTGTTTGGAAAAGAGAGACATTGGCATTTTATCTTGACACTCGAATCACGAGTTGTAGCGCGATGCACTACTGGGTCGCGCGCGCATCAAATAATGCTTCTCGCAACCTTCGGTAGATCGGCGAGATGCACCACTGTGCCTCACCGAGCTGCGAAGGATTGACATCGTGAATCAAAATCACGAGTGTCGAAACTATCGCGATCGATTCACGATTATGCGCTTCGAATCTAAAAATCTGGGCACTCGTTTTATTCCGTCCCAAAACATTATACTATTATATATTAAATACATGACATGAAACAGTAAACACAGTTATCCTTGACTTGCAGCCGTACGCTTACCCTTTGATTAACAATGTCAATTCATCGCAGCTCGGCGCGGCATGGCACAGTAGCGCATCCCCCGATCTAGCCGTTGCGAGAAGCCTCATTGAGTGCGCGGCGCGGCACAGTAACGCATCGCGCTACAAGCGTGCCCTCAGCCACCGGCCATTTCGAGACCGTTTAGCCATTGTATTATTAAGGTGCACGGTAAAAATAAACTTGCTCGGATTTTCAAAATTTGTTTACCATTGTTTTTTAGAGACAGTGAAAATTTTCACAGTACCAAATTTTTAAAGTGATGGTGCGCGGCTTTTGCAGCAAAATTAGGTGTAAAAGTTGCGTAATTTGACGAAATTCGTTGATTTTTGTCGTATTATTCTGTCATAACTTCGGTTCCTAAACATAAATTATGCTGACATGAAAATTTGTCAAAACCTTCCAATCATACTTAACTACTGAACCTAAATTAGTTGGGAGAGATTTGATTCACGATGTCAATTCATCGCAGCTCGGCGGGACACAGTAGCGCATTTTGCCGATCTAGTTGCAAGAAGCATAATTGAGTGCGCGGCGCGGCACAATAACGCATTGTGCTTTTGCAGATTTACAACCTACCAGGACACGCGCCGAGTTGGACTCGTCGACGGTTCTGAACAGATATTTTACGAGTATCAACCGTTAAATTGTGCTTGAACTATTATTGATGTGATATGCCTCAAAAGTGGTCTTATACGATTCCCCGTTTAACTTTGGTAGGAACTCCTTTGTAGCGCGATTTTTGCAGCCAAAATAAAAAGTCCTGAACCAAATTATTGGGGTTAAAATCTTTCGAATTGTTAGCTAATCATAAAAACAATTCACATCCACCTGTACAAGAGTTTAACTCTTAAAATGCCTATTTTATAATTTTACACATGAGCAATGAGCATATTGCACAATCTGGAGAAAAGTTTTTGTGGGAGTACCACTTACAAATACACAATCTCAGAAATTGTGGCCATTTAATATAAACATTATTTTTAAAAATCCCAACATTATTTTTTAATCGCCCTATAGAATATGATAATCCATTAAATATCTGTGGGCACTCGAAGTTTTGAAATTTAGATGGGGTCATTGCAATGGATGTTGTTGGTTTTTTTTCTTGAGATTTAGTGTAAACTGTTATGTAAGGGTTAATAAAGATGTTACAAGACTCGTTAAAATTCAGAAAATTTAAATCTTGAAAATTATAATTATAATTATAATTCAATTTACACAGCAATACAATAAGAATAAGAATTGGAGGACTTCGCCGCTTCGACGCGCCGCGCGAACTAGCAACTAGCATTCTTGCATCGTCGATCGTTGCTCTGCTTCGCAGAGCAACGATCTCGATGGGTTGACATCGTCAACCAAGAATAAGAATAATTTGAAAAAGCTTCAATATGCTGTGCAGGACATTCAAATCGCGGTAAAAAGAAAAAAACATTTTTCTTTCTAATTTTTTCCAAAATTTTTATTAAGAAAAAAACTTGATAAAACAAAAATGTAAGTTAAAGGGGGATTCTCACATATCAAGTAATCACATTTGGGCCAATTATCAACCCTCTCCCCTCCGTAAACAGTTTTACACATAGCTATTGTGTGAAAATTATACTAGCATAATCATAAAACACTTTCTCCGGCCCCCCCCCTCAGTGATAACATTTGAACGACCCCTTACAAACGTTACAGAATCTCAAGATACAACTAAGTACATTAAATAACTTTTTATACAAACTTCAGAATTGTACATATTTACGATAAAATGCTTTTTTTAGTAAAACAAATTTTTAGTAAAAGATAAAACGAAAAAGACAAAAGAAAAAGTGTTTAGAAATATAAATTGAAAATCTAATTGTGTCATCAATTGCCATATTATATTTATAAACAATTTTAAACAGAAAAGATAAATAATAATATATGGTGAACCACATTTTTGCTGAAACGTGATAATAGTCCTTCAAGCAGTAGTTATCAAAAACAAAACTTTAAAGTGAAGAGAGAGCCCTTTTGAGATGGAGCATGATTGACAGATGGTCTGGGACGAAGATGGCCTCCCAGCACAGTTCCCCCAACACATCGGCGGAGAGACCCGATATTATAGTCTGGTTGGACACAGGAAAGATTGTGATTTAAGTAGAGTTGATGGTTGGCAATGAGAGTAACCAAGTAGGAACAAGCGCGTTATAACAAAGAGCTTATTCCTGGGCTTCATGGTGGAAAGCTCAACTTTTTCTGTTAGAGGTTGGGTGTAGAGGCTTGTGGCATCATACTTTACAAGCCCTATTTTGGTTAGCAAGAGAAAAAAAGAAGTGTAGTCCCTGTTACAACATCCTACAAAGACCAACGGTTCTACCATCAACTGAGTGGGCTGACTGTTGGGCCCTTAAAACATGTTTAAAGCTACACTTGAAATCTCAACACATTTTCATAAAATAGATGCTATGAACATCTATCCTATTTCTGTGTTTGCCAATAAATTTTGACGTAATATCTCCTGAAATGGATACATACCAGCCATGTTGGGCCGCGACCGCCATCATTTTGCCCAATACAGCTCTCATGTGATAGGAAATAGCACCCTTGGAAAAAGCAGTAGTAATCCAGGGCCATCCCTCAACGTTTATTTCTAGGTTTGAGTCTGGTAAATTAACCTCCTTTTGAACACCAAACGGATAAAACTGGTAGATACAATCCCTCAATTGGACACCAACATCGATGGGGAAATCAAGTAACCGAAGCGTATTCAAGTAGGTCAATGACAAGCAAGCATATTTACAGTTCATTGGGAATGGATCTTTCCGAAAGAGAATAGAGGCTTTATCAATCCAGCTTCGGCTTATCTCAATTGCGTATAGAGGAGTGTATCCACTTTGCCCAAAAACTTCCATAATCCTTGAAATACTTCTTCGTGCAACAATGGCTTCACTATCCGAGGAATGCCAAGGATTTCCATGAATTTTTATCTCATGGCTACCGTAATAATCCATCTTTTCTTGGATAGAAAGACCAGCAGCAGTAATAGCCGTCTCCAAAGGCTCAAGAAGGTGGTTGCAGTTAATCAACCTTAACCTGTCCGTTTTAGCCAAGGACAGCATACAGAAATCATTTGGATGAGCAGTAAAAGTTGGATCGTATATGAAGAAGAAGCAGTCTGCAGTGTCTTTCAGATTAGTTGAAGTGATAAGTCTCCAGTTTACCTCACCCATCCTTCCCACTAAATTACAAATTAATTTTCGAGTATTTATTCCGTCCTCATCAGTCGAATCCCAGGTGCCATTCAAAGTAATCTCATGCAGGATTTCACCTGGAGACTGAACGTCCTCAGTTCCTGATACACCTTTGGCCCAAGCATCTTCAAGAGCTAGCATAACAGCTTGTTTTATATGCTCATCATGATGCAGAAGGATAAGTTTGTTGCCTAGCAGTCCACCACTACCAGGAGCAATACAGCAAACTCTAGATTTACCTCTGTTTTCATCAGATATTGCCTCCTTTGCAAAGAACCAAGTAGATTTGTCAGAATGCGTTGCTAAATCACTACTTGTAATCAGGTTGTAGCCTAGATTGTACATTTCCTCTAGGAGACGTATGGCAAAAAACTTTCCAAGAGTTGCTCTTTTTTTACCCTTCCGATGAACAAAAGTAAACTTATCCCCAACATGCATCTTTACAGTACCATAATAATCTTTGAGTTGTCCTCGAGTGGATCCATATTTGGATTCTATTTCCTGATCAAGTATAACAAGCATTTCCCTCACCTCCGGAGTCACATTCATGACTCCTATCTTTGAGTTGAAACATATTGAGATTGCAATATAGGAATCAGGGATTGCGGTCACAGATAACTTGGATGATGCTTTGTTGCCCATGTTACCTAAAAATAAACCGATTTTGACACCATTTGTTGTCAAATTGTCCAAATTTGGGAAATTAAGTTCTTATTTCTTGGGCAGTTTTGTATTTTGTCATACTGGTAAAAAACCATAACACCATTCAACCCAGCCAAAACGTTTTCAATGGTATAATCAGAATAAAACAAATATTCAGAATAAAACAAATATTATATTCAAATCTCTTTATTCAACAATATTAAATCATTATAGAACCTAATTTGTGGCTTGATCGTTATGTTAGGGCTATTCTGTTAGCTGATGCTGACAGGCACTGCATGGGGCAGAGACTTAGGACCATTACGCTGGAGGCTTACAATGACCCTTTTTGAACCCCATGGCAGTGCTAGTTTTATTATGGTACAAATTGTAAATCGAAGTTATGAAAACGATCAAGTCACTCCTGTTTTACACTATCAACAGCTACTTAAAACAACCTAGATTGTACAACTCACTTTGAAGATTAAACTGTTAAGTGATGAGTGATTGGGCTCATTAAACATTTTAGTAGCGGAGACATGCGGATCAGCTTCTTGAGGTTCTAATAGTTCATTCAGACAAGAAGTTTTATTTTTTCAAATTTAGTCGTTCATGCTGCCTGAGTTCAGAAAGTTTGCCAAAGGGGCCCAGGTATTCTTGTCACCTTTACCCTGAGACGAGAGAATGACTTTTTTACCTTTGATTTGAATACACCACGAGTGATTTCAAGGTCGTTCAGTGCCAACATCTGACGGAATGAATTCCAAAGGCAACTAGATTTGTAAACGAAACTGTTTGAGGGCATGGTTGTTATAAGAAGAGTTTCTTTGCCGGGTCTTTTAGACAAACAGAAAAGTTCAAATAGTGCAATTGGTGTTCGATATTTAATGATTAATAATGGTATGTCTCTCGCGGTTTTTGCGGAAAGTTAATGTCGTGGTGCCGGTAAATGGAATGGGTCCTACTTTGTTGGTCAACTGCTATGTCAGAATCAAGTTTCACAGAAACTTCAGGCTGAACCCCCCTCCCCCTTAATTGATATCCTGAGAAAAGATATTTCAAATTAATTTTATTATTCTATCTCAGATCCATCATGATATTAGTTGATAGTCCAACCTTTAAAGATCGCAGAGAGGCCAGATTTTAATTATGAATCGAGCGCTCATAATATGTTGGTTTTGAAAACACCCCGAATCTCGTATTTTAGGTGTATTTTTCAATAGGGGCCCGTGGCTCGTGAAAATTGTATTTTACGAGTTATTTAATGCTTTCACCTCCTGTATCCTAATAAGATAATTCGCTATACTTCCTACGAAGTTACAGTTGTTGGGAGGGACTCTCTCTGAACTACTGAAATCTCATTCCCCCTGTGAGATATACTGCAAGCAGTGCTCCCTATAATAATGACTAATGTTTTACAGCATCTTTTAGAAAAGTAGTGCGATTATATTGCACCGAATATGCTTTCGGTTGCTCTCAAAACAGTGCAATTAGTTTTGTAATCGCACTCCCTGAAAATAAAAACCAGTGCGATTATGAAAAAATAAGTGGCCGTCAAATAGGTGGTATTATATACGCTAATATTTAATTGTATATTTAAACAAATTGCATACTCGTTTTTAGTGTCTCAGTGGGGTAGAATAAAATGAGTAAATAACCGAGACCTACTCAGTGGTCAGACTGTAAGGACAATCATGAATCAAATTGAAAAGGTTGAATAGACTAATAGAAGAAATATATTTGCTTGGCTGCAACTTACCAATTATAAAGCTAAATAATGTTGGTTTTGTATAACTTATCCGGATGGTTAGGTTTAGGCTTATGTTTAGGATTAAGTACTACAATAGACTATTTTTAACAAAAGATGGTAAATTCCCTAAAAGGAATAATAACGATCATGCCCGACCTGTCCGAGAGATAAACGTGCCATGATAGATGCTGAGCTGACTGATAGATAAAGAAATTAGTTGATTATCAATAATTTTGACCCTGGACTCCGTGACCGACTAATCTGACTTGTTGATTGAATTACTGTACATTTCTATTGCTAAATTTAGAATCTAATGCTGACATGTAACTTGTGATATCACGTGACGTCATCACAATATCACGTGACGTCATCACAATATCACGTGACGTCATCACAATATCACGTGACGTCATCATGATCCTCTCCTTACTGATATAAAGTAGAAAGTGTTAGGACAAGAGTTGTGTTCATAAATGTGTTCAAGTGTCGTATGGTGTGCAGTATTAGCCACCTTTATCATAGTACGCATGACCAACAATGAATGTATCTGGTTAGATCGTGAACGTACACTGTGCTAGGTTGGGAGCAAACTCATTTTTGGATCTGGTAGTATTTGGACGTGCTTGTGGTGTGCTTGTGACGTGCTTGTGCTCACAAAATAAAGGAAGATTATGGGAGCTGCTCAAGCTGAACTCAAAGACAACTCCTTATATGGGCATCACGTGTCACTACAAGGACAGTGCTGGTCAGTGAGCCATCTTCTTCAGTTTAAACAAACACGTTAAGTATTTCTTATTACCGTAGGTGGTGTTATTTGGTATTTGCACTATGCTTTGAGACAGCTTTACACGCATCAATCATATCTTGGATGGAAATGAGACATGAACAAATAATAAAAGAATCTTGCCACACATCATGCCAGATCTACTACGATACAGAAAGTAGTAGTTTTGGTTTGTTAGAACATTATCATTCGGAACTCTTTAAAGTCATCCTTTCAGTTTCACCACATATGTATAGCAATGTTTCATTTCGTGTTATCCAGCCATCTATCAATTCATACCAATTATCAGTTTTGCTGCCAATATACTACGGCCAGTACTGCCTGTTGTTGAAATTAAGTTCACATTATCTTTTAATACCTATATTTATACATTTAAACCATTTCTATCTCCTAATCCCACCCTCTGGGAAGCTGCAGGGACAAAAGGATTTCGCGGTCATTTTGGCCAAAAATCGCGATACCGCGAATTACATTTCGCGGTATATTAGACTATATTACATAAATAAATAAATAAATAAATAAAGTCAATTTTTACAGCACAGCAATATATATCTAAATATCAGATCCTCTGTAATCATAATGTATAAAAAAGGAGCTTTTCTCTGTGCTGAAGGATGAATCAAGGCAGATCATGGTTCTGTTAGCAGGCCACCCTAGTTATGGACAATACATATATATAAAATAATTAAATTATAATTTTAAAATTGTGTCAAGATTGAACTAAAACATAACTCAGGGTAAAATAGACGTATTCCCTTCGTCAAATTAACTATTTACAATACTAAACTTAAACGAACTCCGGGTAAAATAAACGTAATCCCTTTGTCAAACTTGCTATTTACAATAAGTTAATAAATTAATACGGTTGAAAATTATTTCATATTCAATAACAATGTAGCATCAATATAATTGATACAAATGAGGAGCATACATAGCAGTGAGAATTGCACATAACAGGAGGACTGGAGGTATGGAGCAATAATGATTGACAGTGCACCTTTCCACTGATGTTCCTAATTTCCTGTAATAGCTTAATAGGCATGGAAATACTTTGATTGCAGGGGATGGATTGGATTCACTTATGTACTGAGATAACTTAACCGAAATAACATACCTGCCTAGATACATTGGCTAGTGTTGGGTGGGATCATGAATTTATCGTAAGAGTTATCCCCTTGGTAATTCTCATCAGTTAGCACCATATTCATAAGAGTTTCTTTGTATAACTTAGAAAATTTCTTAACGACGTCACACTCTCTAAGGGACTTTGGTAATATGTTCCAGGCCTTAGTTCCTAGATAGTTAAACTCCTTGTGAGATCTTGATTTAGGAGTATAAAGATTGCAGTTTTCTGCCTCACGTGATCCACCAGAAATATACGAGAATTTCCCGATAAAATGCTTTGGACATGTTTCATTGATTATACGGTACATATATGAGCTAAGATGAACCTGTCGTCTCAAATGGAGAGGAAGCCATCCCATATTTTTGTATACATTAACCGACCTCTCTCTGATGTTTACATCTAGGGCTATTTTAGCAACCTTTTTGTACATGATATCTAACTCTCCTAGTCGTTTTTTATATGTTCTTGACCAGATGGTGTCTAAGTAGTCAAAATGTGGCAACATAAGTGCATTAGCAAACATCTTCCTGAACTTAAGAGAGGGAGAAGTTTTTTTGATCTATACATAGCACCAATTCTTTTGGATATCTTTTTCTTAATGTTATCAATATGTTCATTAAATGTCAATCTGCTGTCAACTATAAGTCCAAGGTACTTATGGGATTTAGTTTCACAGATTACCAAAGTAAGGTCATCACAAATTTCAACAAGGATGGCATCAAGGTTAGGCTTAGAGTCAAGGATCATTAGTTTTGTTTTTTCATTATTCAGGGATAGTTTATTAGCCTGAAGCCATCTGATAACTAATTTCAACTCTTGTTTGATGTTACCATAGTTTCCTCTAGATATATTGTCAAAATATAATGCACCGTCATCAGCAAATAGATAAGGTTTAGAAAATAGGCATGCATTAGGCAGGTCATTGATAAAAATGCTGAATAGAATTGGTCCTAATATACTTCCTTGAGGCACTCCAGAGTTCAATGAATGTAAACTGCTTATCCTACTCCCAACTCTAGTTTGCTGTAATCTATCTGTGAGGAAGCTCCTAAACCAGCTCAATGCAGTATCTTTTATTCCATAATGCTTCAGCTTTTGAATGAGAATATCATGGTTAACAGTATCAAATGCCTTTCTGATGTCCAGGAAGATAATTGCAGGATGCTTGGCACTGTTCTTAGCAGTAAATATACGATCAAACAGATCTAACATGAGATAAGTTGTAGAGTGATCTTTACGGAAACCATATTGATGCTCTGAAAGTATTCCCTTTTATCAAGATATTGAGTCAGTTGGGAGTTCACACAAAATTCGATGCACTTTCCAAGAATCGGTAAAATTGAGATTGGTCGATAATTACTAGGATTCTCAGTATCACCATCCTTATGGATTGGGGTGACTTTTGCAACCTTGCAGCTGTTTGGCATGATGCCACTGGATAAACTCAAATTTACAAGATGTGTTAATGGAGCAATAAATGCAGGTAAAATTTGTCTAAACACTCTCAATGGTATATGATCATTAGTGGATTTGCTACAAGGGATACTTGCCACATAGTCTAAGATATTGGACTCAGTTATTTCAGTAAAGCTATTCAAGCTGGTCTCGTTGTCAATCTGCTTATTTTGTAGATAAGATAGAAATTCATTTTCATTTTCCAGCTGCACTTCTGCTTGGATCTTTGGACCTATTTCAGCAAAATATTTATTGGTGGTTTCAGCATCAAGATTGTTATTGATATTGTTAGCTTTAACAGGCAGATTTGATGCTGTCTTTATCGTTTTCCATACACCCTTTAGATCATTCATGGCACACTTGGCTTTCAGTTCTGTTGCTAAGTTAGTCTTCCTATTAATTCTAGACAAATAGGTTGAATAGTTTCTCTGCCGTTTATATGCCATCCATAATGAGTCACATTTATTACAGTGTATAAGACCATTTGGATGTATACGTCTGTTCTTGTTGTGTGTTAAAAATTTACGGTAAAGTTTCCCTTTCAATTTCTTACTTTCTAAAAATTCTGGAGATGGCTTATGGATGTAATCACTATGGCACTTAATTTGTTTAATTGGACAGAAGTGATCATAGTAGTGATCAATATGTTCGTTTAAACCATCAACTGCATCATTCAGACTAGTTGAATCTATTATTGGTCTATAATCACAAGTTTCCAAAAATTCTTTAAGAGCAGTAACATTCATTTTGCTGTGATCTCTTATTAGTAACTTCTTGAATTTTGAGGCCTTATGCACATTGAAATCGACAATGAACTTTACGACCTGATGATCTCCTATACAATCATCAAGGACTTTGCAGTCAAGAAACTTGGAGTAAGTGTTTGTTATGACAACATCGATTGTGGTCTTTGTGATTCTGTTTCCTAGTTTAGCAATGCGGGTAATATCCTGAACTACCTGTACCATTCCAAACATTTTCATTGTAATGTCTAATTTCTTATAGTTCATACTGCTGATGTTGTTTTGGTCTACATTTACATCACCCAGCCAAATAACATTGTTACTTCCTATACTCATCATGCAGTCTGTCATATAATCTAAAAATTTGTCAAGAGGACTAAACAACTCAGATCTGTAGAAACAGCAGATGAAAATATTGCAATCTGTAAGATGGATCCAAATAGCCTCGATTTGGTCATTATATTGCAAAACTAAGTTTAGTTGAATCATTTTAAACTTTATGTGCTCACTGATGAGAATGCCACATCCCCATGACCATTGTCGTTAGGACGGTCTTTGCGGATAAAAGTAAAATTCTTGGGTAGGTTTAGACTGGCTGAGTCAATATCCGACTTAAGATTTGTTTCATTCAGGCATAAAACATCTAATTTCTCTTTCCAGATTAGATCTTGGATTTCAAGACATTTTGGCATACCTGTTAGTCCTCCCTGCATGTTGCAATGTCCCACTGCAAGCTTTTTGGCATGGTATGAAACTGTGATTTTACTAATGCACGGGTTAATGCAAGAACTGCTGTGAGAGCATGAAAATTTTTCCAATTTATGCTGCTATAAACTTGTCAGAATAAGATAAATTGCAGAACTGGCAAATTTGTATGAGATAATAACAAAACTTTCTAAAACTTCAATAAACATGAGGAACAATGTGTAATTATCCCTTATCTAGATGAAATAAATGTTAACAATCTTTCTGAAAATTCAAACTTGCTTATGGGCCCAATACTTCAGAAATTTAGCAAGTCGAATAACACCGCTTGTATTGAGGTGACAGTTATCAGATATTTTTGCAGATGGTCTGGCAAAATAAAATTCTTTCCTGAATCCACTTCTATTATAGTTAAATAAATTATGGGTGCTAATGTAATTAAAACAAGAATCTTTGCTACACATATCCTTAATAACCTTATTCAGCTCTGCCACAACATCATTGCGGCCTTTTGTACTCCTGGGAAGAATATTGAGAACATTAATTGTTGCATTCGGATACACTGACTTGAGATAATTTAAGAGATTACTAAAGTCACCCGCTGCATCCTTCAGTGACTTTGAGCCAAAATAGACTGTGTTCACATTATTAGTTCCTGTCATAATATAAATAATAGATGGGGATGGAACAGAGTGTAGGTCAGTTTTTAGTTTATTTAACATTACTTTGGCATCAGCCCCAGGATAAAACAGTTTACTAGCACTAACAGTGGACGATGATAACTTGTCCGCATCAAGAAACCTGAACATAGAGCTGCTTATGAATAGGACAGACTTTTGTGAAGCTTTAGCTGACTGTTTGCAAACTGAGAGTGCAGGTGAAGAAGAGTCTGTCAGTTTGTGTCCTGAATGAGGGATGGGTGGGGGCGGTGAACGCAGACCAAACTCAGTTGACTGAGTGATCCTAGGGGGCTTCATCAGTCTTAGGGTGATGCTGATCCGGGGTTCATCACACATTTCGTCTGGCAGTATCTCATGTTGAAAGTCAGCCTGAGACAATTTGGACATGATGAAGACATCTCCATGCTGAAGCTGCACAGAGCCCACAACTTCATTGCTGCCGTTTGATCTAATTTGCAGTGTTCTCGTCGCACCAAGTGAAATGGTTACAATATCAGAGTGTTCTACAATACATGATTCAGAATCACTATGAGCTGGCATGAACTCTGCTCCAGTTTCATATAGATTGACGAGAATACTATTGTGTCTGAAATTGGGTAATATCACATTAATGTAGGAGCTGAGTTTAGCAAGGTAGGAATCATTGTGTACACTTTTTGGGTCATGTGTTGCACCTGAATACTCATAGGGAAAGTCACCAAAATAAACCGATTTCCTGTTTTTAAAACCGTGACTGAACTCAAGTTCTTCCATTAATAGATCAAGTGAAAATTTAGAGAATGGACCATCATCTAGTAGGGTAACTGGTTTCACTGGTGATGGGAAACAAATTACAGATATATTCATTGGCCCCGGTGTTATAGGATCGTAGACAGGGGCAGGGACCAAGTTTGGATATTTGTCTCTGGGCTTAGGGGTGTTGATCCGTGATTCACCAGTAGCAGTAGATACAGGGAGATCAGACACATCATCCTCGTCTGCCATAACCTCGTTAACAACAATCTCACTGATAACAATCTCGTTTCCAACAACCTCCTGTGGAACAACCTTGTCCACGACATCGTTGTCAACAAACAAACTGTCCGATACAACATCTTCCACAACAATGTCATCTACATCAAACGCTTCTACTTGATTGATAACAACGTGTGACTGAGGGGTAATGGTTATGATCTCACATTCAATCTCCTCTGATAAGTTTGGCAGCAAATTTTCACACTTAAAACTCTGTTCTTGTATTTGAGTTTGATCTGATATGAGACTATCATTGTACTGAGCAATGAGATCACTAGTTCTGATAATTTCATTCAATAAAGACAACTTTTTTTCTAAAAAGTCAATCTTGATGTCTTTTGACAGACAATTGTTACTGTTGACAGACAATTGTTACTATACAGTTCTCTGATTTTTCAGACTGGAATGAAAAGTTCAAATGTTCTAAAGGGCGCTCACAAGAGTGGAGACTAATGTCTGAGCTCTGATTATTTGACATAGTTATATTATCAAGAGTTCAATGTTCAGAAGCACAATAAACACTGTAAACGCAATACCTTCAGTCCAGATAGTAGTTTTGATGAGAATAGTTTTGATGAGAAGGAGGAGGATGAGTAATCTTCAAGTACACTCACAGCAGTCCTTTGCACGTCAACACTTACGCTCGTCTATCATATCTCATACCTCAAATTATTTGTTATATAGTAAAAATTTGTCGCAAATAATGGGAAAAATCGCGATTCCGTACATGCCGCGATTTCCTTTTGTCCTTGGGAAGCTGGGATATCTCCTGGGGCACTATTTTTAGGGGTATCTATTTTTCAATCCATTTCCTGAATCATCACACATTCTAGAACCATTTCACTTTTTTTCCATTCACGGACAGTCCCCAGTTCACACATTTGAGGGCAAGTTTGAAATAATATTAGACCCTATATAATCATTGTTCTGATCATGAGGTTACCTTTTTTTTAAGCAGCCACTCTACAGGTTTTTGTATTATGTTACAATTTCGTAATGTTCATGTAAGGCGTTTGTATTTGTTATTCTGTATTATTCTGACTTACCTTAAGAACGACAAATTTAGTCTACCATAAATTTAGTCAAACTTTTGACTTAAATTGTTGTAAACCAAATTTCATGAGACAAAATTTTTCGGCGACTTATTTTATAGGAGACCAAAATTTCAGTAGAGCATATATGACATGAATATTGAATATTGTTAAGCTTACATTGTTTATAGGGCTTTATAATTAATATAATGACATCACCGTTCCTACTGCACTAAACCGTACCAAATTCTTATTGCACTTAAAAGGTTAGAGCTCCTCTTGGACATTATATTTTTAATCTGATCCATCCCAATCCATGCTCTGTTGAAATGGCTGAAGGATCATATCGACATAAACTAAGTCGTACCGACAAAAATGGTAAAGTCGAAAAAGGTGAAAAAGAAACTGACAGTGTACTGAAGAACTTAGTGATACAGTGTCACAAACTCTGGATCTGATGTTATTTAAATTCCTGAGTAATGCATTGCGGCTTAATCTGTAATGCTCAAACGGGGTAGACTAAGTTTGTCGTTCTTAAGGTAAATGGAATGGAAAATGGTCTCAAAAAGTCGAAAATTGTGACAAAAATTGTTGCAGACTAAAGATTTGCGAAATTTGTGACTAAAATTATGGTGACCAAAATTATGGTAACCAAATTTATTTTGAAGCAAATTTATTGGCCCTAAGGTATGTGGTATTTTATATGAAGTCTGTATTGCTTTTTTATGTTGGATTGCAGTACCACAAATGTTCTTAAATTGTTAAATTGTGAACAACCAGTGAATTGGTGTTCTGCAGCGAGTTGCACGGCGCTGTGTCATCCTTAGAGGTACTCTTTTTTAAAGCATCTTTCATGTCTTCATTTTGGACCTCATCTGTTTTATTCTTTTTCATTTGTTTAAGTTACTTATAGAACGTTTTCCTAACTGCTCTTCTTTTGGAGATTATTCACGTGTCTAGTTCACTAACAGTCAGTCCTTGTTTTATTCCATTTTCACAATTTCATGTTGACTGCTACCACATGACACCATTTACCTCGAGGTGGCTTTACTAATATTGTAGCAATTATCCTCCAAAAGTCTTGAAAATTAGAATTAAAATTATAATTCAATTTACACAGCAATACAATAACAATAAAAATAATTTGAAGAAGCTTCAATATGCTGTGCAGGACATTCAAATCGGTAAAAAGAAAATACTTGATAAAATAAAAATGTAAGTCAAAGGGGGATTCTCACATTATATCAGGTAATCACATTTGGGTCAGTTATTAACCCTCTCCCCTCCTTTACCCTTTTTTCACATAGCTATTGTGTTAAAATTATACTAGCGTAATCATAAAACACTCTCTCCCCCTAAGTGATAACATTTGAACGACCCCTTACAAACGTTACAGAATCTCAAGCTACAACTAGGTACATTAAATAAATTTTAATACAAATTTTAGTATTGTACGTAGGTTTACAAAAAATGCTTTAAAAGATAAAATGAAAATGATAAAACGGAAAATATAAATAATAATATATATGGTGAACCATATTTTTGTTGATACATGATAGTAGTCCTTCAAGCAGTAGTTATCAAAAACAAAACTTTTAGGTGAAGAGAGAGCCCTTTTGACATGGAGCATGATTGACAGATGGTCTGGGACGAAGCTAGTTCCCAGCACAGTTCCCCCAACACATCGACGGAGAGACCCGATATTATAGTCTGGTCGGACACAGGAAAGATTGTGATTTAAGTAGAGTTGATGGTTGGCAATGAGAGTAACCAAGTAGGAACAAGCGCGTTATAACAAAGAGCTTATTCCTGGGCTTTATGGTGGAAAGCTCAGCTTTTTCCGTTAGAGGTTGGGTGTATAGGCTTCTGGCATCATACCTTACCAGCCATATTTTGGTGTGACTAAGAGAGTGAAGAAAGCAGTGTCCTCAAGTGTTCCTATGCAATTTAGTTAGCAAGAAAAAAAAGAAGTGGAGTCCCTGTTACAACATCCTACAAAGACCCACGGTTCTACCATCAACTGAGTGGGCTGACTGTTGGCCCTTGAAACATATTTAAAGCTACAATTGAAATCTCAATACATTTTCATAAAATAGATGCTATGAACATCTATCGGATGTCTATCTTGGTTTTCGCCAAAAATTTTTGCCGAAATATCTCCTGAAATGGATACATACCAGCCATGTTGGGCCGCAACCGCCATCATTTTGCCCAATACAGCTCTCATGTGAAAGCAGTTAGCACCCTTGGAAAAAGTATTAGTAATCCAGGGCTTTCCCTCAACGTTTATTTCTAGGTTCGAGTCTGGTAAATTTACCTCCTTTTGAACACCAAACGGATAGAACTGGTAGATACAATCCCTCAATGGGACACCAACATCGATGGGGAAATCAAGTAACCGAAGCGTATTCAAGTAGGTCAATGACAAGCAAGCATATTTACAGTTCATTGGGAAAGGATCTTTCCGAAAGAGAATAGGCTTTGTCAATCAAGCTACGGTACATGTCAATTGCGTATAGAGGAGTGTATCCACCTTTCCCAAAAACTTCCATAATCCTTGAAATACTTCTTCGTGCAACAATGGCTTCACTATCCGAGGAACACCAAGGAGTTCCATGTATTTTTATCTCATGGCTACCGTAATAATCCAGCTTTTCTTGGATAGAAAGACCAGCAGCAGTAATAGCCGTCTCCAAAGGCTCAAGAAGGTGGTTGCAGTTAATTAACCTCAACCTGTCCGTTTTAGCCAGGGACAGCATACAGAAATCATTTGGATGAGCAGTAAAAGTTGGATCGTATATGAAGAAGAAGCAGTCTGCAGTGTCTTTCAGATTAGTTGAAGTGATAAGTCTCCAGTTTACCTCACCCATCCTTCCCACTATACTGCAAACTGCTTTACGAGTATTTATTCTGTCCTCATTAGTCGAACCCCAGGTGCCTTTCAAAGTAATCTCATGCAGGATTTCGCCTGAAGACTGAACGTCCTTAGTTCCTGATACACCTTTGGCCCAAGCATCTTCAAGAGCTAGCATAACTGCTTGTTTTATATGCTCATCATGATGTAGAAGGACAAGTTTGTTGCCTCGCAGTCCACCACCAGGAGCAATACAGCAAACTCTAGATTTACCTCTGTTTTCATCAGATATTGCCTCCTTTGCAAAGAACCAAGTAGATTTGTCAGAATACATTGCTAAATCACTACTTGTAATCAGGTTATAGCATAGATTGTACATTTCCTCTAGGACACGTATGGCAAAAAACTTTCCGAGAGTAGCTCTTTTTTTACCCTTCCGAGGAACAAAAGTAAACTTATCCCCAACATGCATCTTTACAGTACCATAGTAATCTATGAGACGTCCTCGAGTGGATCCATATTTAGCCTCTATTTCCTGATCAAGTATAACAAGCATTTCTCTCACCTCCGGAGTCACATTCATGACTCTTATCTTTGAGTTGAAACATATTGAGATTGCAATATAGGAATCAGGGATTGCGGTCACAGATAACTTGGATGATTCGTTGTTGCCCATGTTACCTAAAAATAAATCGATTTTGACTTTTTGACACCACTTTGTTGAGTTGTTGGTCCAAATTTGGGAAAAGTTCTTATTTCTTAGTTTTGTAATCGCACTCCCATAAAATAAAAACCAGTGCGATTATGAAAAAAAATAAGTGGCCGTCAAATAGGTCAAATAGGTCAAATAGGTCAAAAGTGGTGTTATATACACCAATATTTATTATTTGATTGTATATTTAAACAAATTGCATACTCGTTTTTAGTGTCTCAGTGGGGTAGTACAAAATGAGTAAATAGTCAAGACCTACTGAGACTGTAACGACAATCAAATTGAAAAGGTTGAATAGAAGAAATATATTTGCTTGGCTGCAACTTGACAATCAAAACTAAAGAATGTGGCTTTGTTTAACTTAAGATTATTTTTAACAAAAGATGGTTAATTCCCTAAAAGGAATAAGAACGATCATGCCCGACCTGTCCGAGAGATAAACGTGTCATGACAGATGCTGAGCTTAATAATAGATAAAGAAATTAGTTGATTATCAATAATTTTGACCCAGGACTCTGTGACCGACTAATCTGACTTATATTATTATCTAACGTACACGGTGCCAACAGAGCTAGGTTAGGAGCAAACTCATTGTTGGATCTGGTAGTATTTGGACATGCTTACTTGTGCTTGTGTGCTTGTGTGCTTGTGACGTGCTTGTGTGCTGGTGTGCTTGTGGTGTGCTTGTGGTGTGCTTGTGACGTGCTTGTGCTAACAAAATAAAGGAAGATTACACCTCGGGAGCTGCTGAAGCTGAACTCAAGGACAACTCCTTATATGGGCATCACGTGTCACTACAAGGACAGTGCTGGTCAGTGAGCCATCTTCTTCAGTTTAAACAAACACGTTAAGTATTTCTTATTCGTTTAAGAAGTGGGGTCAGTGCAACATGAACAGGCACTATGCTTTGAGACAGCTTTATGCGCATCAATCATATCTTCTTATCTTGGATGGAAATGAGACATGAACAAATAATATTAATAAAAGAATCTTGCAATGGTAACGGACAGAAGTAAATAAGCACTGACGACATATATTCAGGCCCATCTACCTCGTTCTCCAAAATTATCGTTTTTCTGCAAAAACGACCATTCGTAACCTTTGTGAGTGGCGGTCAGACCCACACTAGCATACTTGTATCATTTACTTCTAAATCAAGTTTATTCGGATATATATTTATTTGTTGTGTATTGAATTGGTGATAAATAATAAAAATGTCTTTTCTCACTTAACATTTTTTCAAAATTGTGAAATGGAAAAAAATCACTAACAAATTCTTTTTTCTGGTCAGCAAAAGAATTATTGCTTGCCTCTCATGTTGGTTACATGCAAGGAACTGAAAATCTATTGGGATTTTTAATAATACACTAACATTTACTTTACTTATTTTACTTTTTATAGAATGATATGGGCATCGGAGCTTCAAAAGAACGAACTTTTGGCTTAAGCAATGAGGTATTGTAATGTTTCAATGTGAAGTATATATACATTTGAGTTTGTATATTTGAAATTGTCCTAAAATGTAGGACATTTAAAAAGATTTGATTCCATTTCCATGAAAGTTTTCTCCGGATATACAGCTTTCAGTAAATTGATTACGACTTGTGTCACTCTCACCGACCTCACTGATTCAGTCACAACCGTGAAATATTGGTGAAGGACAAGGCTTCTAGGAAATAAAACACTAATATTTGATTGTTCCAAATTAACAGTCAATACCCTGACTACGTACTATGATGTAATGCTTCATTTCATTGTTACTGATATTAATACCACTCTCTATCTGACAATGATCACTCAGAACCATCTACTGTACTCTCCAAAACTACTGGATCTGGAGCATGGTACGATCAGACACAGAGATAAGGAGCTAGTGGAGGAGGACAAGGAGGAAGAGGTCAGACAGGGATACTTCTACCATGCTCAACTTACTGACTGGGCAGATGGTAAGTGTGGCAGTTAGTGTGGCAGTTAGTGTGGCAGTTAGTGTGGCAGTTAGTGTGGCAGTTAGTGTGGTAGTTAGTGTGGCAGTTAGTGTGGCAGTTAGTGTGGCAGTTAGTGTGGTAGTTAGTGTGGCAGTTAGTGTGGTAGTTAGTGTGGCAGTTAGTGTGGCAGTTAGTGTGGCAGTTAGTGTGGCAGTTAGTGTGGCAGTTAGTGTGTCAGTTAGTGTGGCAGTTAGTGTGGCAGTTAGTGTGGCAGTTAGTGTGGCAGTTAGTGTGGTAGTAAGTGTGGCAGTTAGTGTGTCAGTTAGTGTGGCAGTTAGTGTGGCAGTTAGTGTGGCAGTTAGTGTGGCAGTCAGTGTGGCAGTTAGTGTGGCAGTTAGTGTGGCAGTTAGTGTTGCAGTTAGTGTGGCAGTTAGTGTGGCAGTTAGTGTGGCAGTTAGTGTGGCAGTTAGTGTGGCAGTTAGTGTGGCAGTTAGTGTGGCAGTTAGTGTGGCAGTTAGTGTGGCAGTTAGTGTGGCAGTTAGTGTGGCAGTTAGTGTGGCAGTTAGTGTGGTAGTTAGTGTGGCAGTTAGTGTGGCAGTTAGTGTGGCAGTTAGTGTGGCAGTTAGTGTGGCAGTTAGTGTGGCAGTTAGTGTGGTAGTTAGTGTGGCAGTTAGTGTGGCAGTTAGTGTGGCAGTTAGTGTGGCAGTTAGTGTGGCAGTTAGTGTGGCAGTTAGTGTGGCAGTTAGTGTGGCAGTTAGTGTGGCAGTTAGTGTGGCAGTTAGTGTGGCAGTTAGTGTGGCAGTTAGTGTGGTAGTTAGTGTGGCAGTTAGTGTGGCAGTTAGTGTGGCAGTTAGTGTGGCAGTTAGTGTGGCAGTTAGTGTGGCAGTTAGTGTGGCAGTTAGTGTGGCAGTTAGTGTGGCAGTTAGTGTGGCAGTTAGTGTGGCAGTTAGTGTGGCAGTTAGTGTGGCAGTTAGTGTGATAGTTAGTGTGATAGTTAGTGTGGCAGTTAGTGTGGCAGTTAGTGTGGCAGTCAGTGTGGCAGTCAGTGTGGCAGTTAGTGTGGCAGTTAGTGTGGCAGTTAGTGTGGCAGTTAGTGTAGCAGTTAGTGTGGCAGTTAGTGTGGTAGTAAGTGTGGCAGTTAGTGTGGCAGTTATTGTGGTAGTTAGTGTGGCAGTCAGTGTGGTAGTAAGTGTGGCAGTTAGTGTGGCAGTTAGTGTGGCAGTTAGTGTGGCAGTTAGTGTAGCAGTTAGTGTGGCAGTTAGTGTGGTAGTAAGTGTGGCAGTTAGTGTGGTAGTCAGTGTGGCAGTTAGTGTGGCAGTTAGTGTGGCAGTTAGTGTGGCAGTTAGTGTGGCAGTTAGTGTGATAGTTAGTGTGATAGTTAGTGTGGCAGTTAGTGTGGCAGTTAGTGTGGCAGTTAGTGTGGCAGTTAGTGTGGCAGTTAGTGTGGCAGTTAGTGTGGCAGTTAGTGTGGCAGTTAGTGTGGTAGTTAGTGTGGCAGTTAGTGTGGCAGTTAGTGTGGCAGTTAGTGTGGCAGTTAGTGTGGCAGTTAGTGTGATAGTTAGTGTGATAGTTAGTGTGGCAGTTAGTGTGGCAGTTAGTGTGGCAGTCAGTGTGGCAGTCAGTGTGGCAGTTAGTGTTGCAGTTAGTGTGGCAGTTAGTGTAGCAGTTAGTGTGGCAGTTAGTGTGGTAGTAAGTGTGGCAGTTAGTGTGGCAGTTAGTGTGGTAGTTAGTGTGGCAGTCAGTGTGGTAGTAAGTGTGGCAGTTAGTGTGGCAGTTATTGTGGCAGTTAGTGTGGCAGTTAGTGTGGCAGTTAGTGTAGCAGTTAGTGTGGCAGTTAGTGTGGTAGTAAGTGTGGCAGTTAGTGTGGTAGTCAGTGTGGCAGTTAGTGTGGCAGTTAGTGTGGCAGTTAGTGTGGCAGTTAGTGTGGCAGTTAGTGTGGCAGTTAGTGTGGCAGTTAGTGTGGCAGTTAGTGTGATAGTTAGTGTGATAGTTAGTGTGGCAGTTAGTGTAGCAGTTAGTGTGGCAGTTAGTGTGGCAGTTAGTGTGGCAGTTAGTGTGGCAGTTAGTGTGGCAGTTAGTGTGGCAGTTAGTGTGGCAGTTAGTGTGGCAGTTAGTGTGGCAGTTAGTGTGGCAGTTAGTGTGGCAGTTAGTGTGGCAGTTAGTGTGGTAGTTAGTGTGTCAGTTAGTGTGGCAGTTAGTGTGGTAGTTAGTGTGGCAGTTAGTGTGGCAGTTAGTGTGGTAGTTAGTGTGTCAGTTAGTGTTGCAGTTAGTGTGACAGTTAGTGTTCCAGTAAGTGTGCTAGTTTGTGTGCCAGTTAACGTTATCTTTAATAATGGATAAATAAAACAAATTTTCAACTTCTTCTATGCGACCTTTTTTTCCTTTAATTTTTTTGCTTGGTAAGAAACCAACTTATGTTTGTTTCAGAGAACTGTATAAAAGACTTTCAGAAGAAGATCATCGTAGAAAGTATGCAAACAGATCAGATGTTTTATGTTTACGCTAAAGGACTTGAGGTTTGACATGTTTTAATTAAGTATATTGCTTGGTGCTTATTTCAATTTCGTTAACAACTAAAGGGATTATAATGAATTAAAATCCTGTAATTTACCATTGTTAATATAAAATTTAAACTCGACAGTGTTTTATCTGAACATCCCAGGAATGAACTTAAATATCACAAAGTACTTGAAACTTATGCTTGAAAAAGATATTTGTATTAATATTAAAACAAAAATATAATAACTGAATTGCAAACGATCTTATATTGTCAAAAATAGTATACATCGAACAATTAAAAAATCATGAATACATAAAATTATGTAGAAAAATAATAAAAGAGTTCAACAAGCTATCTGGAACTGACAATACTTGAGCAGGTGTCATTACACGTGACATGTCCCCAAGGTACTAATCCTCGTCACAAGCCTGGTGACGTCACTAATCTTGGTGACGTCACACTCCCTCACGTGACATGTCCCGAAGGTACTAATCCTCCCCTTGGTGGTCACATATAGCTATTATATCCTCGTCACAAGCCTGGTGACGTCACTACTCCTGGTGACGTCACGTGAGGGAGTGTGACGTCACACTCCCTCACGTGACATGTCCCCAAGGTACTAATCCTCCCCTTGGTGATCACATATAGCTATTATATCCTCGTCACAAGCCTGGTGACGTCACTACTCCTGGTGACGTCACGTGAGGGAGTGTGACGTCACACTCCCTCACGTGACATGTCCCCAAAGTACTAATCCTTCCCTTGGTGGTCACATATAGCTATTATATCCTCGTCACAAGCCTGGTGACGTCACTACTCCTGGTGACGTCACGTGAGGGAGTGTGACGTCACACTCCCTCACGTGACATGTCCCCAAGGTACTAATCCTCCCCTTGGTGATCACATATAGCTACTATATCCTCGTCACAAGCCTGGTGACGTCACTACTCCTGGTGACGTCACGTGAGGGAATGTGACGTCACACTCCCTCACGTGACATGTCCCCAAAGTACTAATCTTTCCCTTGGTGGTCACATATAGCTATTATATCCTCGTCACAAGCCTGGTGACGTCACTACTCCTGGTGACGTCACGTGAGGGAATGTGACGTCACACTCCCTCACGTGACGTCACACTCCCTCACGTGACATGTCCCCAAAGTACTAATCCTTCCCTTGGTGGTCACATATAGCTATTATATCCTCGTCACAAGCCTGGTGACGTCACTACTCCTGGTGACGTCACGTGAGGGAGTGTGACGTCACACTCCCTCACGTGACATGTCCCCAAGGTACTAATCCTCCCCTTGGTGATCACATATAGCTACTATATCCTCGTCACAAGCCTGGTGACGTCACTACTCCTGGTGACGTCACGTGAGGGAGTGTGACGTCACCCTCCTTTACGTGACGTCACCCCAAGGTACTAATCCTCCCCTTGGTGATCACATATAGCTATTATATCCTCGTCACAAGCCCTCTTAGTACACACAACCGTCCCTCTCTGCGTACACCTACAAGTGTCACAATCATCTTTAAATGTGTCTCCTGCGCTGTACACCACTTCCTTGTAGTTACAGATAGTGACATTATCATCATCACAAGCCAGGCAGATAGCTGTCCCCTGCATAGTGCATAAACAAGTGTGGCAATCGTCATTAAACGTGTCCCCTGCGTTGTAAACTAATCCTTTGTGCTCACAAGAGACTACAAGTACATCATCATCATTAGCTACAGCACATGTAACAAATAGTGCTAAAATAAACATCTTCTTCATGTTGAATACCATGCTAGGGAGTTAAGTGGTAAAATAGTGGTAAAATAGTGGTAAAATAGTGGTAAAATAGGCTTTGGCAAAAAAACATGGGACGTTAAAATAATTGAAAAATCATGGGACGTTAAAATAATTGGCACAGCTTCTTTAAAAAGAAGAAGCAATAAAAGGGGTTTACAAAAACACTCTTGAGTATTGATGATAATGACGAAGAAAGGGAAGACATCCTTATATAATGTTATTAATGATGTTTTGGTTATTCGAGCTTTTCATTTAGAATTAAAACAAGATGGTCGTGTGTAAAACAACTTCCTCAGCATTTAACACAGCAGTTAACTAAAACAACAGATGGTTAGTGTGGCAGTTAGTGTGACGTCACACTCCCTCACGTGACGTCACCAGGCTTGAGACGTGTGTAAAACCTCAGCAGTTAAAACTAAGCCATAAAATTAAGAGGACTGTTTAACAAGTAACGTCGGAGAATGTGTTTACTTAAATTAGTAAGTAGGACACATGTTTCAGTCAGGCGGTTAAATTGTTATCTCGTACGAGTTTTTAATTCCATTGTCCGTCGTTGTTTAGTCATCAGATACCATGGTTTAATGGTTAGTAATATGTTATGTTCATATAATGCATAACAACCAGTTCGACATCATTAGGTGAAATAAAATCCAATGGAATGAAAACTAAATGTTATCACCTTCAGAGTGAAACTACAGACCATGGAATAGTGAAAGTGAAACCGAAACCGAAAGGATTGGGATACAGATGGAGGGGAGACAGCGAACATCGCTACTTCCGACTTCGTCTTAGCAAGATAAGAGGTGAGTTATGATTTTGACGATAGCATCACTTGTGTCCGAAAACTGCAGGTATATCGATTAAGTGTAAATTCTGAGAGGAGCTCATTATCATGATTAGGGATGACCCTTTAAATAACAGCCTAAATTATGGGTTTTGAGGTACATCAACACAAAATTCTGAATATAAGAAAAAGTTCAGACGATTGTCTATAGACCAGTTTTTGAATTTTGTAATTTTGATATTCAGAAGTAAAGTTACGACCCTCGAAAAATATTGATTTCATCATAAAATACACATAAAATTTCAAACACGCCAATAATTCTGACACCCTGCTGTAGACGCTGTTAAACACGACGTCATAACATAATAACCTACCAGATGTTTAGTATACATATCAGCGACAAGAGAAACGTTATTGTTGGTCGTGAGGAGAGTGAGGACTCCTCAAACTAAATTAAATTAATTCCTTCTGTAACGTCCTCAATAAATGTTATAGATTTGTAGTGTTTTAATGAGTTATATCTATATTATATTTTAAACTTGACGAAATTTCCCCGGCAACGGGGACATAGAAGAAAAAACACCGAAAATCGACCTCAAAATGACCCTCTGGTGATGCCAAACCCAGCTCGCAAATGGAGTTGAAACCTCGCCATTTTTAGCAGGGTTGTAGAAAAAGGATAGGAATAGGCTATAGCATTCTTAGAATTTTGATTTAGGCTTTAGATTTTTTATAATTAACGTCGGAAGTGAGGTAAAATAACCGTTAGAATAATGTCGTTATTTTAGCAAAGGTTTACTGCGCTGTTGCGTAGCAACGTTAAAATGCACGTGCGCGAGCAAAAACATCTTAACTACGCGCGTTGTTATGCTGTATGCTACGTCATAATTTCAAAACTAGCTCACATTTACGCTCACGCTATGACTTATATTCATAACTTTGGTTGTGATTGGTATTTTTTGATGCGGTAAAAAGTATCGTTTTGGGAATCCGAATACTAACAACGCTGTCGCCATTGTTAGATAAATTCCATTATGTCTACAGTATAACAGAGCTATATGATGAAGAGAAATTAAAACATAACTGATTTTTAAAATTTCCTCGAACAAAGCTTCCGACTAGCGGGTTTCTTCATGTGTAACATCAACAGAGGAACAAGCCTTTCAGATCTCCTATGCAATACGCATATTATCATCATAGATGAAGTTACGATGCTAAACAAAATGGTCATTGAGGCAGTCGATCGTACTCTCCAGGACATAAGGAAAGTGTGCAAACCATTCGGTGGGATACCTGTGGTAATGTCGGGGGACTTCAAACAGTGCCTCCCAATAGTTCCGGGTCAAGGTAGAAACGGTATTTCCTCATCCATACTGAAGAGATCCAGTCTAAGGATATCTTGGTGCTGTCAAGTCGGGGCAATATTGCAAAGAATCCCGTGTTCAAGGATTGTCTTCATAACTAGCTATTACTTATTTTCATAGCAATCAATTTTCATATAATAATTTCATATAATGATAATAATTTTGAATTAACGTTTTGTCAACCTACGTAAATATCCATTTATTAACCTATTTGATTTAGGATCTACGCTCAACTTCCCAAGTGTTGAGTCATTTGTCCAACCGGTACAGTGACTTCTTCCTATCTATTTATAGATATTAATCAATTGTTATATAATATTTTTATATAACGATAATAATAATAATTCTAACGTTTTTCCAACCTATATCCATTTATTCACATTTGTAACTCAGGTTAAATCTATACTCAACGTCCCAAGTGTTGAGTCATTTGATAGATTATGTCATTTTACCAATTTCATTCAGCACAAATTTCCTTTTTTATTTATCACAATTCTTTCATACGTAAAAACTTCAATTTGAACAGATCTATCAAATGAGACGATGAGGGACCTGACATTTACCGAAATGATTCAAATGTGTAATTCATATATTTTCAGTGAAGCAGGGTTCGGGAACTAAAGCATATTTGTTGGATTGTTTGACCATTGACTAGCGATGACCGATAAATTCGAACGATAAATTCGCTCCCTTATAGTGTCCTTTAATAAAATTTTCGACTACAGCGGATTTCAACGCGCGGTGTTATGCTGTATGCTACGTCAGAATTTCACAACTAGCTCACATTTACCCTCATGACGCTATATACCTATATATATTTATAACTTTGGTTGTGATTGAAATTTTTTGATGCGGTAAAAAGTATCGTTTTGGGGCTATATGATGAAGAGAAATTAAAACATAACTGATGCTTAAAATTTCCTCGAACAAAGCTTTCGACTAGCGGCGGGTTTCTAGTATAATATATGTGAATTGTGCTCCAAATTCGGACAAGAGTCGTCGATCTAAGGGGGGCAATTTTGGAGTCAAGTAAGAGTCACATATTACAATATTACATATTCATCATACTTACCACATTCAGGCCCTTCACACTTTGTTTCTGTCTAGTTCTAATGTACCGTCACAATAATGAATTTAATATATGTTGTCCTTTAAATATATCATATATAATATTATGTTTACCATTTGACGTGAGAGATTAAAATGTTTGAATTATTTGTAAGGCGATTGCTTTCTTAAAATGAAGTCTGACGATAATTTGCTCTACAGATAATGAGGAAAGTGACAGTGAGTCAGAGGAACTCCAGGGATACGACACTGTGTACAGGTACTGTTTCTATAGCAACTGGGTTACTCACATTCACAGCTATCACTTTATCTTATTTAGAGGGAACACCATTTTCGGTCACATATAAAATGAAGAGCTCGTGTAGCGCGCATAAACTTGTTTATAATACAAGTTTCTGTCTCTTTCATTCAGTCTAGTGTTTCGGAGACGCGCGTTTAAGACCCTCGCTGCATGTCTTTGATTGACTGGCAGTATTATTACTGCCTATTACTTACTATAATATTGCCGCCTATTAATTACTGTATTATATATATACTGATATTAGATATTATTATCGTCTATTAACGATTTTAAAATATTATTTGGTTCTTGCAACCTCGTTTGATCTACAGATCCGAGTATGTTACTCTATGCTCTGGTCATCTGTATCAGATTACTGTGGGCTCTTTTCCATATTCCGGACCTTTATACTAACAAATAAGTGATGCCCCCTTCTTTTCAGGATACACCCGAAAGAGGATATGTTCGCTGAATCGCTCTCATTTATTTTGTCTCTAAAACTACTCATTCCTGAAGACAGAATCCATATAATCTACAAGACTTGCAAGCTGGAGTGAGTTATCCAATATCCACTTTACTTCTCATACCTAATCTCTTGATAGTGGTTTTAGTTGTCAATCCATTATATTGTTTATTGACTCTAGAGCTGTCAGCTTCAATTCCAAATTAATTGCCATAAGAATGCAGATACACATAAAACTAATACATTATTCAATGCTACAGTTCTTAATTGTAAATTAATATAATACTAAATTTTTCAGGCCAAGCAAAAACTTGAAGGAACTGTCACCAAACTATTTCAACTCAAAGCTGGAACTTAAGATGTTAACTGATGTTGAAATAGTGAAGAATAATTATGATACCGACGAAATCCCTCCTAAATCACCAATACCGGGACCTGCTTTTGAAACTAATAGTAGTGAAAGCAAGATCATCGTAGCTTCTCCAACCCGCGACATCACCTCTCCAACTCGCAACATCACATCTCCAACCCGCGACATCACATCTCCAACCCGCGACATCACATCTCCAACCCGCGACATCACATCTCCAACTCGCGACATCACATCTCCAACCCGCGACATCACATCTCCAACCCGCGACACCATATCTCCAACCCGCGACATCACATCTCCAACCCGCGATATCCCCTCTCCAACCCGCAACATCACCTCTCCAACCCGCGACATCACCTCTCCAACCCGCGACATCACCTCTCCAACCAGCGACGTCTCATCTCCAGTGCGTGATGTCTCATCTCCAGTCCGTGATGTCTCATCTCCAGTCCGTGATGTAACGTCTCCAGTCCGTAATGTAACGTCTCCAGTCCGTGATGTAACGTCTCCAGTCCGTGATGTCTCATCTCCAGTACGTGATGTCTCATCTCCAGTCCGTGATGTCTCATCTCCAGTCTGTGATGTCTCATCTCCAGTCCGTGATGTCTCATCTCCAGTCCGTGATGTCTCATCTCCAGTCCGTGATGTCTCATCTCCAGTCTGTGATGTAACATCTCCAGTACGTGATGTCTCATCTCCAGTCCGTGATGTCTCATCTCCAGTCCGTGATGTCTCATCTCCAGTCCGTGATGTCTCATCTCCAGTCCGTGATGTCTCATCTCCAGTCCGTGATGTCTCATCTCTAGTACGTGATGTCTCATCTCCAGTCCGTGATGTCCCATCTCCAGTCTGTGATGTAACATCTCCAGTACGTGATGTCTCATCTCCAGTCCGTGATGTCTCATCTCCAGTCCGTGATGTCTCATCTCTAGTACGTGATGTCTCATCTCCAGTCCGTGATGTCCCATCTCCAGTCCGTGATGTCCCATCTCCAGTCCGTGATGTAACATCTCCAGTCCGTGATGTCTCATCTCCAGTCCGTGATGTCCCATCTCCAGTCCGTGATGTAACATCTCCAGTCCGTGATGTCTCATCTCCAGTCCGTGATGTCTCATCTCCAGTCCGTGATGTCTCATCTCTAGTACGTGATGTCTCATCTCCAGTCCGTGATGTCTCATCTCCAGTCCGTGATGTCCCATCTCCAGTCCGTGATGTAACATCTCCAGTCCGTGATGTCTCATCTCCAGTCCGTGATGTCTCATCTCCAGTCCGTGATGTCTCATCTCCAGTCCGTGATGTCTCATCTCCAGTCCGTGATGTCTCATCTCCAGTCCGTGATGTCTCATCTCCAGTCCGTGATGTCTCATCTCCAGTCCGTGATGTCTCATCTCCAGTCCGTAATGTCACGGCGAGTGCCAACAGTTTTGGTGGACTCCCCGGTGCCATCGAAGATTAGAAATTATAGATAACACAAGAACGTGTAATAAAATACATGATTGCTAGAATTCCATTTTATCAATTGCGGAATTTGTACACAATTACATATACAATATTATGTACATGGTACACTAGTATATAAGTACATAATAGTGTATATAAGTATATAAGTATAATTATATAAGTAGTACACAGTATATAATCTTTGTAAAATCCGGATTGGAGTATTGTTTATGAGTTGTAATGTATTCTGTGTAAAATTATATTTATCCCGGTTACTGCGACAAGTAAAAATGCTCTTATTAGGGAAAAGGAGTTTACTCGACGTTTCAATGTAACTACATCGTATTCATGATCTCAAATTATTTGTTATATAGTACTAGTAGTGTTGAATAAATGAAAGTATTAAAAATATAGTTTAAGGGGGCCGGGGGGGTCTTCATCAAAATTATCTCGAAATCGACTTTATAGTTGTTTCTGATAGAGGGGAGTGATATCTATCAGCTGCTTTTGGTCCCATGGAAAAATATTGTTCCTAGCCGAAATTATCGCCGGTCTAAGGTCAGCGCTTATGTGTAATTGTATTGCGCGAGCGATTTTCAATCGCAAATTCTGAAAATCAAGTCTAAAAATCTATCTTCTCCCACATTTTTTGAGCAATCACCCTGAAACTTTCAGGATATGTTCTAGGGACCATTTAGAAGAGATTGATCAAAATTTTGAGATAGGCCTTTAAAAAATTTTTATTCAATTTTGAAAATCTTTGACCTCGTTATTTTACGATTTTTTGAGGTCCAAGATTTTCAAAATTGAATAAAAAATTTTTAAAGGCCTATCTCAAAATTTTGTATGATCAATCTCTTCTAAATGGTCCCTAGAACATATCCTTAAAGTTTCAGGGTGATTGCTCAAAAAATGTGGGAGAAGATAGATTTCTAGACTCGATTTTCAGAATTTGCGATTGAAAATCGCTCGCGCAATACAATTACACATAAGCGCTGACCTTAGACCAGCGATAATTTCGGCTAGGAACAATATTTTTCCATGGGACCAAAAGCAGCTGATAGATATCACTCCCCTCTATCAGAAACAACTATAAAGTCGATTTCGAGAGAATTTTGATGAAGACCCCCCCCCCCGGCCCCCTTAAATTAATTAAATAAATATATAGTGTTGAAAGTATTAAAAATTTGTAATACAGGGTGGGCCAAAAGTCAGTACCCATACGTTGGCCTTAATAGCTCCGCCGTGTTTTATATTTGAGAGCTGTTGCTTTGCAGATGGCATACTGTATTAACTGGTTCGAGGATTCCGTCGTCAAAATTTGAAAATTCGAATATTTTAGACCACGCCCATTCAATATTAAAACACCTATATTGTTTTCTCTGAACATGCTGAACGCCTAATGTTTTCAGAGACGGTAGATTATCAAATGTTGCATATGATCTGAAAACATGAGGCAAAACGGATTAGAAATGACGAAGTTATCAAGCATTTTCTGTATCTCGTTAACAAAATTGACTGGGTGATTATGTGACACCGTGACACGACACCTTAATTAGGCACCCTTAACAATTCCCATAATGTTTAACGGGGTAGTTAACGGGGGACCTTATCACGTGATTAGGTAAACCAATCACCTGATCACACGTAATGAATAAACTCGTTATGGTTCATATCTCGGTCATCTGAGAAGCTACAGTTCTAATTCTTTCAGGACAAACGTAATTCGAATGGCCAAACACAATTCAATATTATTTAGCTTGATCCGACTATCCAAACTATCAAATAAATGTGAAAATGAACCTCCATTTGAAAAAAATGAACGCGAATATTTTTCGAGTTGACAAATTCCTCGAACCAGTGGTGGTACTAAGTCATACCAGAAAGAAGTATTTAAATTGGGCACTCAGTGACTGAGCTATAAAGGCCAACGTATGGGTACTGACTTTTGGCCCACCCTGTACTTTCAACACTACTTTTTTAATCAAGACACTTATTTTACTTCGGTGTATTCCAACAGCCACATTGTTACACAAGTGCAACCAGCCAATTACAGGAAGCTGAAGGATTTATTTGGCCAGTGACGGTTACGTAATATACAATATAGCAATGGCCCTATATAAAAATTCTATAAAAATGTAAAATTGTAATAATATATAAAATCCACAAATTGTGTAAAATGGCCACGGGCCTAAATATTACATATCAATCAATTACAATTCATTAACATTACCAATACCAATATTAAAAACTGTCCAAAATATCTAAGAAAGTATTCTCTAGCCAAAGGGCTCAATATTTAAATCTAAATTTTCAATATTGTCTGGTTTATGCCGCAACTTGGGCCCTTTGTCCCCCTTATCGAAATAACTGTTGTCTTTAATACCTCAAAGCACAAGCGCTTTCTAAGAATAAGATATGAATCTGAATATCGCTGAGTGCTGACCCGTTGGAGATTCCATCTTTTGTGCAAGCTTTTTAATCAAGCGTTGCGCTTCGACTCCCATGCCTCCTGTTGTGGAGAAAACTAAAGGTGTAAAGGAAGCTTTTTCCCACTTCTAGGACCCTTGCATTATAACATAATATTATTATATATTGTAACCGGGATAAATATAATTTTACACAGAATATAATATACCTTATCGGACCTTATTTGGACCAACATTAAATGAACGGACATTATTATGAACGGCAGGGGTGTAGGAATGATTTTCTTCATGGGGGGGGGGGGGGGGGGGGGGGGGGGGGGGGGCCAAATTCTAAATTTTTTTTGGCGCTTCGCGCCACAGCCTAGATTTTTTGGCGCCTCGCGCCAAAGCCTGAATTTCGATTTGTCAGATCCTGGCCTCACGACAAATCGCGATTTTTTCAGTTTTCCGCGTCAAATTGCGCATTTTACTTTAGATATGAGGGCCAAATATCACGTTTTCTATAATTAGTATATGAAACCAATCAGTATCACATCCACAATCTTCCGAATGTAGGTATACGGACTTCAAAAAACCGAAAAATATATCTTCGGCTCAGAATGATCAGGGTATCATAAAAGTAAAACATGAACAAAAGTAATTTCCAGAAAAATTTTAAAAATGTTTGACTTAGAAAATTTTCGGTCCGAGTCATTCTCGATATGTACCTCTGAAAGCAGAGCTCCCGCTTTTGAGCTCGTATTGCGAAAGGGAGGCCTGCCTTCCGAGATCGCATTACAAAGGGGAACCCTCGAGTCCAAAATCGTATATTGAACTTCGAAAACTGAAAAAAATATTTTCGGCTCAGAATGATCAGGGCAGCATGAAACATGAACAAAAGTAGTTTCCAGAAAAAATTTGGAAATTTTTGACTTAGAAAATTTTCGGTCCGAGTCATTCTCGATACGTACCTCTGAAAGCAGAGCTCACGCTTCCGAGCTCGTATTGCGAAAGGGAGGCCTGCCTTCCGAGATCGCATTACAAAGGGGAACCCTCGAGTCCAAAATCGTATATTGAACTGGCTCATAATGATCAGGGTAGCATGAAACATGAACAAAAGTATTTTCCAAGAAAACTTTGAAAATTTTTGACTCTGAAAATTTTTGACTTAGAAAATTTTTGACTTAAAAAATTTTTTCCCAAAAATTTTTAGAAACCTAAATTTAAAAGGTGGCCCTTTTTGGCCCCTTGCCCAGATTTCATGGGGGGGCGATGGCCCCCCTGCCCCCCCCGCTTCCTACACCCCTGATGAACGGCCATTAATATGAACGCTAGAAGGCATTCAAAACCATCAAAAATCCGAATTTTTTCATTTCTTTGACGTTTTTTATACCAGCTAATGATCTTTAAATCCATTTTTATACAATAGCATATAAAGCGTCTCAATACTCAATATATAACATTGCAGCAGCCGACCGCAATACAGAACAGTTTTAAGTTCAACGTACAATTTTTATTTTTACATTTTATTTTTACGAAAACCTACTTAACTATTTGTTGTTACTAAAAGTAAAACAATAGCATATAATATAAGCATCTCAATACTCAATAGTCAATATATTATATTGCAGCAGCTGACCGCAATACAGAACAGTTTTAAGTTCAACGTACAATTTTTAGTTTTACATTTTATTGTTACATTTTATTGTTACGAAAACCTAATATTTATTGTTACTAAAACAATAGCATATAATATAAGCATCTCAATACTCAACACTCAATATATTACATTACAGCAGCCGACCGCAGTATAGAACCTTTTTAAGTTCACAAATTTATTATCAAATTTACTTACTTAGTTTTATCATTTGTTGCTACTATATTACATATTAATATACTAGCGGGTTCAAAGGACAATAGTAGTATTATAGACGGCGCGGAACTTATTGACATTTTGATCTTAGAAAAAAATTTGTATTACTCTTCTATTATATTATGTTGTCCTTTCAATAAAGTTATACTATTACGGGGTCGTTCACATAGTATAAGTACCTAATCAATATTTTGGCAATTTTTACCCCCCCCCCCCCTCCGAAATCAACCGTAATCAAGACCGAACCCCCCCCCCCCTATATATTACGTAATCAAGGTTTGACCCCCCCCCCCCCTGTAATCAAGACCCAAGATTCTATATTACGTAATCAAGATTAGTAATCGCAAAGCACTTACTAAACAAAAATTGGTTTAAAAAACGAAAATGTTGATTATATAATCAACGAAAATTGTCCAATCACAATGCTGGCAAGCATGACCGTGCCTCTTATATTCACAATACTATTTACCCCCTTTACTATTTACCCCCTTTACTATTTACCCCCTTTACTATTTACCCCCTTTACTATTTACCCCCTTTACTATTTACCCCCTTTACTATTTACCCCCTTTACTATTTACCCCCTTTACTATTTACCCCCTTTACTATTTAACCCCTTGACTTTTATACCCCCTTTACTATTATACCCCTTTATTGTTTTTCAGGCATTAAGACTCATCGAAAGTAGTTCAGCAGGTATATTTAAGTTCAAAACATTCTAATTTAATGTTGAATATGACAGGAATAAGAAATAGTTATGTGAAGGTTTTTAAGAAATTTGCGCAAAATACGCGCCAGCATGTTATAAATATACGAAATTCGGTTAAAAAAACCCAAAATCGCCATATTCAGGTGCCTTAAAAACCATGTTAAAATTGTGTTAGAGATCTGAAATTTTCCAGGGCGTCTAGACGTTGACCAAATCTACTGAAAAAAGTTTCAAGTTTCAGGAGCATCGGGAAATGGGTTTTCTAGAACCCCTGTTTTACGACAGATTGTCGGGACATATATATTATACATTATATATATTTGACCAAAACCCATAATTATGGGTAGAGTGGAGCGCTGTCAGTGTCTCTCTTTCCCAAACAAAAGGCAATGATATCAATTTCAATGACCGTTATCAAATACAAAATGAAACCGAGAATGAAATCAGACGCTCGCTTTTCCCACTCATTCATGGCAGCGGTTCACTCTACCCATGATAATGGGTTTTTGTCAAATATATGTATATTATTAGTCAGCCACAAATATCAGTAAAACAACG
Organism: Bolinopsis microptera; assembly: GCF_026151205.1. Taxonomy (NCBI): domain Eukaryota; kingdom Metazoa; phylum Ctenophora; class Tentaculata; order Lobata; family Bolinopsidae; genus Bolinopsis; species Bolinopsis microptera. The sequence continues at coordinate 16,660,344 of NC_087081.1, read as the reverse complement.
CCTTGACTTCAAATGTCGGTAAAATGTACCTTTACATTCATGGGTAATAGGGCAAACAGCGACCACCGCTTAAGAGCCGGTTAAGAGCCGTTTAAGAGCCGTTTAAGAGCCGCTTAAGAACCGGCTAGGAACCGGCTAAGAACCGCTTAAGAACCGGTTAAGAACCGGTTAAGAACCGGTTAAGAACCGGTTTAGAGCCGGCCAAGAGCCGGTGAGCGGCCGCTTAAGAACCGTCTAAGGACCGCTTAAGAACCGTTGAAGAACCGCCTCTAAAACTGCATTTAAACAACCTAAGAACCAACTTAGAGCCGTTTGAGAACCGGTTAAGAACCGTCTAAGGACCGCTTAAGAACCGGTTAAGAACCGCCTATAGAAGCAGATTTAGTCTTTACTCCCGCTCCCAGCCCAGCACCTCTTCACTCCCCTGCTCCCTCTCTTGTCTTTACCCCCGCTCCCGGCCCAGCACTCCCCTGCTCCCTCTCTTGTCTTATATATACCTATCATTAGGTGTATCTTGCTAATCGGTACAGTGATATCAACACTGGATCTCGTATCCTATCACGCGACAATTATGTCGCAATTACCAACTCGGCCTTCGGCCTCGGTAGTAATGCGACAAAATTAACGCATCAAACCGAGTGTTATTGTTAATTCCATTATTAATCACCGGCCAGAGTGGTTAATATTTTATTAACCACTGTAGCCGGTGGTTAATAAAATATTAACCACTCCAGCTGGTGGTTAATACAATATTAAGGGGAGATACACCAAAAACGTTTTTGCTCCGAACATCGATTTTATTTTATATTATGGTTAAATAGACAAAAAGAATAAGATTGCACACCTTCAAAATTTTCTAAAAATATTCCCTCATCGAGAAAAAAAAATATTTTTCTTTTTCGAAAAGTTTTAAAATTTGGAGAAGTCTGTCATTGTAATACCGATAGTTCGGCCATTTTAGAAGTTTTTTGGCTGATTTTTTTACTGAACATTACTTATAATCCGTACAAGAAGCTATCGAAAGGATTATATAATTGAACGATAAATGACGAAGTTACAGACCAAACAAGGTCGAGAAAATAAAAATTGAAATTTGTCCCACTTCTAAAGTTGTACATTTCACCAATCACCCGGGTCAGCAGATATCGATTCAAAAATTCTTGAGAGTGTAGCTGATGATCATATCAAACTTTTTGGAGTAGGATTTCTCTCAGATTTGAGTTTTAAGCTATGCAATGTGGCCTCAAACGACTTAGTAAAATTCATCGTAAAAAAGGCAGATTTAAGGCTTAAATTGCCTATTACTCAAAAAGTATCAGGTTTTTTGAAATAATTTTTACAGGATCGTAATTAGCTTGGTAAGACGAATCTTTTAGTACCAAATAGGTGCTTTTAGAAGACAAATTGTCTTAAATAATTTTCTAGCTCGAACACAAGGGTCCCCCCTTGTATAAATTTTGTACAAATTGTACACATTTTTTTACAAATTTTGTGTCTTTAAATATTATAAATGTCATACTAAAAGATTCGTCTTACCAAGCTGATTACGATCCTGTAAAAATTATTTCAAAAAACCTGATACTTTTTGAGTTATAGGCATTTTAAGCCTTAAATCTGCCTTTTTTGCCCTTTTTTACGATGAATTTTACTAAGTCGTTTGAGGCCACATTGCATAGCTTAAAACTCAAATCTGAGAGAAATCCTACTCCAAAAAGTTTGATATGATCATCAGCTACACTCTCAAGAATTTTTGAATCGATATCTGCTGACCCGGGTGATTGGTGAAATGTACAACTTTAGAAGTGGGACAAATTTCAATTTTTATTTTCTCGACCTTGTTTGGTCTGTAACTTCGTCATTTATCGTTCAATTATATAATCCTTTCGATAGCTTCTTGTACGGATTATAAGTAATGTTCAGTAAAAAAATCAGCCAAAAAACTTCTAAAATGGCCGAACTATCGGTATTACAATGACAGACTTTTCCGAATTTTAAAACTTTTCGAAAAAGAAAAATTTTTTTTTTCTCGATGAGGGAATAATTTTAGAAAATTTTGAAGGTGTGCAATCTTATTCTTTTTGTCTATTTAACCATAATATAAAATAAAATCGATGTTCGGAGCAAAAACGTTTTTGGTGTATCTCCCCTTAACCACTCTTCCCGGTGGTTAACGCTAAAAATTAACTCACCCTGGGAGTGGTTGAATACTGGCGTGGAGGGGTGTTGTGGAAGGGTGTTGTGGAAGGGTGTTGTGGGGGGTGTGGGGGCAGGGGCCAGGGCGGGGGGGGGGGGGGGGGGGGGCTGGGTTCAGGTACATGCTATTTGGTAAACACGTTTGGTATATATTTTATATTCTTTACGCTTTACGTTTATTTTTTTAGTAATTTTTCCCGATCTGACACGATTGTTATTGTAAGATCTTTTAATTTGAATCTTGAATCTTGAATCTTGAATCTATATATTTTGATAAAGTTTTTAGATTAGGCGTTTTGTAGTGCATTGAGGTGCTATCGTGGTCTGTCATGCCAGTTAGACTAGTATATTTAGGCCATAGGCTGCATCCCGGTTTTTAAGACCCAAAATTTTCCTCCCAAAATCGGCGAAACAGGTGACAGGGGGTCTGACTGTATAACTATAAATACAGTTAAAGTTATACCACACTGCCACCCTCCCCCACCCTTTTATATTGTGGAACAACACGGTCTCACTCGCTCTGATCCTGATTGCCGGAGACTTTTCAACAGAGAACTACCACTTTTGATGAAAAGACTGTTTGCATAGTTATAACGTGTGATAGCGAAGTACTGAATGGATTGATATAATATTTTAATTTATCTGTACATTAAACTCGTTCTGTGATTCAACGTTGTATCTCAGACAATAATTGATGTACTATTACTATTCGATTAATCATTTATGTAATTTATTAATCTACCTATGAAATTTCGCCTATTGATTCGAAATAAATTGAAATTCTAACAAAATTGAAGTCTTAATAATTGCATCTGCGCACTATAAGATATGCATCATGAAATATTATGATTTGCATCGCGATATTGGGTCGAGCCGTCAGGCGAGATGCTAATAGCAATACAATTATAACAAAAGCGAGGTGCTATTGCCAACATTGTTACGTACGTCAAAAACTACTAACCTAGTCTAAAATGGGGAGGGAGGGGAGTGGAGAGGTGCTGGGGCCGGGAGCGGGGGTAAAGACAAGAGAGGGAGCAGGGGAGTTGAGAGGTGCTGGGCCGGGAGCGGGAGTAAAGACAAAAAAGGGAGCAGGAGAGTGGAGAGGCGCTGGGGCCGGGAGCGGGGGTAAAGACAAAAGAGGGAGCAGGGGAGTGGAGTGGTGCTGGGCCGGGAGCGGGGGTAAAGACGAGAGGGAGCAGGGGAGTTGAGAGGTGCTGGGCCGGGAGCGGGGGTAAAGACAAGAGAGGGAGCAGGGGAGTGAAGAGGTGCTGGGCCGGGAGCGGGGGTAAAGACAAGAGAGGGAGCAGGGGAGTGCTGGGCCGGGAGCGAGGGTAAAGACAAGAGAGGGAGCAAGGGAGTGAAGAGGTGCTGGGCCGGGAGCGGGGGTAAAGACAAAAGAGGGAGCAAGGGAGTGGAGTGGTGCTGGGCCGGGAGCGGGGGTAAAGACAAGAGAGGGAGCAGGGGAGTGGAGTGGTGCTGGGCCGGGAGCGAGGGTAAAGACAAGAGAGGGAGCGGGGGTAAAGACGAGAGGGAGCAGGGGAGTTGAGAGGTGCTGGGCCGGGAGCGGGGGTAAAGACAAGAGAGGGAGCAGGGGAGTGAAGAGGTGCTGGGCCGGGAGCGGGGGTAAAGACAAGAGAGGGAGCAGGGGAGTGCTGGGCCGGGAGCGAGGGTAAAGACAAGAGAGGGAGCAAGGGAGTGAAGAGGTGCTGGGCCGGGAGCGGGGGTAAAGACAAAAGAGGGAGCAAGGGAGTGGAGTGGTGCTGGGCCGGGAGCGGGGGTAAAGACAAGAGAGGGAGCAGGGGAGTGGAGTGGTGCTGGGCCGGGAGCGAGGGTAAAGACAAGAGAGGGAGCGGGGGAGTTCAAATGTGCTGGGCCGGGTGTAGGGTGTTTACATGTAGTTTTAGAGACGGTTCTTCAACGGTTCTTAACCGGTTAAGAGCCGGTTCTTATCCGGCTCTAGGTTGATAAGTAGATTTATATTTCTGTTTTCTATAGGCGGTTCTTAACCGGTTCTTAACCGGTTAAGAGCCGGTTCTTATCCGGATCTAAGTTTATTAGTAGATTTATAAATCTGTTTTCTATAGGCGGTTCTTAACCGGCTCTTAACCGGTTCTTAGCCGGTTCTTAACCGGTTCTTAAACGGCTCTAAGTTGGTTCTTAGGTTGTTTAAATGCAGTTTTAGAGGCGGTTCTTCAACGGTTCTTAAGCGGTTCTTAAGCTGTCCTTAGACGGTTCTTAAGCGGCCGCTCACCGGCTATTGACCGGCTCTAAACCGGCTCTTAACCGGTTCTTAACCGGTTCTTAACCGGTTCTTAAGCGGTTCTTAGCCGGTTTTTAGCCGGTTCTTAAACGGTTCTTAAGCGGCTCTTAAGCGGTTCTTAAACGGCTCTTAAACGGCTCTTAACCGGCTCTTAAGCGGTGGTCGGTCTTTGACCTAATTCCCACATTCATCCCCAATCCCCATTCATTTACAATTGAAATAGATTTCATGTTATAAATCGAAACTTATTGCAATTCGTAAGCCATGAATGAGTGGGAAAAGCTATATAAAAATTCTATAAAAATGTAAAATTGTAATAATATATAAAATCCACAAATTGTGTAAAATGGCCACGGGCCTAAATATTACATATCAATCAATTACAATTCATTAACATTACCAATACCAATATTAAAAACTGTCCAAAATATCTAAGAAAGTATTCTCTAGCCAAAGGGCTCAATATTTAAATCTAAATTTTCAATATTGTCTGGTTTATGCCGCAACTTGGGCCCTTTGTCCCCCTTATCGAAATAACTGTTGTCTTTAATACCTCAAAGCACAAGCGCTTTCTAAGAATAAGATATGAATATGAATATCGCTGAGTGCTGACCCGTTGGAGATTCCATCTTTTGTGCAAGCTTTTTAATCAAGCGTTGCGCTTCGACTCCCATGCCTCCTGTTGTGGAGAAAACTAAAGGTGTAAAGGAAGCTTTTTCCCACTTCTAGGACCCTTGCATTATAACATAATATTATTATATATTGTAACCGGGATAAATATAATTTTACACAGAATATAATATACCTTATCGGACCTTATTTGGACGAACATTAAATGAACGGACATTATTATGAACGGACATTAATATGAACGCTAGAAGGCATTCAAAACCATCAAAAATCCGAATTTTTTTCATTTCTTTGACGTTTTTTATACCAGCTAATGATCTTTAAATCCATTTTTATACAATAGCATATAAAGCGTCTCAATACTCAATATATAACATTGCAGCAGCCGACCGCAATACAGAACAGTTTTAAGTTCAACGTACAATTTTTATTTTTACATTTTATTTTTACGAAAACCTACTATTTATTGTTACTAAAACAATAGCATATAATATAAGCATCTCAATACTCAATAGTCAATATATTATATTGCAGCAGCTGACCGCAATGCAGAACAGTTTTAAGTTCAACGTACAATTTTTATTTTTACATTTTATTGTTACATTTTATTGTTACGAAAACCTAATATTTATTGTTACTAAAACAATAGCATATAATATAAGCATCTCAATACTCAACACTCAATATATTACATTACAGCAGCCGACCGCAATACAGAACAGTTTTAAGCTCAACGTACAATTTTTATTTTTACATTTTATTTTTACGAAAACCTACTATTGAAATGAAATGAAATGAAATAATGTGCTTGTATACCGCCCATATGGTTAGCAACTGACACAAGTGCCAGGTACTAACCATGTCAGAGCGGTTCTAAAGGGTGAGGTGAAAATATCCAGCAACAAACAACTAAATCATCTCAAAAATAAATCTATTTAGGAAAAATTAAAACTTTAAATATATCATATAGTAATCATAGGAAGATTTATTGATATATACCACACTACGATTAACAATAAACCACCAGAAAACACTTACTAACGTAATATACTTAAAGGAATCATAGGAAGGTTTATTAATATAATAATTATACACTTTGCACTAATAAATAAAGATACACCCTCCAACAAATCATAAGAACAAAGAAAAAACAGCACTGATCACATACGGTCATATAAATAATGTTTAAGGCTACCTTTAAAACTGTCTACGTTGCGTAGTGATCGTATCTCCCAGGGAAGTGAGTTCCAAGCAGTTGGTGAATCGACGTTGATCAATCTTACTATTTGTAGTTTTACGAGTCTTTAGTCTGTAACAATCTCCTTCTACTTTTGATCTTGTTCTAGCTATTGTCAATGGGTTTTCAATCACTACAAGATTCTGTATGTAGGCCGGTGCAATCCCATGCACAGCTTTATAAGTTAACAGGCAGACTTTAAAGAAAATCCTTTGGTCAAGAGGAAGGATATGTGCTCTCTTGTAGTAGGGATGTAGGTCTTCTGATCGGTCTTTGATATTGTAGATGAACCGTATGGCACCATTGAGGGTTGATCTTAGCTCGTTTAGTCGTGTCTTTGGTAGGTTCACTGGTTCATGTTACAGTAGTCGAGCTTTGATATTACAAGCTGTGTTACCATCATGAGTTTCACTCCTTCATCCAGATAGCGCCCAATCGTCCTTAGATTCATCATTGTCCAGCTGCATTTCTGTTTGACACTATTAATTTGTCTTTCCATGGTAAGAGACTTATCAAACTTTACCCCAAGACTCTTCCAGCTGTCACCTTTACATTCAGTTGGAGTGATAGTTTCCGAACTGAACCGTCACCTCCATTTTGCAGTCTTTAAGAACTTTTGATTTGCCTAGGACAAGTAGTTCTGTCTTCGACTCATTGAGTTTCATAAAGTTTCCAACCATCCAATGCTTGATTTCCGAGAGACATCTATTTATCCGATCTTTGACATCTGCAAGTTCGCTTGGGAAGCTTGGATGAAAAGATATGTATAACTGAGGGTCATCCGCATATAGCTGGATGTCTAGTCCAAATTTGGCAGCAATGTTCTGAAGGTCTTTAATGTAGAGTATAAACAAGATGGGCCCTAGTAGGGATCCCTGAGGGACTCCAAAGAGGAGTTCAAGCAGAGACGAGATAGTATCGCCAATCTTTACACAGAAATATCTGCTCTCAAGGTGTGATCTCATCCATTGAAGGGCTTTCCCAGTTACACCATAATGCTTGAAAAGTTTCTCAAGGAGGATTTCGTGATCAATAGTGTCGAAAGCTGCACTGAGATCCAGGAGTACCACAGCCACGATGTTACCTGCTTGAATCTCCTTGTTTATGTCGTCAGTCATCCTGACAAGAAGGGTCTCACAGCTGTGCTGTGGGCGGTATCCAGACTGGACAGGGCAGTGAAGGTTGTTTGTTTCCAGATGGTCATTCAACTGGTTCAGTACAATTCTTTCCAGGAGCTTGGATATAGCAGAAAGGTTCGATACTGGTCTATAGTTACTTAAACTGTCAACATCAGCGTTATCTTTCTTAAGGGTTGGCTTTATAACCGCTTTCTTCATTTGAGAAGGAAATGATCCTGTCTTAGTAGACGTGTTTAGGATGTGCAGGAGTACAGGTGTTAGCTCATCCACACAGCTCTTCAGTAGGAATGAAGGAATGGGATCCAGACAGCAGAACTTGTTACTCATCATTTTAACCAATTTTCTGAGGTCTTCAGCACTGATAGGGGAAAACGTGTGAAGAGTTGAAACATAATCAGGTTCACTTGAAAGAGCAAGTGTTTCCTCCGGGACGTTTTTGGATTCATCCAATTCAATGTCTTTCCGTATTTTGTTAACTTTCTCAGCAAAGAAGTCTTTGAAATCCTCTGACAGTTTTCCAGGGTCTTGATGTTTGGGGAGATCCTGTGTCTCGTTACCAAGAAGTCTGTTAAGCTTCTTGTAAAGGGCCTTTGAGTCTCCTGATGATGCTCGAAGCGACTCTTTGTTATAAGAACATCTCTTCACAAACTCTAAACTAACAAATCTATCTCTGAGATCTATGTAGTCTTTCCTGGTACCCTTTCCTTTGCGCCATGCACGTTCGGCTGCTCTCCTCTTTTGACCTAGCAAACTAAGGTCTAAGTCAAGCCACGGCATGGGTTTTTTCCGAAATTTCTTCTTTATAACAGGACAGTGCTTATCCATGAGTTGAGTAAGGACAGAGTTATACAGTGAAGTCGCTTCTTGAGCAGTTAAAATTGGATCAATAGTTGACAGGTTGGAATTCCTTAGATCATCCTTAAAAATTTCAATGTCTATGGATTTGAAATTTCTGTAGCTCAGAAATTTGCCATTATCATTCTTACTAAGTCGAGTGTCAACATCGAAGAGTACTAGAAAATGGTCTGAGGAAGTTCTTGACTGAACAATGTTAAAATTGCTGATCTTGTTCTCAAGGGACTGGGTAGTGATCACTAGGTCCAGGGTACCGCCCTGATCATGAGTTGGGACTATTGGAACATGTTGTCGGAGGTTGTACTGAGCTAGCAAGTCCAGAAACTTCTTTGGATAGTGTTCATCGGGTCTCTCAACATGAAAATTGAAATCACCAGTCAAGAGAGGGTTTCCTGGCTTTGCACATAGTATTTTAAGGTATTCTTCAAACTCCTTTAGGAAGTCACATTCTGTGTACCTTGCTTTCTTTGTGTAGGGGGGTCGGTAGATGTTTACTAGTCTCAGCAATTCTGATTCAGCACTCAGAAGTGATTCCATCACTTGAAATGACTTAAACTTGGTCACTTTGGTATTAGGCTTCAGTTCAATCGAACTTCTGTAAACCATTGCTATACCACCTCCACTGCGGTGTTTCCTAGGATCAGAAAGTATGCTCCAGCCACTATCTTTTATCTCAGTGAGTTTTGCTTTGTCGCCATCTCGAAGAAATGTTTCTTGCATAAAACAAATGTCACAGTCTGTTTCCCACAAATGTTCTAAAACACCAACAGTCTTGTTTAAAAGAGATCGGACATTGAAAGTTCCACATCTCAACTTCTTCCTAGTCTCATCTTTTGGTCCTTGACCCTCTGGCGATAGGCGTTTTTTATCTGCTCCGTGCATCCTGCAGTTCTAGACATGACTCGTTCCTTTTCTCTTATAAAGAATGGACAAAGATTATCAGCAGCTTTATGCGTCTTTGCAGCATTTTTCTCTGTAGCACTTTTACTATTAAAGCAGTTAGAACACTTTATCCGATCAGTCCTATTATTTATCCTGTTTTCACAGTCTTCATGTAGGAGAGGCATCTTTCAGCTTGCAGTACTGTGACTTTGCCATATGGCCAAATTGCTGGCAGTGGTAACATTGTACTACATGGAGTCGGTCATACACACGATGTCTTTGTAGGCCCAGGTATATATAGTCACCACATTTTCTGATGACTTCTCTAGCCTCTATGGGCAGTTGGATGACAGCAAATTTTTCTTTGATATCATAGTAGACTACTTTGACATTAGCATCCTTCATACCTGTGTTCTTTTCCAGTAGTTCATCAAGGATCTCTTCTTTGCTGTCAAAATCAAGGTGAATGTCAGTTATTGTTAGTTTGGGATCTAACTTCTTTGGTTCTACTGACTTTGAATTGACTTTAACTGACTTACATTTTTGTGTCAGCGCTCTTTCCGCTTCTTTCATGTCATCTTCAGTAGTAAAACTCAGCACTGTTGTACCATTACTTACCCGTTCATCTTTAACTCGGACACCTTTAAGAGAGTTCTTCACGTCCTTACGATAAACTTCGGTCCATTCATGGTTAGTGATAGTAGTCTCTGTATCATCCTCGTTCACTGGTGACTTTGCTATAGTAATCGTGTGCCTTGCTGGCAGGGGCTTCTCTATTGGGGGGTTAGCTTGCAGGGATTCCGCAGGGGAAATGGCAGCCACTGAAATAGCTTCTTTCAGAAGATTAGGTAGGACTTCTCTCAATTGTCTCTTAATTATTTTTTCTAGAGTTTGGCTGTCCTGTTCCGGAAGGGGGACAAGTGAGGTCTTTGCTAGATCAATAGCTCTGGTTGCAATGATGTATAGTTCTTTACAAACCTTGAAAATATGATCTTTGTTGTTGCTGGTGGCTATATCTGTCAAATCTTTTGCTTGGTGGATTGTTTTCTTACCTTTTATGGAATTTTCGTTGATTAGGTCGAGCTCATCTTCCAGTTTCTTCAAGTCATCCATATCTGCTAATGAAATCAAGGTCCTATACCCAAGATAAACTGTAAGTTTTTAGAAAAACTTAAACAGCTACAGTAACGTAGATCTGGGTGTGTATGGTAACAATAGAAACCTCAAATTATTTGTTAATATAGTAGTGTTGAAAGTATTAAAATTATTATTTATTGTTACTAAAACAATAGCATATAATATAAGCATCTCAATACTCAATATATTATATTGCAGCAGCCGACCGCAATACAGAACAGTTTTAAGTTCAACGTACAATTTTTATTTTTACATTTTATTGTTACATTTTATTGTTACGAAAACCTAATATTTATTTTTACTAAAACAATAGCATATAATATAAGCATCTCAATACTCAACACTCAATATATTACATTACAGCAGCCGACCGCAGTATAGAACCTTTTTAAGCTCACAAATTTATTATCAAATTTACTTACTTAGTTTTATCATTTGTTGCTACTATATTACATATTAATATATTAGCGGGTTCAAAGGACAATAGACGGCGCGGAACTTATTGACATTTTGATCTTAGAAAAAAATGTTTATTACTCTTCTATTATGTTGTCCTTTCAATAAAGTTATACTATTACGGGGTCGTTCACATAGTATAAGTACGTAATCAATATTTTGGCAATTTTTACCCCCCCCCCCCCTCCGTAATCAACCGTAATCAAGACCGAACCCCCCCCCCCCCCCCCATCAAAATTTTGATTACATAATCAACGAAAATTGTCCAATCACAATGCTGGCAAGCATGACCGTGCCTCTTATATTCACAATACTATTTACCCCCTTTACTATTTACCCCCTTTACTATTTACCCCCTTTACTATTTACCCCCTTTACTATTTACCCCCTTTACTATTTACCCCCTTTACTATTTACCCCTTGACTTTTATACCCCCTTTACTATTATACCCCTTTATTGTTTTTCAGGCATTAAGACTCATCGAAAGTAGTTCAGCAGGTATATTTAAGTTCAAAACATTCTAATTTAATGTTGAATATGACAGGAATAAGAAATAGTTATGTGAAGGTTTTTAAGAAATTTGCGCAAAATACGCGCCAGCATGTTATACGAAATTCGGTTAAAAAAACCCAAAATCGCCATATTCAGGTACCTTAAAAACCATGTTAAAATTGTGTTAGAGATCTGAAATTTTCCAGGGCGTCTAGACGTTGACCAAATCTACTGCAAAAAAAGTTTCAAGTTTCAGGAGCATCGGGAAATGGATTTCCTAGAACCCCTGTTTTACGACAGATTGTCGGGACATATATATTATACATATATGTTGGACAGTCAAGTATAAAGAAGAATTAGGTATGTCTAAGAAGGTCAGGGAGTGGGTTATTCCGTGTACGGAGCTCAACCAGCCTGGTAATATGTACCTGAATCCCAAGGCCCACAAGCCACCTTTGTACCCTGGGAGGATGATTACTACTGGATGTGGTTCGTACATTAAGAACCTATCTGCCTTGACTGCATACGAATTGAAGAAGGTTATTTTAGATTATAGAATTATTGACACCCCTCATTTTCTGAGGAAGATCGTGCTAGTGGAACTGTAAGCAGTGATAGAGATGGAGAAGCCACTGCTGGTCATTTTCTTGAACCAGACGCTGCAATATTGCCGGCTGTTCGGGAGGCTGACAACGCAGGGTGCCATGCCTGTGGAAAATGCTATGTTTGTAAGCAAAGTTTCCTGTCCCCTTGTTCCAAATTTAGTAGTCACCATTCCAAACAAGTTTTCCCTATTACTAAATATATAACTTGTCAGAGTAATAACCTTATTTATTTAATGGAGTGTAGAACTTGTAAACAGTCGTATGTAGGATATACTACTTCTAATCTCCCTAAGAGATTTTCTAATCATAAGAGCCACATTAAGAAAGGTATCAGGAGTTGTAAGTTAGTAAATCACTTTTTAGATATTGATCATGATTTAGATTTTAGTTCAGTAGCCTTATATAACTCTTCACTTAGTACGCACCTTTCTGTTATTATAGTGGACGCTCTAGAATTTAAACCTGAAATAAGTAAAGCAGATAGGGAAAAGGCCATGGAAGCTAGAGAGGGGTTCTACCAGACCCAATTGAAAACCCTTGAGCGTTATGGGGGTATGAACACCCTCGATAGTAACCACATCCTTTTTAAATCCGCTGGAGCTTAGTGTTTAGTTTATTTATTTTATTTAACATGATCTTAGCCTATAAACCCGTGTTTAGTTTACAATATTGCTATCAGAGACGTGTTATATTCATTACTATTTAAATATTTTTACTGCTTGATTCAGAGAAATCTAGCTTTTTCCGAGAAACTAATCTTTAATAGATTAGATAAGATGTACTCAGCCATTCTTTTCGTTTGATTATTACTCAGTATATTTTAGTTTTGTACCGCTTTAAGTTTAAGTCACATAGTTTTGTACGTCTTCCTAAGACTTGTTTTCTTTTCCTAGTTTGTAAGTTATTTTAAAGATTTGTGCATATTCCAGTTGCTTTTAGAACAATTTTATCTCAGATAACGATGTTTAATAAAATGATGCAAAGAATTTCGAAGATCTAATCAACACCGACTTTTAATGTGTAGGAGTACAGCAACGAAATATATATCTATACTATAATTTAAACTTGACGAAATTTCCCCGGCAACGGGGACATAGAAGAAAAAACACCGAAAATCGACCTCAAAATGACCCTCTGGTGATGCCAAACCCAGCTCGCAAATGGAGTTGAAACCTCGCCATATTTAGCAGGGTTGTAGAAAAAGGATAGGAATAGGCTATAGCATTCTTAGAATTTTGATTTAGGCTTTAGATTTTTTATAATTAACGTCGGAAGTGAGGTAAAATAACCGTTAGAATAATGTCGTTATTTTAGCAAAGGTTTACTGCGCTGTTGCGTAGCAACGTTAAAATGCACGTGCGCGAGCAACCACAGATTAACAACGCGCGTTGTTATGCTGTATGCTACGTCATAATTTCAAAACTAGCTCACATTTACGCTCACGCTATGACTTCTTATAACTTTGTTTGTGATTGGTATTTTTTGATGCGGTAAAAAGTATCGTTTTGGGAATCTCTCTCTATCATCTATGATCAGAAAGGTCCGTCACATTTCATTTAATCCAACCGGTACAGTGACTTCTTCCTATCTATTTATTTTTATAACAATCAATTTTTATATAATATTTTTATTTTATTTTATTTTATAATTCTAACGGTTTTCCAACCTATATCCATTTATTCACATTTGTAACTCAGGTTAAATCTACACTCAACGTCCCAAGTGTTGAGTCATTTGATAGATTATGTCATTTTACCAATTTCATTCAGCACAAATTTCCTTTTTTATTTATCACAATTCTTTCATACGTAAAAACTTCAATTTGAACAGATCTATCAAATGAGACGATGAGGGACCTGACATTTACCGAAATGATTCAAATATGTAATTCATATATTTTCAGTGAAGCAGGGTTCGGGAACTAAAGCATATTTGTTGGATTGTTTGACCATTGACTAGCGATGACCGATAAATTCGAACGATAAATTCGCTCCCTTATAGTGTCCTTTAATAAAATTTTCGACTACAGCGGATTTCAACGCGCGGTGAATTACCTTAACATCGAAAAAAGCCACTTGGCCCGGCCTATAGAAACCACGAGCTCTAATATCGGGTCTTGCCTGGTCACCCGTTAATGTTGAGGACCTCTTGAACTGCTCGCCTTCTAGGGGGGGGGGGGGGGGGGGCTTTTGGTCGTTGATTACGTAATCTAAATTTTAAATTTTTACCGATTTTCGAAATACCAATTGGACAATTTTCGTTAATTATGTAATCAAAATTTTCGTTTTTTAAACCAATTTTCGTTTAGTAATAATAAAGTGCTTTGCGATTATTTCTTTCATTAATCCGTTGTGATAGCTTTTAATAAATAAATGGCTTAACATGAATGGTTGGGTCTTGATTACGTAATATAGGGGGGGGGGGGGGGGGGGGGGTTCGGTCTTGATAACGGTTGATTACGGAGGGGGGGGGGGGGGTAAAAATAGCCAAAATATTGATTACGTAATATGTGAACGACCCCTTGGTGATGCTGGAAGAACAACCCTCCTACCAAGTGTTCCTGTCATGCCTACCTCACCTGTCAGATAATTCCTTATGCCTTAGCTCCAAACCCCACAACCACCCTGCTGACAACGCTGCTCCACGGAACCGTGAAGTCCTCTCCTCACTGAAGGAAAGCTGCTGAAAAGCCATTGTCGGTGACCCAGTACCTCATATATGAAGTCCTAGCAGATTCAACCTCAGAAGCCAATCAGACGCTACCAAACATGGAAATGGAATCCCTCGCTCGGATGGTACAAAGCAGTAGAGCCACAGCGTCCGGATCTGCACAACACATGGAATGTTTAAAGTATCTCCAGAGGTTCTTAGTTGTAGGAGATATGTAACGATTGGTTCTTAGTTGTCGGAGCTGATTGCATTTCCCAAGCTAGCATGTTAATTAGTTAACTAGTAGGTAAAATTGACAGGTTCTTAGTTGTCCGTCAGCCAAATGAATCAGCTGCGACCTCCGTGCTGAATGCTGCACTGATGATATCTTTTTTATGTTCTCCTATCTCTGAAGCTTATTTTGAACTTGAATTTCGATTTTGAACAATTTTATCATAGTTTTTAATTTTTATCCGGTCATATACGTTTTCATTTATCATGCAGATATGGTAGCACAAATCTAAGCATTGCCTATGTCACTATCTGCCCTAGATAGCGTCAACAAAATATTAAGCTTTAAAATCGAAATTCCATTCCAAAATAAAAGGTTTACCATTTTACTATTATCGGAGGTTTAATCCGCTGATTTATTAAAAAGCTAGCGACAATGTTAGTGACTCTTCTGGTTATCCTTTGTAGGTTTACAACCTACCAGGACGTGCGCCGAGTTGGACTCGTCGACGGTCCATATATGGAACAGATATTTTACGAGTATCACCCGTTTAGTTATCCTCGCTCTTGGTCTGGCAAGTGCAGAAAACAATACGGGAAAACCCAAAAAACCTTACTGGTAGGGGCCTAACTTCGAAAATAAAAGAGATAGAAACGTTTGGTTTTTAACAAAATGTTCGCCTTGTAACAAAAACGTTTCCTCCCCAGGAAGAAAATTCAAAACAATGTAGATTTTGAATTATCGCGAAAAGTCATATTTTAGGCCTTTTAAAACTGCGCAGCTTTAACTTTGCGGATTCTTGTTCTCTGATTGGCTGAATCGTATCACGTGGTACGTAGTGCAATTGAATTCTTGGAATAATTGAAGCGTGCAAATATGCAATGAACTAACGAGCGTGCGCGGAGTTCAACAACTACAAGCTGTGAACACTCCTGCGCGCAGTGTTGTGACCTCCCTTCGTCGTATTTTACACACATTTGGACGTCGGCAATTTATTCCATCGATAATTTTAAAGTTTTAACATTTTTATATTAAATTCTTTTTTAATTTAGTTCTAAAACGATTGAGCTTGCTTTCTGTGAAAATTTAATGTACTTTCGTAAAATAATTTTGATGTGGCAGCGATTTGAAAAGGAAATTAGTTAAAAATAATACAAAAAAATCGGACATTTATTGATATTAAAACATGAATAACTTGGGCTGTGTTGACAGTAGAAAAATTTATTAACCTCTATCCGACAGCTTTAAAATTTTTCTACGCGCCGCGCAAATCCACGCGCGCATTTTAGCGTGTCAAAATCGTTTAAAACTAGAATTAGTTGATGAAGGAGCATAATGCAGATCATACGTTGTACGTGTGGCTTGAACATTATGATTTCGCGCCATTTCTTGTTTCTGCACTCGCTTTGAACTTTCATGGCTTTAACAGCAGTTATCGACTGACGACTTTGCTGTATTACATAGTGTACTTGGTACATAATTGATCAACGATAATAGGAGGAACCCCTGCAAGCTTTAAAGGGCTCGTGTTACTTTAACATCACTTTTGAATTTCACGAAAGCAGATAAAAGGTAGGTTTTCGTTGAATCAAAGTAAGCTAATATCAATTAGAACGAGTATAATTGTGTTACTTTAATACATCGCTTGGTACTGTATTTTATAGTTAACTAACGACATTCTCGCTTTAGGTTATTTTATATAAAACACTTTTATCATTGTTGATTGTGACTTGTCCAATCATTGCACTAGTTTATTACAAAGATAATCAAAATCTTGCGGTAAAATTATTATACAAGCACCCATAAATGACAAAAGTCATTTAATTTCAACATTCCTCATTGCTTTTGTGATTTCCTGCAGCTCTTACTACTGGGCAGCTCTTACTACTGGGCAGGTCGCCCCGTGGTGGTTCATGGAGGCGTCTCAAAAAAAACTGACTGAACTATAATCTAAATATGATAAGTGCTTATTAACCTCTCTGCTTTAATTCAAACCTTTTATAGAATCTACATATGAACTTACAATATTTTGCAGTTTTAGTGACGTTGCAGAAACTCCGGAATACTGTGGATTGGGAGGAGGAGAAAGTGATAATTCTGTTATATGGCCTGTTTCTAGGACACGATAAACTTCCTAATAAGGTATTTTTTTCAGGATACGATAAACTTCTTAATAAGGTATGATCTGTAGCTAGGACACGATTAACTTCCTAATACAGTATGTGTAGATGATAACCTTCCTTCCTCTTCTAGATCAGATGGCTAAGTTACGGTGCAAAGACGGGTAGCTTGAGACTACCCGTTGTTACCTATAATCTAACTCACTCTTTCCACATACGCGGCTAACCTGTTCCCGATCAATATTCAGGTAGTGGAGAACTTAGAGTTAGATTATTTATTCCGCTTTTTGATTTTCCCCAGTCTTCATGCTAGATTCCCGTTCATTTTAGAGCCTCATTTAATCAGTCGGCCTTACTAAAGAACCTCTCACCCTAATAAGAACACGTAACTTGAAGTCTGATCGACTACATAGCTTTCGCTACAGCACTAACACGTGCATTTACAGAGGAGCAAAAGTTTGCGGAGGCATCCTAGAACGGTACATATTTTAACATATCATGCACAGGTGCCATTCTGTTTGTTTGGTTCACAGCTATTTCCTACTCCTAGACTCCGTGTTCGGACTTTTGATTTCTGTACCAGTTTATCGTTAACTTAGAGTTAGATTATTTATTCCGCGTTTTGATTTTCCCCACTCTCCATGCTAGATTCCCGTTCATTTTAGAGCCTCATTTAATCAGTCGGCCTTACTAAAGAACCTCTCACCCTAATAAGAACACGTAACTTGAAGTCTGATCGACTACATAGCTTTCGCTACAGCACTAACACGTGTATTTACAGAGGAGCAAAAGTTTGCGGAGGCATCCTAGAACGGTACATATTTTAACATATCATGCACGGGTGCCATTCTGTTTGTTTGGTTCACAGTTATTTCCTACTCCTAGACTTTTGATTTCTGTACCAGTTTATCGTTAACTTAGAGTTAGATTATTATTCCGCTTTTTGATTTTCCCCACTCTCCATGCTATTATTGCTAGATTCCCGTTCATTTCAGAGCCTCATTTAATCAGTCGGCCTTACTAAAGAACCTCTCACCCTAATAAGAACACGTAACTTGAAGTCTGATCGACTACATAGCTTTCGCTACAGCACTAACACGTGTATTTACAGAGGAGCAAAAGTTTGCGGAGGCATCCTAGAACGGTACATATTTTAACATATCATGCACGGGTGCCATTCTGTTTGTTTGGTTCACAGTTATTTCCTACTCCTAGACTTTTGATTTCTGTACCAGTTTATCGTTAACTTAGAGTTAGATTATTATTCCGCGTTTTGATTTTCCCCACTCTCCATGCTTTTATTGCTAGATTCCTGTTCATTTCAGAGCCTCATTTAATCAGTCGGCCTTACTAAAGAACCTCTCACCCTAATAAGAACACGTAACTTGAAGTCTGATCGACTACATAGCTTTCGCTACAGCACTAACACGTGCATTTACAGAGGAGCAAAAGTTTGCGGAGGCATCCTAGAACGGTACATATTTTAATATATCATGCACGGGTGCCATTCTGTTTGTTTGGTTCACAGCTATTTCCTACTCCTAGACTCCTTGTTCGGACTTTTGATTTCTGTACCAGTTTATCGTTAACTTATAGAGTTAGATTATTTATTCCGCTTTTTGATTTTCCCCACTCTCCATGCTATTATTGCTAGATTCCCGTTCATTTTAGAGCCTCATTTAATCAGTCGGCCTTACTAAAGAAAGTAAAGAACCTCTCACCCTAATAAGAACACGTAACTTGAAGTCTGATCGACTACATAGCTTTCGCTACAGCACTAACACATGCATTTACAGAGGAGCAAAAGTTTGCGGAGGCATCCTAGAACGGTACATATTTTAATATATCATGCACGGGTGCTATTCTGTTTGTTTGGTTCACAGCTATTTCCTACTCCTAGACTCCGTGTTCGGACTTTTGATTTCTGTACCAGTTTATCGTTAACTTAGAGTTAGATTATTATTCCGCGTTTTGATTTCCCCACTCTCCATGCTATTATTGCTAGATTCCCGTTCATTTCAGAGCCTCATTTAATCAGTCGGCCTTACTAAAGAACCTCTCACCCTCTTAAGAACACGTAACTTTAAGTCTGATCAACTACATAGCTTTCGCATACCGTTTCGTATCACGTATTTATCATCTCTCCTTCTTCAGAGACTGGCTTTATTTCAACATACCGTATCGTATCACGTTTTTATCGTCTCTCCTTCTTCAGAGACAGGCTTTATTTCAACATACCGTATCGTATCACGTTTTTATCGTCTCTCCTTCTTCAGAGACAGGCTTTCTTTCAGCATGGTTACCCAGAGACTTGATGGTATCAGGGTTCTCGATGTTCTGAGTAATGAATTTAGTTTTTCCCTTCATTCATTCTAAGTCCCACTGTGGCAGCAACCCTTTCTATCTCTTGCATCAGCGTCTCTGTCTCCTTTTCAGTATCTGCTATCAGAGCAATGTCATCCACAAAACCAGTGACCGATATCTTCTCCACCTTGACTCTCCTACTCCTATAAGGCTAAATGGTAAATCCTATTTCAGGGTGCTTGCTTAAGGCTTGTCTCATGCAATAGTCTAGGGCTATTATAATGAACAGGTACGGTATGGTGCTAACATCTGCAAGATCTTAAGGAGAGAGTGGCGTGACACACCCTCTGTAATCAATAACATTTTGCGAAACTTTCAGAAATACTAAGTTTGACCCAGATTTAAGGGGAGATACACCAAAACCGTTTTTGCTCCGAACATCGATTTTATTTTATATTATGGTTAAATAGACAAAAAGAATAAGATTGCACACCTTCAAAATTTTCTAAAAATACTCCCTCATCGAGAAAAAAAATATTTTTCTTTTTCGAAAATTTTTAAAATTTGGAGAAGTCTGTCACTGTAATACCGATAGTTCGGCCATTTTACAAGTTTTTTGGCTGTTTTTTTTACTGAACATTACTTACACTCCGTACAAGACAACCCTTTAAAGCATTATATAATTGAACAATAAATGACCAAGTTACAGACCGAACAAGGTGAAAAAAGAAAAATTGGGATTTTTGCCTACCACCAAAGTTGTACATTTAACCACTCGCCCAGGTCATCAGATATCGCTTAAAACATTCTTGTGAGTGTAGCTAATGATCAGATCAAACTTTTTGGAACAGGATTTCTCTCAGTTTTGAGTTTTAAGGTGTGAAATGTGGCCTTAACGACTTAGTAAAATTCATCGTAAAAAAGGGCCAAACATGGCAGATTTAAGGCTTAAAATGCCTATAACTCAAAAAGTATTAGGTTTTTTGAAATAATTTTTACAGGATCGTAATCAGCTTGGTAAGACGAATCTTTTAGTACCAAATTTATAATAGTTAAAGACACAAAATTTGTAAAAAAATGTGTACAATTTGTACAAAATTTATACAAGGGGGGACCCTTGTGTTCGAGCTGGAAAATTATTTAAGACAATTTGTCTTCTAAAATCACCTATTTGGTACTAAAAGATTCATTTTCTCAAGCTGATTACGATTCTGTAAAAATTATTTCAAAAAAATGATACTTTTTGAGTTATAGGCATTTTAAGCCTTAAATCTGCCATGTTTGGCCCTTTTTTACGATGAATTTTACTAAGTCGTTTGAGGCCACATTTCATACCTTAAAACTCAAAACTGAGAGAAATCCTGTTCCAAAAAGTTTGATCTGATCATCAGCTACACTCACAAGAATGTTTAAAGCGATATCTGATGACCTGGGCGAGTGGTTAAATGTACAACTTTGGTGGTAGGCAAAAATCCCAATTTTTCTTTTTTCACCTTGTTCGGTCTGTAACTTGGTCATTTATTGTTCAATTATATAATGCTTTAAAGGGTTGTCTTGTACGGAGTGTAAGTAATGTTCAGTAAAAAAAACAGCCAAAAAACTTGTAAAATGGCCGAACTATCGGTATTACAGTGACAGACTTCTCCAAATTTTAAAAATTTTCGAAAAAGAAAAATATTTTTTTTCTCGATGAGGGAGTATTTTTAGAAAATTTTGAAGGTGTGCAATCTTATTCTTTTTGTCTATTTAACCATAATATAAAATAAAATCGATGTTCGGAGCAAAAACGGTTTTGGTGTATCTCCCCTTAAAGGTCGCTAGACTGAATGTAATATTTCAGTTAACAACTCTACCTCGATTCGATGCAGTGCACAGTGGGAAAGGTTGAAGTTGACGTTCAAGCAGTCACCCTGCCGAACAAGAAATCTTTCAGGCCAAGAGGCTAGGTGACTAGAAACTCAATCACTATATCCGTGAAACTTGTCGGGAGCACTGTTATGTGAGTTATTTTACCTTCTAAATTCCAATGAGCATGAAAATTACCCAGGTTCATGGAATGCACGAAAATGAACAAAAATTAATATTCTCCTAAAACTAAAAGTGCTCAGAACGGTTTAAAACTGGCCGGAAAGCGTTTAGATTGGTCCTAGGACCACTCAAACCAAGTTTGGGAATCACTGCATGTCTACAACCGATGTAACCAATGTTCCAAAATGTTCCAATTTTGTCCCAATAACTCGTTCACCAGCCTACCTCCGTTCACCAGCATGCGCTGTGACCGTCATGGTCACGGCGCAAGATGCGCGGATTTTAAAATGGCGGGAACACATTTTAATTGCCATTGTACATTATAGTACATAGTGGATAGTGGAGTGTGTGGTCTGATACTTGATAGTAGACAGAGGTTATATTTGAAACATTCCCGGTGCCTTCAACTGTTCTTTACTGTGCATGCACTGACTATTTGATTGCTTAAACGAATAGGCGAGCCTTCAAAAACATTAGTTTCAATGTTTTCATAGTTTTATGATGCAAATATAATTTTTCCATTTACATAACTGATAATACCCCCAATATCTTTTCAGTTGTGGAGGTCGGACCGAAACTGTAATCAGACACTAAACATTGACGAGGACCAATTACTCTACTCTTTCAATGATTAATAAAGATCGCTGATTGCTTTTACTAATGTATAATGTTAAAATGAAAGAGAAACTATCGAGACGAAAGAGAAAAAGGCACTCATTTATTTATAGTTTTATGTCTTAACAATGATATTCGAAAGCTAATTTTAAAAACTGGCTCTGAATCCTTGCTAAATGATTTGGGAAGGTGTAAGGGCTTAATATGCCTGTAGACATCATTTTCAGTGGGTTTTATGAAGTTTATGATTAGAGTATATTTTGGGACTGAAATAAGCGCAAGACCTTCGACGTTTCTATTCCTACTGTTTTTTTAATTTAGCAAATATACAAACAAATTTTATACTGTCGTAAAGATAAAATATTTAGTTATCGGATAGAGACTTGAAAATTAAGTATTACAATAACCAAGCTAAAATATTCAATGTTAAACTCAAAAATTTTCACGCGTCTATGAAGAAATATTTAGTTCTGCGCGTAGTTTTTTGGTCACATCTACGGCAAATTTTCGCCAATTTTGTTCATAGTTTCAAAATGTTATTTAGTAGACAAATTACTTTCGGACTACATCCATATTGTTTATTTAAGTCTAAAAGAAACAACATTTATTTGACTTCAAAATTGTTCAATCTGAATACGAGCTAATTACGACGAAGGGAGGTCACAACACTGCGCGCAGGAGTGGTGAAGAGGCGATCACCTGTAGTAATATCGCCAGCCAGTAAGGTCTGCTGGGTATGAGAGAGCCGAGAAGCTGCAAAAGAAGATAGCACACGAAAGGGGGGGGGTAGGAAGTTGAGAAAGAGGGGGCCGGGGGGGGGGGGGGGGGGGGGGGGGGGGCCGGGGGCCGGGGGGTGGGGGGTGGGGGATATTTCGATATAAGGCTTATTTTAACGGAGAAAAGTATGAAATTTTAAAAGTCGATTTTGAGACTGAGAGTGAAGATCGCGTTTTACTACCCCATCCAGGTGTCCCCTTTTTTGTTGACAAAATTCTTTAGACTTAGTTTCTTTTGGTATATTAAAATTGAAATTTGACTTAGTTGATGGCGGGTTTTGCTTTGTCAAAGTTGATGCTTTTAAAAATGAAAGAGAAAGTCTTTAAACTGCGCGTTGTATTGGTTTTATAATTTGTCGTGAAGAACTAAAATAATCGCGATTTGTCGCGAGGATCTGAGAAAATCGCAATTTGTCGCGGCAAACGTCAAAAATCGCGATTTGTCGCGGAGAATGCAGGGAAAAATCGCGATTCCGCACGTGCCACGATTTTCTTTTGTCCTTGTATGAGACCCTAGTTTGTTTTGAACTTTCTGCTCCAAAGAGGAGAAAACATTTTTGACAGTCACTCAGACATGGACACCGTATTTTGTGAAGTATTTAGTTACATCTTATGCAATATTCATACAGCATATAATTATAAGGAACGTGGGGTAATAATTAATACTATGTTTCGTTTCGACTTTTAAAGATATAACCTATAAACTAAAATCGTTTTGTATCGTGTTTTTCAAAAAGTGGTTAAAACGTTTTTTATTCCGAAATCCACCGTTTTAGTTTGTTTAGTTTGATAATTTCAGTTTTAATTGACGATGTCAATTCATCGCAGCTCGGCGCGGCACAGTAAGTGTAACGCATCGCGCTACAAATTTCAGTTTCAATTTTTCAATTTCAGTTCAATTTTTTGCATAATTTTTGATTTTGATAATTTCAGTTTTAAGTTCTTAAGTACTTAAGTAGGGGGTGCACGATAAAAATAAACTTGCTCGGATTTTCAAAATTTTTGTACCATTGTTTTCTACAGACTGTGAGAATTTTCACAGTACCAAATTTGTTATACTTTTTTGGAATGATCAGTGAGCTTCGCTGTTCGCCTAGGTGCCATATTTGATGGTGCGCGGCTTTTGGAGCAAAATTAGGTGTAAAAGTCGCGTAATTTGACGAAATTCGTTGATTTTTGTCATATTATTCTGTCATATCTTCGGTTCCTGAACATGAATCATGCTGAAAATTTGTCAGAACCTTCCAATCATACTTAACTACCGAACCTAATTTTGTTTGGAGAGATTGGCCTTCATTAAGAGGTCTAAAAATGACAAAATAGGTATAAATTCGTTGATAACTCAAATTCTGACCATCGAAATTGCTCAAACTAAATTAGGTTCAGTAGAACATAAGTGTTTACGTAAGCTGACCAAATTTCAATAAAATTGTTATATGGGAAGTATATATATGGGTAAACTAGACCTGCAGAAGCCAGGGGAACGGCTCATAGCAGGGTAATCAGGATGGCCCGGTACCCAAAAACCTGATTAACTAGCAAAGATAAAAAATAACAATAGGTAAAAAAATAGATACCAATACTATACCGATATAAGAAGCATAGTTCAGAAGGATCAAACCGGGATGTTCCTTCTGTTAGTCTTTTGTAAGAGTCCATGGCTGTCGTATTCTTGTCTCTATTTCTTTTCTTCTCCGTGTTGTATTAGTCTTGCTGTAACGAGGAGTTAAAGAAATGTCCGTATGGTATACTATGGTCCTGGGAGGTATCATGTTAAATATATAGAGGGCTGGGGAAGTCACTGAATCATGTGAATGAGAAATAAAAGGAAACTGAGTATGTAACGTGGTTGTCCCTTCCACAATCAGCAAAGAAGAAAAAAAAGGGGTGGGGGGAGAGAGAGAGACAAGCATTAAGTCAAGCGACGAGAGCCGTCCAGTGGACTATTGAGCCCTTAGAACTGGCTGGGTAGCAGGACCTGCTGCAAGTCTGAACACGATCTGGGGAGGGGAGGGTGATTGTGGTAGAGGGACAATTACGTCAGCTATGGCTAAGAGAAAGAGACTAAGGGGGTTCATAGAAATCTAGATACTTGGTAGCTCTAGCGAACCCCACTATGTTACTGATAAGCTGATAGAGAAGGTTTGATGGAAGGTGTCCTCTCTGATGGTATAGTTACCAAGGTAGTATTTCCTGTGTATGGAGAATGCTGGACAGCTTGTGAGGTAGTGTGCTGTAGTTTCCTTGTCTTCATCACACTTTTTGCATATGCTGTTGGGTTCGTTGCCAATCTTGTTTTGGAAATATCTGAGATAACTGCATCCTGTGAATAGATGGGTAAGAATTCTGGTATTGTCTCTGTTATGTCGTTTAACGTCAAGGACTCAAGGTGTCTGTCAAAGAAACTAATAATGTTGGATTGGTGAAAATCAGTGGAGGATCTGAAGAGTAATAAACGTTTAAAGTGATGTCGAGAAAAGTAACTGTCTAAAATATAAGAGAGAGAGGAGTGAGTGTAAGGGGCAAAAGGAGGCGGTCCAATGGGAGGAGAGTCGGATCCTTTGTTTGCCAGAGAATCTGCGAGCTCATTGCCGTTTATTCCACTATGCGCCGGTACCCAGTGGAGGGTGACGGATAGCGTCCTTTTGATTTGAAACCCCACGGTGGAGGTTGGCGTGTGCTGCAATTTATTAATCAATGGTTATTACATAAATGATATTATAGAAGTCACACTAAAATATAATAATGTAAAATAAAATATATTAAAATAAATGCCCTACTAAAAGTACTATATAACTAACGGTCTGCAAAACTGGTTGAAGTCGCAATTTGCAAACATGCTAATTACTATTTAGTAATAATAGATAAAAAGTTTTGCGCGGCAGATGTAAATTCGGCAATATAAATGGCAGTGAAATTAAAATGATATGTTGTTGATAAAAGATCATAGTCATTTGTCGCGAGTGATCTTTCTTTACGCGTTGTCGCTTACTTATAACTCGGTGCTGTAGTCTATTTGCGAGCGCCCTTCTCTTTGAGACTTTCTTAGCCCAGGTTTACTATAAAGTAAGAAATTTGGCCAATTTTCATCGTCTCCTGAGCTTTGCAGCTTGAGGAGTTCGCGCTTAGCTGAATTTTTAAAGATTTCAATTGAAAAGGTAGAACTTGGAATAGTTATATCCTTACTTTGTTTTGTAATAGAGAGCATGGGTCCTTTGAAGAAAAGAGTATTTCTAAATGTTGGGCCGTTGTAAGTTGTGAACCAAAAAAGGTTATGTTCGTATGTGGAATTATAGGTGGGAATATCGTGAGGGAAAAGTTCTTTGATGGATTTAGGGAGAAGGCTTGGCATGTTCCTTACTTTGTGTAGTAGAATAAGAGCGTTTTTTACAATGACGCTATGGACTGTTAGGATATTATGCAATCTAAACGCACTTTTTGTGTGCTCCGGGGGATTGCCGTCTTTATATCTATAATTTACATATCCTGACATAACAGCTCTAATTCCCTGCTTTTGCTTGGTGAACAGAGATTCAATGTGACATTTTGAGGCAAATCCCCACACTAAAGAACAGAAATTTAAATGGGATTGGATAAGGCTTTGGAAAATGTTTAGGCGGGCTTTGATAGGTAGAAGGTGCTTTAGCTTATACATAACTCCGAGGTAGCGACCCATCTTTATTCTAACTGCCGTAATGTGTTTTTTCCAAGTGAGCTTTTCGTCTAGGATCACTCCTAAAAATCTTGCTTCAGTCTTACGTTCGATTACAGTGTTGTCAATGGACAAATTAAAGCCGCTGAAGTCGATTCTTTTTCTAGTAAAAATCATGTAACACGTCTTTTTTACATTTAAAGATAGCCCATTAGCACCTACCCAATCTACAAGACGTGAAATTAGCTGATTAGCTTTTAATTGTATTTCTTCTAGGGTGGTTCCACTAATTAATATGTTTGCGTCGTCGGCATAAAGGATGAACTTTGCAAAATCACTAATTCCAGGTAGGTCGTTTATATAAATTACAAATAAGAGAGGTCCTAGAATGCTACCCTGAGGAACGCCGTAAACTATGGGCATGCTAGAAGAGCAAGTTCCGTTTAAAGTTACGTATTGAGATCGATTACAAAGGTAAGATCTAAACCATTCGTGCGCGACTCCCCTTATCCCATAATGGTCAAGCTTCTTAAGCAAGGTCTCATGATCAAGCACGTCAAAGGCTTTACTGTAATCGAGCAGGAGTAGTAGGGAAATTTGTTTCTTATTCAGAGAGTGTAGTATAGAATTTTGGGCATTGAGCAGTGCATGTTCGCACGATCTTCCTGGCCGAAATCCGTATTGATTTTCGAAAAGAGAATCGTTCTTATCTAAAAATTCTAAAACACGAGCATGCATAAGTTTCTCATAAATTTTCGAGAATGATCCCAAAAGAGAGATCTGGCTAGATTCACATGTTTGTGACAAAACTTTTTCATTTTATCATACGCGTCGCAGTTTTTTTGTGTTGGATTTATAGTTTTTTTCAAAAAAAAGTAACTTCTTGCGGTTGCATGCCGCCTCAAGCCAGGGTAAGGTCCTGCTGAGTGCGTTGAGGGCTCCTAGAGTGTCTAGGATGAGGTGGGATCGGGTGATAGTGCCCGATAAGGCAAGAAGAACTGCTTTGCTGTCGATACAGATGTGGAGCTCAGTAGCTTCGTAAAAGTTCTTGGAGATGTGGATACAGAGGTGGAGTAAAGCCAGTAACTCTGCTTGGAAGATGGTTGTGGTGTTTTCGAGTTGGTGGAAATGTTCTGTAATAGACGATGAGTTTAGAAAGAGGACGAACCCCGCTCCTGCGAGGTTGTTCTTCACCGAGCCGTCGGTGTACCCCACTAGAGTGTCTGGTTTATGAAGGAGAGGGATCTGAACTAGGGCAACCGAGCGGTCGAGAATATCCGTTGTGAAGGATTGTGACAGGTTGAGTGATGCTGGTGCTATGTCTAAAAGGGAAAGAGGTGGAAGAATCTTCTTGAGCTGATCATTGAGGAGTATCGAGTGAGATGTCAGCTTTCCGTCTCTAAGTCCGTTTGAGGCGGACGAAGTGATGTTAAGCCTGAGGAAAGTTTTAAGAGAAATGGAGTGAATCCTGAGGTCGAGAGGGGGGAGTTGGGTGAGGACTTCTAAGTAACAGGTCGGTGAGGAGGAGATGGCTCCTGTGATCAGGAGTAGAGCTGTTCTTTGTACGTGGTTGAGCATGTTAGTAGCCCATTTTCTGGAGTCCAGTATATGGCTCCAGACCACTGATCCATGAGAAAGAGCTGGGATGATGATTTGTTCGTAGATCCAAAGTGTGTAGGAAGGTTTAAGTCCCCATTTTTGCTACATGTAGATCTGATGGTGTGCAGGTTCCTGATAGCTTTAATGCAAGTGGCATCAATGTGGGGTCTCCATAGGAGCTTGGAGTCTAGGGTAATACCAAGGTACTTGACCTCATTTACAAGGTGAATGTTGATGCCTCTTAGAGATAGGGGTTTATCAAGCGTCCATAATCGTTTCCTGGTAAACATGATAGCTTGGGTCTTGAGAGAGCTAAGTTTAACGCCGATGGTCGTGCACCAATTATCAATGATAATGAGGTATCTTTGACAAATGGCTCTGATGGTGGGAATGTCTATTCCTCCTACTATGATGGAGAGGTCGTCTGCGAAAGCTTGAATGAATGATGTGTCTAGGTTGTGGTTAGAGAGGAGGTCGTTAAGAGTAAGGTTCCAGAGAAATGGCGAGAGTACTCCTCCTTGAGGGCAGCCTCTGCTGATAGTTCTAGAAATAGAGATACCGTTAAGGGTGAGAGTGATAACTCTATGGGAAACCATATAGTAAATCCAGTTGCATAAGGTGGTGGGAATTCCCGAGTTGTTGAGGTTATGGTAGATGGCGTCATAAGAGATGTTGTCGAAGGCTCCTTCAATGTCCAAAAAGAGTCCTAGGGCTTGATTTCCAGCTGAGAGGGGAAATTCAATTTTGTTGGTAATCTTGTGAAGGGCGGAGTCGGTAGAGAAGTTTCTCTTGAATCCATGTTGGTTGTCTGTAGTGAGGTTGGAGAGTCCAATGTCGGCTTCAATGTACCAGATGATTAGTTTTTCCATAATCTTCTGTAACGTCGAAGTAAGGCTGATGATACGAAATGCTCGCACATTTGTATAGTCGTCTTTGAGAGGTTTGGCGATAACCACACCATTAGTCTCATTCCAGTCGTCAGGTGTAATACCCAAACGAAGGGAGTGTTTATAAAGGTGAAGAATACAAGGTGAGATAGAATCCCAGCATGCGTTAATCATATTGAGTCGAATGTTGTCTGGTCCCGGAGATTTGTTCGGAGCCATGTCCATGCAGACTTTCTTCAGTCTGTTAGGCGTGATCAGGGAGTTGATGATGTTGTCGTGATCTGGGCCTGGATCAATAGGAGGGTGAGCTATCGGGTTGTCAATGGGGAGGAGAGCTTCAGCTAGCGTATTTAGGATTTCTCTTGGAGATGATGTGAAGCTGCCGTCCGGTTTTTTAAGGGATCCTAGCTGTCCGGGATTAGTGTTCAGTGATTTCATGACTTTATGGAGTCTAGCTGCTGAGGGTATGCTAGAGATTTTGTTCACGTAGTTTTTCCAGCTAGATCTTTTAGCTGTCCTGATTTTTTGTCTGTTTTTGTAGTCTTTAAGTCCGGTTCTGTAGAGGTTCCAGAAGTGATCTGTTTTGTGTTTTCTGGCTTTCCGGTGCATGATTCTGACTAGCCTACGCTTTGATGTGAGTTCAAGGTTCCACCATGGTACTGATGATCTGATGGAGAAGAACTTGATCGGGCAGGCTATGTTGAAGGCTTGGATGAGTGTGTTAGAGATATAAGAGTTAAGCTTATTGAGATGGGGTAAGTCGCACGTGGGAGAATATCTGAAAGGAGAGTCAGAGATAGATTGTGTAACTAGATCGTTGAAAAGCTTCCAGTCCTTGGGGGATCTGTAGGGAAGTTTAGTCGGAGGGGCAAGATTAATGGTGTAGGATAATCTGGCGTGGTCAGAAACTGTCGAGCAAAAGGAGCTGGACCAGTCATCTAGGAGGTGGAGTCCGTAGTCATTGGTAATCGTGAGATCAATGATAGAGCTTCCTAATTTAGAAAGGTTAGTAGGATTTGATCCCTTGTTGATGATATGAAGAGAGTTGGCAGCAATAGTGTCCGCTAGTGATCTGCCTCGGGAGTTAGTGAGTCTATCTCCCCATAGTGTGTTCCTGGCGTTCGTGTCGCTACCCATGACTAGAGGGATTTTGTTGAGGTTACAATGAGTAATGAGGTCTAATAACAACGGGTTGTTAATAGGAAGAGTGATGTCTCGGTAATCGGTATGCTGAGCAGATGATGAATGATTCTGTGTCAAGAGTAATTCTGATTGTGGTAATATCAGGTGAGCTGAAGTGTCCCAGTCTCATGCTAAGTGCATGAAGTCCTTGAGGGACAATGATCGCTGATCTAGCTCGTCCGGTGGACGAGATGAACGGTTTGTGTGAGCTAGGGATGTTAGGTATGCGCTGTTTTTTGCTGACATATGGTTCTGTTAATAAGAGAATAGTGGATGGTTTGAGGTCTTTGAGTATGCTGGCTGTAGCTGTGGTCATTTTGCGAAGGTTAGCTTGAATGATAGGTGTGGCTGGGAGTTTAGAATTTGAAACATTAGTGTTGACAGTCATATTTAAATCGAAAGAGAGAAACAAGGTCTTGTAAAGAAGATTTCAAGAGAAAACGTAAAACTGAGGTTAACGTTAAGCTGAAGTTATGTCCTCGGGTGATGAGGAGGGAGAGTCTTTAGCGTAACTGTTGTTACGGCTCCTTTGAATCTTTCTTGTAGGCGAATGATCGTGTGGGCTGCTCCAGGGTGTGGGTGTTTTTTCCCCTTTGTCCTTTGTTGGGGTGTTGAGTGGAGTAATCAACTCGATCAGGTTAATCTCAGTCTCGGTGAGGGTGGTGTTCTCAGCGTCTTCACCGCTGGTGTTGAGCAGTCTATCCTCTGTATCTGTAGCGGATCTGATGTCCAGATCGGCCATCAGCTCCGCTGGAGACTCAGAGGAGGTGATCACCGCTGGGGAGATCTTCTTTAAGTCCCACGGGTCATTTTTGTCTCTGGTCTGTGGCGTGATACTGTTGAGTGAGGCTATCATCTGAGCCTTGATAGTATAATGGTCTTCGTCGGGTCTGTAGATACCTGTCAATCCAGGGATGCCTGGAGCTCTCCACGTAACAGTGGACCCTCCGATCTTTGAGGTCCAGTTGTGAGTTCTAAGCCAACTGAAGGCGTTCTCGTCTAATTCCAAGTATACTTGGAGCATGGAGTTGTCTGAAGAAAGCTTACCAGGTCTGAAAATCGATACTTGTTTGCGGTTAACTTCTCCACATGATCCTGCTGCGAAGGCTAGATGTATCTTGTCAATAAGGTTTCTATGGGCCAGGTATATCTTGCCCATAATTTTGTGTCCGGGAGGTCGTTCTCCTGGTTTGAAGCATTTGAATCCCAAGTGGTCGTCAGGAAGGTTATCTTTCTGTGTTTCGATGGCTTTCTGGTAGAAGCTGAGGGCTGTTAGGTTATTACAAAAAAGGGCGTAACCCCTCCCGTGTCTGTCTCGTTTAGCACTTTTTATATGGGAAGTATTATAACTTTTCGATTGTTTCCAAAATAATGTGCTGGCCGAAATAAGAGCTAAAAAACCATTCAATGGTCAGCGCGCGCGTCTTACTGTCGATGGCGCACTGCCTATCTTAAGATCAGAAGTTAATATTACCTTATGAGTATTGCTGAAAGCACAGTGTAAGGCCTACACGGACCTTACACTTATAGTTATACCTTACAATTACACGTGATCGGGAGTTAGTATTACTTTATACCTTACATGTTACAATTGCACTGCGCGCATCTTCCACTAATACGTGGGGACCTCATTGGATC
The DNA here is from genome assembly GCF_026151205.1 of Bolinopsis microptera. Lineage (NCBI taxonomy): Eukaryota > Metazoa > Ctenophora > Tentaculata > Lobata > Bolinopsidae > Bolinopsis > Bolinopsis microptera. The sequence goes on along the minus strand of NC_087081.1, from coordinate 16,628,775 downwards.
TTTTAAAAAGTTAAAATGATAAGTGGTTTGGCCAATTACGGAGCTGGTTTGTTCAGTATGAGCAGATCTGGTCTTACTGTGGTATCAAACAGTAGATGCAGTAAAATGAAGAAAGTCCACAGTTCTTAAAGAACTGAGTTCTTTTCTTCCGGAGAGGGTGAGACCATATTGGAACAAACTCCCCTCGGATGTCAAAAATTGTGGGACTATGTTAAGTTTTAAAATAAGATTAGAGGCTTTCAAAAAAGAAACTATTTTAAACGGATCTGTAAATGATAGTCAATTTTGGTATGTTTCGGACGAAGTATTAGGAAAGATTGAGGGATTAAATTATGCTACTAATAAAGAGAAGCACAATGAATATCTTGTGTGTAATTCTTAACGGGTGATACTCGTAAAATATCTGTTCCAAAATATCTGAGTCCAAAATATCTGAGTCCAACTCGGCGTGCGTCCTGGTAGGTTGTAAACCTACAAGTGTAATCCTCATGTTGCTAAAAAACGCTTTATCAACTTATATAGTAGTGGAAAGTATGTAAATTAGTTTCATTTTAACTTGGTTGTCTAGGCCATTAGATTTAAGATAATTTTTAAACTTTAGTAGATATATTTTTGATGATGTGTGATGACAATTGTGTCATTATATTTTGATTTGATTTGATTTGATTTTACTATAATATCCGTGTTGCCGAGATCGCTCCGTCAACTTGGAAGATATACCTATCCGTAAGTTTTCTTAATATTCGGCTATAATTAAGAAACTATTATACCTGATGTCGTGCGGGCCATTTGTCAAAAGATGCTTAACTCTTTGCCTTTTTATAAAATGACTCTTAACAATTTTTATTTTTCTACTACAATTTCTGTGCAAAACGCTTCAACTTTCATTGTTGGGTTTAACTGAAAACTCATTGACATACGTTGCATGCCACTTTGGGATACGAAACATGTATCAAACAACTCATTACCAAAGCATTTACTTAAGGCTTAGGTTATGTGGAGTCTCTTTATCTCATGAATCTAATACGTCATATTAATTGAAATGGTCAGCGACTATTAAAACTGATATTTATTAACATTGCATCTGCAGTAGCCTAAAGTAAAGAAGCTAAAATGAATATAGCAATAGCTATAATAGTGGCAATGGTGGCACGAGTTTCAACAGGTTCAGGTTTCACTCCAGTTCCTAATCATGGGTACCAGATCAAGATGCTGGATGGGCCTGCCTCTGGTTACTCCCTGACTGCAAATGATAAAAGAAATGTTCACTCCCGCTGGGTACATACCGATCTCAATGATCAGAGTGCTCGTTGGGGGATCATTCTTAAACAACACAACGGTCAAGACTGCTACAACATCAAGTCTAAATCTGGTATTTTAAAATATCAAATTCCATTGTTAATGATATATTTGAACAAATATCCGATGGCAGCTAAAACTTCAAATCATACTAAAAGGAAACAGCAGTTTTGGTGAAATGATATATTAAAGTATTAACAGTTCCCTTTTAAGGTCCTGGTAGTGGCAAGATGCTGGTTGTGCACAGCGACAAACAATCTAATGGAGACGCAAGAGCTATGGTCCACAGAGCCGCCCCCAACGTTGATCTTTCATTCTTATCTTCTTATCTTGTGAGGAAAGACGAATGTTGGAGTATAGAGACTGTGAGTGTGGTAGGAGGGGTCGGGTACAGGTTTAAGAAGTCTCAGGGTCGCTCGAGAGACACGTACTTGGTCTCCCGAATTCAGAGGCAAAATGGGTCCTACTGGGTGGACGTGACGTCAGATATGTCTGCTCCGATCTTGTGGCAGATTGATGGTTCGGCTTCTAGTTCTACTTCCAGTGGTAAGTTTTGGTTGAAAGCTGATATTCTGTTCCTGCTGATGATTATTGCTAAAGGGCGTGAGGACCACATCTATACAGTATAATTTGTATATCTGCTGCTATTTAGAAATTGTGACACATCTATCTTTTTTGTTTATTAATCTATGGCTACAGCTTTGTTAACCAACAACCGTGTGTTTTAGCTCCTCCTAAACTCCTAAATGAGTTGTTAACATGCTCGTAAGACAGTAGGTTAAGACAGTGATCGCTCTTAGCTGACGTACTTTAAACTCCAACTGTGGACTAATAAAACGGTAACTTGAAAGTTGATAGAGCAAAAAATCGTTCATATTGATATGCCTTGACAAGAAATACCGAAAACTTATCTTTTAACCAGGTGATCCTCAAATAGATTTACTGAGTATAGTTTTCAAAGCTGTCATTAATTTGTCGCTAAAGGGCGGAAATTTAAGTTTGGTTTTGTTTCTTTTCATCAACTTAAATTTGAACTAATTCTGTGTCCACCCAAACATGAGTTCATAAGTAAACAGAACAGTTATCAACTCTCTAAATAAGAAACTAGTGCGATTAGTTAACGACTTCATAAAAATGGTAATTATTATAATATAATGTCACAAGCATATGTCCGAGCCCATATTTCTACTCTGGCAAGATTCTTTTGAAACTGGAGTAATCCCTCCTAGCATGAAAACGCAGTTTATTACCCCTGTCTACAAGAAGGGTGACTGCATAGAGGCTGCCAACTACCGCCCTGTTTCTATAACATCGCATATCATCAAGATCTTCGAAAGAGTGATACGAAACAACCTTGTCGAACATATGGAAGCAAATAGCTTTCTTTCACCGCATCAACATGGATTTCGCAAAAAGAGGAGCTGCCTAACTCAACTCTTAGACCATGTAGATACCATATTGAAAAGCCTGAACAGTGGCGAAGAAGTAGATGTCATATACCTCGATTACGCCAAAGCGTTCGATAAGGTAGATCACAACATATTACTTGCAAAAGCAAAACGTTACGGAATTCATGGAAACATGCTCCAGTGGTTAAGTGAATTCCTAACAATCCGTCTCCAGACAGTGGTCGTTGAAGGAACTAAGTCATCCTTCCAGCTGGTGATAAGTGGAGTGCCACAAGGTACAGTGTTGGGACCGATTCTGTTCATTCTCTACATCGATGACCAATTGGACGCACTGCTTACCTCTCTTGGAAAGATATTTGCTGATGACACTAAACTCATCGGTAAAATATTGGACTTGGCCACCAAAGCATCGCTACAAGAAGACCTCTTCAATGTCATTGCCTGGGCTCGAAGAAACAATATGCAGCTCAATGAAGCCAAATTTGAGATCCTCAACGATACGCTCAATAATTCTCTTCTGCTACGAAATCTGCCATTTACAAATGATCTGCTTAGTTACACTCTTACAACAGGTCAAATAATTGAGCCAGCAGAAACTGTCAGGGACTTGGGGGTGATTTTATCAAACGACTGCTCTTGGACTCCCCACATACAGAAAATGATCCAATCAGCAAGCACTATGTCATCCTGGGTTCTTAGCGTCTTCAAAGATAGATCACAATTTCTCATGCTTACCCTCTTCAAAACCATGGTGCGGAGTAAGCTAGAATATTGCTGCCCTGTCTGGAATCCAGCCAAAACCATGGACATAGAGGCTATAGAAAACGTTCAACGATAATTTACCCGACGCATTAACGGATGCAGTGGTTTAGACTACTGGGAACGTCTCACGAAACTCAATATCATATCATTGCAGAGACGTCGAGAAAGGTACATCTTGATCCACACATGGAAAATTCTCAATGGCCTGGGCCCAAATGATATTGGCATGCTGTTCAAAAACAACCCCCGACATGGAATAAAAGCTACTGTACCAGCACTGAACAACAAATCACAGCGTTCTGTGGCAACTCACTATGAAAGCTCGTTTGGAGTGAAAGCGGCACAGCTGTGGAATCTTCTCCCCAAAGAAATTAATTCCATTTCTACTTTGGACCTGTTAAAATCGTCACTGGCTAAATTCCTTAAAGAATTCCCTGACACACCTCCGACTAAAGGATACACCGCTACTAACAACAACTCACTCTTGGGATGGTACTTACAAAAAGACCCCTGTGGAGTGATAGGAGGACGTACTTGATACTGTTGTCCTGAAGCGACCCCAGCCAAACCTACTCAAAGTACTCAAAGTAAAGTAAGTATATTGTACGAGATGTTTGGATGAAGAAGGTGCCACATTACCATCCATAATTATCCACCCAAGTAGTGACGAACCAATTTAGAACTGTTTCAGACATTCCAACTCATATCAGACCATCATGTCCTTAGGACGGTTAATCACCTTTCAGACATTTTTTTATGAATTAGTAGGCCTTTCAATTCATGAGGAGCCTACGGTAGCAAATTTATCCTATAATTATCATCATTAGTATTTATTAACTTCCCTTAAGAACGAAAAATTTAGTCTACCATAAATTAAGTCAAACTTTTGACTAAAATCGTTCTACCTTACTCGGGAACATTATAGCGGGTTAATTTATGACTGGGAAAATTTAAAAAAAAAAAAAAAAAAATGCAACCTACTAAAACCATGGTTTTAGTAGGTTGCATTTTTTTTTTTTGCAATGGGGCCCTCCCCGGGGTCATTACTCTCGCATTTGCGAGAGTCGTCCCCAAGGTGTGAAAGTAGGTCAAGAATTGTTCCCACCAAGCTCTAGCATCGCTATTTGTTGACCATCTGCCTTCACTGAAGGTATGTTTTTAGAGAGTGGAGGCCGACCGTCAGCTTGGGATGCAGGGCCAAGTGGTAAACAACGTCAAGGCCCCCTTCCACATGGGCCATGTTGGTTTTGGCAGATACTGTGATAATAAGATATGAAGTGAATGAGTGAAATGAAGTGAGTGTAAAGGGTGTAAAAGAGGAAGAGCTTGTAAGGTAGTTTAGGAATGGAAGGAAGCAGGGCATGTACTACAAAAAACAGCTAGTATTACTGTAAGATAGTAACACTAACCATTGATAATTAAATAACAAAGACAGCAATATAAATGGGGTGGACAATTTGCCCTAATCTGCCATGATCGACACAATAGAACGTTTGTGACCTATTTTGTCTCCTGTAAGTGAAAGTTTAAGAAGTTTAATATACCCCTGCCAGATCGGCATGTCCCCTGCCTGAAATCTTTTGCTAATGTACCATTTGGCAACAATATTAAAATAATTTATAATTTGTGAAGTGTGATTACAAACTATAAAATTAATTTTATTGGGGTCTTTGTAATTTCTATCGATTTTCCTTTTGATAAAATCTTCAAGTATTGTGATGAAGCTATTTGTGTGGATACAATGGAGATAGATTATATGAGGAATTGTTTCTACGTATGTGTTACACAGGCTACACATGGGAGTATCTGTAACAATTTTCATTTTGTGTCTCATGTATCTACACGTCGTGATCCTCATTAGAAGTTTGTACTGAAATTGACTGGGAAAATTAATGACCGGGAAAATATGGCGGAATTTTCCAAAACCCACCAATTTTTCCCAGTCATAATATTCCCGAGTAAGGTAAACCAAATTTCATGAGATTAAATTTTTCGGCGACTAATTTTAAAGGAGACCAAAATTTCAGTAGACCATATTATATGACATGAATATTGAATATTATTAAGCTTACATTGCTTATAATTAATATAATGATATGAGGGACAGTCTTAACTTCAAAAGTTTGAGAGCTGGAAGATTGAACAACTGGTTCAATAATGAAACTTCTAGATAATTAAACAATGTAGTTGAGATTTGAATCTAAAGGATTGTGACATTCAGGGTAAATGAACGAGCGAGGACTATTGTTATGCAGCTGTAATTACGTACCTACTCAAAAACGGCTGAATCCCCGCCTAGAAAGAAAACTCATCTCACAGTTTTCTTAGTTATAAATTACTTCGACTTGGCGATTAAAATTTGTTTACTCCTATCAACTTAATCCTCTCGAGCAATTAAACATTTTTGCGCATTTGTAGTTTTGCTAACACTTTCAGTGTTTTTTTACCTCCCTTAATCAGTTGCGTAACGTTGCCTGTTGGCGCCTCCCCCCCCCCCCCCTCCCCCCCCCCCCCGCCCCCGCCGAAAATGGAAGAGTAATCCAGGTGTTTCTGACACAATAGGAGCGTTAGTGAGGTAGTGAGCTAAGTCTACAACGACCACTTCAACATCAGGTCGCTCAAGGTTCGCACTGTACGCCTTGAAACGGTCCGATGACCGAAACCAATTATTAGAACCTCTCTTTCCGGGCGAGGCATACAATGACAAGTACGAGAGTTGATCAGTTGTAATTAATATATGTACAACAGCACTCCTGGTATATATACTGAAACGTGAAGAGTATTGTTTTCAAATTCATCGAAGGACAGAGAGGATCTCAACAGCTGGTGGACACGGACGGGTACATCTACTCCAGAAAGAAGCCTAAAGATCCAGCCCTTTACTCTGCTTGGTGATGTCCGTCAGCTAAATGAATCAGCTGCGACCTCCGTCCTCCGTGCTGAATGCTGATGATATCTTCTTTACCGTTACGTTCTCTAATCTCTGAAGCTTATTTTGAAATTGAATTTCGATTTTGAACAATTCTTTCATAGTTTTTAATTTTTATCCGGTCATATACGTTTTCATTTATCATGCAGATGTGGTAGCACTAAGCATTGTCTATGTCACTATCTGCCCTAGATAGCGTCAACAAAATATTAAGCTTTAAAATCGAAATCCCATTCCAAAATAAAAGGTTTACCATTCTGCTATTATTGGAGGTTTAATCCGCTGATTTATTAAAAAGCTAGCGACAATGTTAGTGACTCTTCTGGTTATCCTCGCTCTTGGTCTAGCAAGTGCAGAAAATTATACGGGAAAATTTAAAAAGATGAACAAAAAGATAACGACTATGACAAAAAAGTTTGAAGAAAAATGTACCGTAGGAAGTATGATAAAGTTTTTAATTTCTCCCACAGGCTTTAAGTTTTACACAATGATTCAAATTTAATAATTGAAGTTAAACTGAATTATTTAGTTAGTATGAAGTAGGGAGTTGAATGATTATTTTTCTGTTGACTAAATTAAAACCGCACTTTCAGTTGATGGAGGGTGGAGTGATTACAGCGACTGGGGTGCTTGCTCAGCAGGTTGTGGAAAAGGGACACAGACCCGGTCCAAAACCTGCAATAACCCACCTCCAGCCAGCGGTGGAAAAGATTGTGGTGGTGAAGCAGTTGAATCGAAGGATTGCATGATTGCTGAATGCCCTGGTACTTAACCATAAACTATTACTAAACTCTATAAGTAGCATTTCTTAACCTTGTTGTTAAATATGGACGAGCACATCAAATGTGCAGTACTAAATATACACATAACATTTGTACTGTGTATTAGTATACCCATAATATGAGCATCAAATATTATTGATTTCTCTCGCAGGCTTTTAATTTCACATGTAGGTTTTTAATTTTGCACTATGAGTATGATTCATCTTGTTAATTGTACTGCACATTGTTTAAGAATCAGGGAGTTGAGTGATTATTTGTTTGTTGACTAAATTATAAAAACCGCACTTTCAGTTGATGGAGGGTGGAGTGATTACAGCGACTGGGGTGCTTGCTCAGCAGGTTGTGGAAAAGGGACACAGACCCGGTCCAAAACCTGCAATAACCCACCTCCAGCCAGCGGTGGAAAAGATTGTGGTGGTGAAGCAGTTGAATCGAAGGATTGCATGATTGCTGAAAGCCCTGGTACTTAACCATAAACTATTACTAAACTCTATAAGTAGCATTTCTTAACCTTGTTGTTATATATGGACGAGCACATCAAATGTGCAGTAATGTACCGTAGGAAGTATGATAAAGTTTTTAATTTCTCCCACAGGCTTTAAGTTTTACATAATGATTCAAATTTAATAATTGAAGTTAAACTGAATTATTTAGTTAGTATGAAGTAGGGAGTTGAATGATTATTTTTTGTTGACTAAATTATAAAAACCGCACTTTCAGTTGATGGAGGGTGGAGTGATTACAGCAAATGGGGTGCTTGCTCAGCAGGTTGTGGAAAAGGGACACAGACCCGGTCCAAAACCTGCAATAACCCACCTCCAGCCAGAGGTGGAAAAGATTGTGGTGGTGAAGCAGTTGAATCGAAGGAATGCATGATTGCTGAATGCCCTGGTACTAAACCATAAACTAAACTTTATAACTAATATTTGACCAAAACCCATAATCATGGGTAGAGTGGACCGCTGCCAGTGTCTCTCTTTCCCAAACAAAAGGAAATGATGTTAATTTGATTGACCGTTCTCAAATGCAAAATGATACCGAGAATGAAATCGGTCGCTCGCTTTTCCCATTCATTCACGGCTTACGAATTGTAATTGATTACATCAATCAGATGCTGTAAAAATCTCTTTGGGTTGCGTTCGGGTCGATACCTAGTATTTCGGGGCAAGGGTGGTAGTTATTACTTATTGAATTAGCTGAAGTTTATTGAATCTTTATTGCCGAGTACAGCTGCCTTTGGGTAGTTCTTCTTAATCTATTACAATTGTAAATGAATTCGACATTTCAGACATTTCGACTCTTATCACACCATCATGTCCTTAGGACGGTTTATCACCTCTCTGACATTTTTTAATGAATTGTTAGGCCTTCAATTCATGATGACTATGAGCCTACGGTAGCAAATTCATCCTATATTTATCATCATTAGTATTTATTAACATAATTATCATCATTAGTATTTATTAAATTAGATTAAGTACAAATACAATGAACTTCAATTGTTGGGTTTTAAATGGAACAATGACAAATAACCCATGACAATGATAGATTAAACAGTAATTAGAACTTTAAAAATGGAGCACCAGTAATTGAGTAATAAACAGTAAATTAAAACAGCTTCAGACTTGAAGGTGATATATCTTTGAACTCTGCGCTGCCAATGTCCATATCACGCAAAATATACTTATAGACCTTATTAGGTAATCGTGACGTCACGTTATCCATGACAGATGGCACGAGTACTGAATAGACTGTGCCTGCAGTCACGTCAGGCACGGATTTTTGGCTAAGCACGGCTTTTAAAAAGCCACGCGCGACGTGCCTGAGGAGTTGTCACGTATCCTTGGCACGCCCTATAAACACACTACGCACCTATGTTCATTACATCTGACCGCACCATGACAACAGTCATGGTGACAACAGTCATACTCATAGTATGGTCGGGCCCTTAAATTCTGAGAATAAACTATGGGCGACATTCTTACAATTCCTTTATAGTCATGAGTTAAACATACAATTAACAGGTGTCGAGTTACCAGTCGAACGTGACGTGGTAATAGAGTGGGATCTTGAGTCGACACCTTTAGAAATTAAATCTAATAGTGAGCTGGGGAGTAACGATAACGTACTGTATGTGACCTTCTACTCTGCTTGGGGAATGTTTGCAGGAGGACTCTGGCTCGACTTAGCCTCTCCACTATACTCGCTCCAATTCTGCACATCCTTCAAAAAGTTCGCTGTTAATCCCCCCTCTACTGCTGACAAGGTATGGCGTATCACTCTAACCAGAACTGCAGGTGTTAGAGTAGTGGTACACTGTAACGAGGTGGAGGTTCTCAACATACTGCTCTCTGATCAATCGTGTACTGAAACTAAGTGGAGCAAGTACTGGAACAGGCTCGTAACAAAGATAAAGTTCAGGAAGGCCGACTCAGCATCTGATTACTACAGAGCACAACCAGGTGACTAATAACAACAAGCATTGGTTTAACAAAGTAACAATAACTTTAATTTATAAATAAACCACCTTGCTGATTTTCTCGTAAGTCATAGTATGGTCGGGCCCTTAAATTCTGAGAATAAACTATTGGCGACATTCTTACAATTCCTTTATAGTCATGATAATCCTGGACCAGGCAAAAGTCCCGCTCGACGCTCACATTGGGACGTCCGCTCGGTTTCTCGATGTAATCCGACTTATATGGTCCTAAATAACACTAATTACTTGGGTACACTTTTTCACCAGTGGGGAATTTCTCGGAATCACGCCCTTTTTGACCGCACCCATATCGCGACCCCAACTATAAATTATCTCGGCTTCTGATTGTGATACAGACCAAGATGCATGTTTATTTTAGTGCTATGAAGATACTTAAGGCCTAACGCCCTAAGAGACTTAGTTTTTTTTTAAATCGCCAAAAATCCGATTTTACTATATTAGCAGTCTCGCAAGTAACAATTATCACACTTATTTCAAGATATCTCAGCTTCTGATTGGAGCTAAGCGCTCATCTTGGGCATTAAAATGGTCAGAATCATCATATTGAGTAGGGTAGAGCATGGTTTTAAAATCTTGAGACTTCAGATTGTTGAGTTATTAGGTCAGATCCCATTTTTATGCTCTCGCGAGTAGCGATTGATGCACTCATTTCAAAATATCTCAGCTTCTGATCGGAGCTAAGCGTTCATCTTGGGCATTGAAATGGTCAGAATCATCACATTGAGAATGAGTGGGGTAGAGCATAGTTTTAAAGTCTTGCGACTTCAGGTTGTTGAGTTATTAGGTCAGATCCCATTTTTACGCTCTCGCGAGTAGCGATTGATGCACTCATATCAAGATATCTCAGCTTCTGATTGGAGCTAAGTGTAAGGGCCGCCTTTTAAGCCTTGGGCTATATGTTAGAGGAATACTAGGTAACGTGATAATCATTGATTGGGATGTCTAGTTTGCTTGAAAGCATTATCTTAGGACTCATTTAGACATTTATGAAACAAAGAAAGGGTACATAACCTGAGGTGAAGGTGAGTCCAAGAGGAGGGAGAGGTCCAGATTGGATCCTGATTAATCAGCACCAAGACGAATAAAGGGCAGACCGATACAAGGCACGAGCTTGCAGCGGATAGAATTTATATTATGGCTCCAGGTCCTCATGCCAAGAGGACCGCCAATAAACCAATAGGGTTCCTGGTTAGCACATGATTTATATGGCCTATCTTAAGCTCGTGCAGTTAGCTGGGTCACGGAGTTCAATGTCCTGCCAGGGCTATAGTCTTAATGCAAACATAGTAAAGCCGTCCGTATGGCTTAGGAAGTGCTGTATATTTACTAGTTGCTCATAGCGAGTATTGATTTGGCCTTAATTTCAAGTTGACTTTTTGGGTACTAGTAAAAAGCTTGGATAAAGGTGACACTAACGTCAAATGGCAAGGATTCAAATAGTTATATAAACATCGACAAACAAAATAAATAATAATAAAGTTGATCACCCGATAGAAGGTAAAACTAAAACGGTAGTGACGATGCATTATAACATGCTTGTGATTAAGGATGGAGATGGTGAGGCTTAGACTTTTGGGGTTTATTACCTAGCAATTGGAAGATCTAGGTAGATAAACCATAAAATGGATAAGGGGATGACTTTTAAAAGTTATAAGTTATGGTTCCAGCTTAGGACGCTGAGTTACCATAACTGTGACGGGGCAACGTCCGGAAGGAATTGTGAGGTGGATAAAATCACTAAACAAGTAATAATTTACAACATACTGGTGAGTAAAGGATGAGGATGATGAGGCTTAGACTTTTGGGGTTTATTACCTAGCAATTGGAAGATCTAGGTAGATAAACCATAAAATGGATAAGGGGATGATTTTTAAAAGGTATAAGTTATGGTTCCAGCTTAGGACGCTGAGTTACCATAACTGTGACGGGGAAACGTCCAAAGGAATTGTGAGGTGGATAAAATCACTAAACAAGTAATAATTTACAACATACTGGTGAGTAAAGGATGAGGATGATGAGGCTTAGACTTTTGGGGTTTATTACCTAGCAATTGGAAGATCTAGGTAGATAAACCATAAAATGGATAAGGGGATGATTTTTAAAAGTTATAAGTTATGGTTCCAGCTTAGGACGCTGAGTTACCATAACTGTGACGGGGAAACGTTCAAATCGTGATGAGAAGGTGAATAAAATCCTCCGAACTAAAACTGTCCGTCGGCTACTGAGTCAAAACTCTCTAACTCCGGGGAGCACAGGAATTTTGGATTCTAGACTTCACAGGCCTTATAATTTGTGTTGAAATCTTTTAGCAGATTTGTGCCTGGAAGTGGCAACAGTGGCTTGCCCTGTTCCCAGGAAATTTGTTTGTCAAAACTTTTCAAATCGAAATTTCTGTCAACGTGTTTCTGGGACCAGTTCTAGGAGGGCTGTTAGCGTGATCTGATTGGCTAAGGTAAATTAGCATCAGGCTCAAGTCGGCTTTCTTAATACTGCTGGTAATTGGGGTTTGCACTGGGGATGTTTTAATGAGCTTCGTGGCGCTCCGCTGGACTGGTGCAATGTGCAACATTACAATTCACCGTGCGGGGTTGCCGAAACATCCATTACCAAAGAGGAAGCCGACTAGAAGCAGGGCTGAAAAATAACTGTAAGTTCTGTCTGGATTATTGTGGCTCATACTGGAAAGTTCCATGATTTAATATGGACTTTAACTTGGCATAGCTCCGGGCCTGGGATACTTACACTAAGCGTTCATCTTGGGCATTGAAATGGTCAAAATCATCACATTGAGTGGGGTAGAGCATAGTTTTAAAGTCTTGCGACTTCAGGTTGGTGAGTTATTAGGTCAGATCCCATTTTTACGCTCTCGCGAGTAGCGATTGATGAACTTATTTCAAGATATCTCAACTTCTGATTGGAGCTAAGCGTTCATCTTGGGCATTAAAATGGTCAGAATCATCACATTAAGTGGGGTAGAGCGTGGTTTCAAAGTCTTCAGACTTCAGGTTGTTGAATTATTCGGTTAAAACATATTTTTACACTCTCGCGAGTAGCGATTGACACACTTATTACAAGATATCTTAGCTTCTGATTGAAGCTAAGCGCTTATCATGGGCATTAAAATGGTCAGAATGATCAAATTAAGTGGGGTAATGCATGTTCCTAGGGCTAGAGGTTTTAGTAAACATTTATTGATATTTCTTGGCAATCGCTACTCAATCGCTATTCGCGAGAGCATAAAAATGGGATCTGACCTAATAACTCAACAACCTGAAGTCTCAAGACTTTAAAACCATGCTCTACCCTACTCAATATGATGATTCTGACCATTTTAATGCCCAAGATGAGCGCTTAGCTCCAATCAGAAGCTGAGATATCTTGAAATAAGTGTGATAATTGTTACTTGCGAGACTGCTAATATAGTAAAATCGGATTTTTGGCGATTTAAAAAAAACTAAGTCTCTTAGGCCTTAAGTATCTTCATAGCACTAAAATAAACATGCATCTTGGTCTGTATCACAATCAGAAGCCGAGATAATTTATAGTTGGGGTCGCGATATGGGTGCGGTCAAAAAGGGCGTGATTCCGAGAAATTCCCCACTGGTGAAAAAGTGTACCCGAGTAATTAGTGTTATTTAGGACCATATAAGTCGGATTACTGATTACATCGAGAAACCGAGCGGACGTCCCAATGTGAGCGGGACATTTGCCTGGTCCAGGATTATGACCCTTGTTGGAAGTTATCATCTCAGCAATGTCTTGTCCTCAGATATATATTCCTATAACAATAATTTCGTTTAAAGCAGACATACAGTGAGATGAAGTATTTTGTTTAACGGCTAGGGTTAGGGTTGGAGTCAGATTAGAGGGATAAGCTGATAAGGTTTTGATTAGTCACCAAGAAACACCTAGAGAACGTGTTAAAGTAAGTCACATGATTGTCGAGTGAATAAGAGTTTAAAGTTATAAATTATCATCCCTTCTTAATAATAAGTAATATTATTAAGAAGGGATACACTAGAACAAGAAAGACACTTACTTTCCAGACATAAACCCCTCAAATTATTTGTTATATAGTAGTGTTGAAAGTATTAAAATATCCCAATATAAATAAAAAGATGCTTTACATTTTGAACCGTTATAAACATTAAAACAATCAAGAAATTATAAAGTTATAATCGACAGCCAATCAGCGGTCTATGACTATGTCATAAGCTGAAATAATTTTGATGAGTACAATTCAAAAAAAGTCCCTTAGCAGAAGGCTAACCTTCGATCTCAATAGTTAAATAAGTTTATCGAGTGACTCAGGTTGAGCAAAACAGCAGTTATTAACTAGATATTGGTTTTATGACTACAATGAACAGCCACAGTTATTTGTAAAAACTGTTTATCTAACTGAGTGGTCTAGTTAGTCACAAAATCAAGCCATTAATCATAATGTTATCTTTCTAAGAGACAACTTTGTTATGCATATGCATTGAGGCACTGAGGCACTTGAGGCACCAAATCGCTAAAGCAGCGCATTTTGCCCCATTTTCATCACTATATCAACTCCGATATAGTGATAACCCACCTCCAGCCAGCGGTGGAAAAGATTGTGGTGGTGAAGCAGTTGAATCGAAGGAATGCATGAACAAAGCTGAACGTACTGGTACTAAACCATAAACTAAACTTTATAACTTATAAGTGGCATTTCTTAAATTTGTTGTTGAAAATTAAATATGCACAAAATATTCGCACTGAATATACGCACTATGTGCACCAAATATACAAGCACTAATTTGAATGGCCACTATATAGTCAATTAACTTGTATCCCAGCAATCTTTGTCATACGTTGTATGACCCGCCGCGCACGAGTGCGCGGCTCCCCCTGTATCGTCAGGACGATAAAGGGATTTCTCGTGCGGCTCGCAAATTACTTGACACCCACCATAGTGAAACGACCGTGGAGGTCGAAACGTGATAGTGATACAAAGCAATCTGTGGGTGGGGTGGAGGTTACCAGTGCGACAAGAAAACTGCCTGTTCATGGTCTTGTAGCGGTGGAAAATGCTGGAGAGGATGCAACGGTTAGTTTGATGATATTTAATTTGAGATATTTTAATTTCAATCTCTTGTACCCTTTACAAATTATATTTCTAGTTCACCTGTAATGCATCTCACTACTGTAATTGTATAAGTTCCCAGGAAACCCTACCGGCTGGGGTATATCTCCAAAAGTAAAATAAAGAGAACCTTCCGGTTTTCAACAAAATGTCCGTCTCGTAAATTTAAAGTTGGCTCCCCAGGAGCCAAATTTGGGACAACTTAGATTCTGAATTAAACCAAAAAGTTTGATTTTGGGCTAAATAAAATGTCGTTGTCATGACTACTAGGCTCAATGCAGCGTGCGAAAGGTAAACTTGACGTGACGCGCGACGTCAAACGTGCTGTTGAAAATCTATCACCTCTAGCGAGCCCAGCAGGCGGTAAGGTTTTCTGGGTTCGCTGTTTGCGGTGTTATAAGTTACCGAATCTCATAACTTCATAACATTAAGTATAATATCTAACAGTATTCCCCCTCAGGAGCCTCGTGTCCTCACCCGGACGCAGGATTCTGCTCAGACTGCATGACGTGGTGTTGGATCAGTGCCAGTGGTTCTGTTGCCGATACCGCCACATGCAGCACTGATGACGACTGGTGAAGCGTTCCTTTGCATGTACAAGGATATGCTAGATTTATAGTAGGTTGTAATTAATCGACCAACTTGTAGCTGTTACCATGTTATCAAACACATGAAGAACACCGAATACTTTATTGAAATTTTGAGGTCTTATTACTTTATTAAAATTGATAGTGAGATTTTTTAGCATGTAAAATGACTGCATAGTGCATATACTGATGAAACTAAAATATGTCGTTTTAATTTTTAACCCTGAAAATAAACGATATTACGTACGAGAAATATTTATATAGTGCAAAATTTGCATACAATTGTCCGACAAAACTTGTTGCTTCAATTCCGAAATGCTTTCGAGCGAGTTGTCAGACCCGGGACAAAAGGATTTCGCGGCGATTTTGGCCAAATAAAATTTTGGCGATAAAATTTGTCGCAAATAATGGGAAAAATCAAGATTCCGTACATGCCGCGATTTCCTTTTGTCCCTGTGTCAGACTCATCTTTGCTTTATCTAGGTATCTAAAGTAAACGAGCAGATCGAACCTCTTTTGAATCTAAAAATAAGTGGTGACAAATGGCAATGTAGATCAAATTCTAGCATTAAGGGGCGGGGGGGTGGGGTTCAAACTGATTTTTTTTGTGAAACTTGGTTTCGATATAGCAGTTGACCAACAAACTAGACTAGGACAATAGGACCGGTGGCCGAACTTTTGGGGGGAGGGGGGGGGGACCCTAACCCTCTAATCTGATCCCAACCCTAACCCTAACCCAATCCTTAAGTTTAACAAAAACATATGCTGAAACCCTAACCCTAACGATAACTTAGGCTAACTTCCTTGGCCTTATACGGTCATATCACGTGATCGATACAGTATTTCGCCAATATCTCGTCAGGAGAGCATTTTAACCATATAAAAAATATAATTTTAACCATATATAAAAGGGGGCCCTTTTAGAACAATTTCGAAGATCGACTGTAAAGTGATTTAGCACGCTCGCTTGTGGCGCGATGCACTACTGGGCCGCGCTTCGGTATATCAGCCCAGTACTAGTAGTGCATCGCGCTTCAACGAAGGATTGAAATCATGAATCAACGATCGAGGATTGACCATAGTCATTATTCGTTAAGAGTAAAAATATTGTTAAAAACTGCGGCTCTTCGTCAGATAAAATGAAAATAATATGACTATGAGCAACTGAATACGGAATTGAAGCAAGCATTGTTTTTAATATCAAATTTAAATGATCGTATCACAATTTCTTTAAGGCTTGAATGAATAGAGTCACGTTGCAGTGTCATATACTACAGTGAAAATATCTGCGTATGCTGATACAGGTGGATCTTGTTGTAATTCAACATGTTCATTATTATTCGCATCCTTATCCTGAGCCCCAGGTTCCGCTTCATAGTTATTATCCTGGGCAGTTTCCTCATTCAAATCACTCCCAACTTTAGTGGCTCTTAAATGAAAAGGAAAGTGTTTGTTGCTGTGAGCAGGTCTGAAGATGAAGAGAAGGTAGCTGTAGCTGAGAATCCAGACCATCTGCTGAGCTATTGTCACCGTCTTCATCCTCTCCCAATCCTCCAAATACTTGTTAGCTATCAGAATAAGGAGCGGGATTGCTAACAGCCACACACTGTAAAAATAACCTAACGCAATATAGAACGGTATCTTCCTCCGAAACGTGGCGCCCGTGTAAACACAGTTACAAATAAAGTAGACCCAGGCAGGAAAGTAGATAGCGGTGAGGAATATGCCCGGAGGAGACTGGTAGGTGTAGAGCACAGCAGCTGGGTCGAACACATTCCACTCCCATATCAACGAGGCGAACATGAACAGAGAGAACATTCCAGTAAAGGATACAAGTGCCCCGAAACCGCAAACTGTCAGAGCAGACATGACGATAGTATAACCACTAGCGAATGAGAGCAGCAGACCCAGGAATATACAGGTGGATAGAACTTCAAATACTTGACCAAACCGATAGATAGTGGTGGGGGCGTGACCTCTCACTCCGTAAATGCTATGGTAAAATACTGTTAAGACACACCGACATAAGTAAAGGAAGACCGAGCATTGGAAGAGCTTGAAAGTTCCGTGATATAGTCGTCTTTTAACGAGAAGATTAGCGTACAGGGAGGTAATCACAAAGATGAAGATCATTAGAACCGTCACCACGAAGTTGGTTTCTGTAATGCCAATCTCGTCGGCAGAGAAGTGTTTATCGGTAAAGTGATCACCGTTTGTAAAAGTCAGGGTGTAGTTTACTGCTCGGATGTCAATCCGGGACTCTGGCCGACAGCTAGAGATGGCAACGTACCACCATCTAGCCCTCATTCCCTCGAGAAACCTGCTTCCATCACACCTGAAAAAGTTGTCGTCAAAAACTCCTCCTTTTTATGATTAATTCCGCTTTATTTCCACAATGAACACAGTTAGAGGAGGAGGTTTTGTGGTACTCACTTGCAAATCTTTCTTTCCACAATGAACACAGTTAGAGGAGGAGGTTTTGTGGTACTCACTTGCAAATCTTCTCCGTTTTCTGGTAAGAACAGGCTCCCAACATGGGTACGAGTTGTATTCTCCCTCTGGCTTTTCCCACTCTCTGTTCACAACTCAGGTTGGACTTGTACACACTGGCCCACTGCTCCGGGCTGTCGTAATACAAGGCGAGTGTTAGATCTGTGACACAGCTCTGTGCTTCATAATCAACCTGGGGGTCGTTAGTAATCACTGTCGAACTCGGGTAAACAAGATTTCCAGTTATTGATATAAATGTTAAACGTGATACTAACACGAGATTAAGATAAGAACTATACATACTTTGAAGCGAAACTTTCGTTTGTCTGATGTTGAACTGGCACCAACACCACCTTTGTAACAGAACCGAGAGATGAACTGCCAGTTCTGCAAATTGGACAAGGTTCCCGTGTCCACTTTTGCAGTCGTGTGGGATAGAAGAGGAAGTATGTAGATTAAAAACAGCATCCTGATTCAAATAGAGTGGGTTTTAAATCGAGATTAAAATAAAAAAACACATTTTATTTTTCAAAAAAAAATTTTTAAAATAAAATTTCCTAAGTTATTTTTTTCCCAAATTTTTTAAAACAGAATGAATTTCTCCCCTGTTTTAAAACCAAATTTTGGTATTCGGGGCTTTTAACTTTTCAGGGGCTTTTTCGGGGGCTTTTTAAAATTTTAATATTTTCCCAGGCCAAAGGGGCATTTTTTTGTTTTAATAAAATTGGGGTTTTGGGTTCATAACCAAAAACGGAACCAAAAGAAGAAAATTGAATCCTCAAAAAATTTTTCCCAAAGGGAAAAAAAAAGACTAAAGGAAACAATTGGGGTTTATTAATTGGTGTTTGAGAACCGAAAAGGGTTTTGAAAAAGCACAGAAAAAATTGGAACCAAAAGTTTTCGTTTGGGGGTTTCCGGGCCCCCTCAGCAGAGAAGTAACAATCAAGGAAGAACTGGCCCCACCCCAACCCCCCCCCCCCCCCCCCCCCCCTTTTCCCCCTTTTTAAAAATCCCAGTGTCGAAATCCCCCCCAAAGGGAAAAATTAAAACTTATGGGATAATTTTATTTAAAAACCCAAACAATTAAAAGGTAAAAATTCCTGGAAAAAAAAATAAAAACCTTAAAAAATTTCTAATGATATTTAAATATCCCCCCCCATATTTAGAAGATTTACCCCATCTCCTCACAAAAAAATTAAAAGGGGGTTTTTTTTTTAATGCAAGGGGGGGGAAAAATTTTTTCCTATTTTTTTAAGCCCTTTTTTTTCCCCTTTATTTTTTTAAAAACTCCTAACCCAAAAAGGTAAAATTTGGGAAAGGGCAAAATGGCCATCCCTTCCCTTCCTTTTTTTTTTTTGCAAACAAGAAAAAAAGGTTTTTTTCCCCAAACAAACAATGGGGGAAAAATTTTTTAAAACCTTCATCAAAGGTTTAATTTTCACTTTAAATTGAATTAAAAAACTTGTATAAGTTTTAATAATACATTTTTAAAAATTTAGAAACAAAATTTTAAAAAAAAATTTAAGGGAAACGGTAAAATTAAATTAATTTGAAAGGGCTTGTTGAAATTTTTAAATTTTTTTTTTATAAAATTTTTTTTATTTAAGTATTTTTTTTTATTTTTTAATTATAGGTTAAAATTTGGTTTTGGGGAAAAAAAAGATTTTTTAAAAAAAAAAAAAAAAAAAAAAAACAAAAAAAAATTTTAAAAAAAAATTTTTAAAAAATAATATTAAAAGTAGATATTTAGTAGGGAAATTAAAAAAAGGGGAAAAATGACCTTTTTATTTTATTATTTTAAAAACCCCCGATTCCCCTAAAATAAAAACACTTGGGTTCTAAAGAAATTTATAAA
>NC_087081.1:16601242-16608952 GCF_026151205.1 Bolinopsis microptera | reverse complement strand
AAAAAAAAAAAAAGAAACACGAAAAATAAATACGGCAAAACTTGTCCCCGAGAAAATTTACCCAAAAAAAAAGCGATTGACTTTCTTGTAAAGGGGATTTTAATATCACCTGCTGAAGCTGCAATAGAATTTCTATAGTATCCCTTTCTTTTTTCAAACTCATAACCTGTAAATTTATTTGAAGTCCTACGTACGCTGATTTAAGTCCCTTTCCCAGACCTCCAAGCTCTCTCTTGCTCCCTCTTCTTTTCTTCTCACTTCTCTCAGCTCTTTCATCAATCCAGGGCGTTTCATTAGCTTTCACTTTCCTGTCCCACTTCTGGGCAATGGGGTGTCCACTGTCCATAAGGCTCGAAAGAACCTACATTGTACTGTGTGACAGCTTCGTCTAGTGACCAGTCAAAGTTTCCTTGGCACAGAGATGAGTTCTTCAAACTTTCTCTAAAAATGTTTTTATCTTTAAAATTGCGGTAGTTAACCTTTTTCCAAATCATCTTGGGTTTCTTACAGCAGTGATACCCTAAATCAAAATGAACCAGAAAGTGGTCGAAGGATGTTCCTGATTTGGTCACAGAAACTGGGCCCATTCTGGACCTAAGGTTTTCTGTAGAGAGTATAAGGTCAATTGTACCACCTTGTTCATAGCGTTGGTACAATTAGGCATGATTTGATAAAGGTCATAGTCTTGTAGAAGTCTTACCAATTTAATAGGGTACAAATCATTAGGACGCTCGATGTGAATGTTGAAATCTCCCATCAGAAGAGGGATACCAGTTTTATTATTGATATTATTGATATTATCGGTTTTACGATATTGGGATTTTATGATATTTCGATTGTACTATATTTCTATTTTACTTAAATAAGATTATTTGGACAGTTTTTGGGTTTTCCAAATAGTTTCTGATTATTCTGATTTGCGACAAATGATATTGCACTGTTAGGATAAACGACGTTTCAAAGTAAACAACTTCTTATTCATGCTGACAAAATTGGTAAATATGTGAGAAAACTGTCTCATAAAATTTATTAATCAAAAGATTATTTGGTTTAGTAATATTCTACAAGTAAGGAAAAGTCGATATAAGATAAAATTGTCATTAAACAGTGTTGTCATTATATAGTCCGTTTTGCAGACTATATTATGACAAAGATCAGCTGTCATTATAAAGTGCTTGTCATTATATAGTGTTGTCATTATATAGTGTGATTACCGTCTCAGTCTCAGATTGGAGCAATGCTTCCATAACCTGGAACGTTTTGTACTTAGTTACCTTTTCGTTAACTTTTTAAGGTTTTTTTCTGGTCTGTAAAAGGAAAAAAATTAAACCTCCTCCACCTCTGGTTTTTTTCCTAGGATTTGATAGTTATCTCCCCCGCCATAAAACTCTTGATCTCTTAAAATCTTTACACTATCTGGGCCCTCCTTAAAAAAAAAAACCTTTCCTGGACACCCAAAGCAAACATCCATTTCTGATCATTTGAAGGTGGCCCCCATCCCCCTTCCCACTGTCTTATTTACAAAACGATCTGAACATTTTAAAGGTTCCAAACCCTTAGGGTTTTTTTTTTTTTCTCCTTTGTCATGAGCCCCTTTACCTGATTTGGTAGGAACCTTCTTTTGCATCATTGATGAGTGAGTTCTGGGACCCAATGACCCAACAGTTTTTTTCCTCAAAATAAAATGGAAAAAAGAGTGTCCCCCGGACGCCCCTTGGGGTTCTTAGATGTGACTTTTCTCTGATCGATTTTTTTGCTTGTTGAAACAGTTTCGTGCATCGGGTTTTTCCCCTGTTCCCCCTTTTTCTCTTTCTTCCTTAATAAAGTCCCCCCCTTTGATTTGTGGGCTTTTCCTGCACAGTAGAAACATGTTGGTCTGAAATCCCCCCCCTTTTGGGGGCCTTGCCCAGTATAAAGGATCCCCCTTTTTTATGACCAAAAACCTTGAAAAGTGATAAAAAACCTGTATAAAAATAAAAATGAATAACCCTGTCCCCCCCCCCTGACAAGGGTTACATTTTTTCCAATCCCAGACAATCCTGTTTTTCCAGCCTTTTTGATAACTTTTCCCCCATGGCTTTTTAGCCCCCGGTGAAACCCCTTTTCCCAAAAAAAAAAAAGGGCCCCAAAAAACCCCTTTTTTTTTTGGGTTTTGGGTTTAAAAACCCCCCCGAAACAGAGTTGGGTTTTTTTGCCCCCGCTTTTTTTAAAAAGAAAAAATTATTTCTTTCACCCGTTTTGAGCCCTTTAAAAACCCCCCCGAAATCTTTTCCCCCCCAATTGGGGGAAATTTTTTTAAAAAACAGTTAAAGGCCCCCCATGCCCCCAAAAAAAGTGCAATTTTAAAACCCGGGGACAAATTAAACCCGGAAAAAAAAGGGGGGAAAAAACTTTTTTGCCCCCTGTTTTTTAAAAAGCCCATTTTTTAAAAGTTTTAATTTTAGAAAAAAAAAGCAACCCCGATTAAATTAAAAAAAAAGTTTTAAAGCTTTTTTATGGAAAAAAAAAAAATTTAAAAAAAAAAAAAAAAAAACCAAAACCCCCGGCCAAAAGGGAAAAAAAAGGCATCCCCCCCCAAACCTTCCTCCGTTTAAGTTTAAAGGCCCCAAAAACCCAAACCCCCCAAAAGGGAAAATTTTAAAAAAAACCCATGGAAAAAAAAATTTTCCCCCAAAAATAAAGGGGCCCGGGGTTTTTTTTTTTGGGGGAAATTTTTTTCCCAAAAAAAAGAAAAAAAGAACCCCGAAAAAAAAAAATACCCGGGCCCTAAAAAAGTGGGAGAAAAAATTAAACCCCCCAAAACCGGGTTTGAAATTTTTTTTGTAAAAGGGGGAAAATTTTAATTTTAAAAATCACCCTTTCCCGGAAAAACCTTGGGGGAATTTTGAAATTTTCTAATTGTTAAAAAAAAATTCCCCCTTTTTCCCCTTTTTTTTCCCCCCAAACATCCCCCAAAAACCTTGGGAAAATTTTTTTTCCCCCAAAAAACCCCCCCCCCCCCACGGGAAAAAAGCCCCCCCCGAATTTTTAAAATTCCCCCCTTTTTTTCCCCAAAAATCCAAGCCCCCTCTTTTTTTCCCCCCCTTTCCCTTTTTTTTTCCATTTCCCCCCAAATTCTCCCCCAGCTTTTTTAAAACTTTTTCCAAAGGGCCCCTTTTTTCCCCTTAAACTTTTCACTTTCCGGGTTTCCCCCCCCTTTTTGGGGGGAATTTGGGGTTTTTTCCCCCACTGGGGTTCCCCCCCCCCAAGGGGAACCCCCAAAATTGGGGAAAAATGTTGGGGAAAAAAAGCCTTCCCCCCCTTGGGGGGCCCCCCCGTTTTCCCCCAAAATTTTTTTCCTTTTTCCCCCAACCCGGAAGATTTTAAAATTTTTTTCCCAAAAAATTTTCCCCCCTAAAAAAAGTTTTTTTTTTAAAAATTTTTAAAATTTTTTGGGGGTTTGTTAACCCCTTTTTTTTTTTTTAAATTTAAAACCCTTTGGGGGGTTTCCTTTTAACAAAGGGGAAAAACCCCCCCAAAAAAACCAAAAAAAAGAAAAACCAAAAAAATTTGGGGGGGGAAGGAAAGTTTCCCCCGAAAAAATTTTTTTTCCCCCCCCAAAAAAAACCCGGGCCCCCCCAAAATTCCCCCGGGGCCCCCAAGGGGTTTTTTTGGGAAGATATATAAAGGGTTCCCCCCCAATTTTTTAAAAAAAACCTTTTTTTTCCCCCGGGGCCCCTTTGGGGGAAAATAGGCCCCCCCCCCTGAAAATTTTAAATAAAAGGGGCCCCTATTCCCCCCCCCCCCCTTTTTAGAAAAAAAAAAACTTACCAAAAATTTTTAAAAAGGGTTAAAAAAAAAAATTTAGGAAAAAAACCCCTCGGAAAAGTTTTTAAAGGGTTGGGGGAAAACTCCCCATCAAAGAAAAAAAGGGGGGGGAAACCAAATCCCTTTGGTAAAACCCAAAGTCCCCAAAATTTGGGGTTTTTCCCCCCTCGAAACCCCCCTTCCCCCTTTTGAAAAAAAAATAACATTCCCCCTGTTAAAACCCAAAACCTTTTTTTTTTTTAAAAAAGGGAAAGGGGGCCCCGGGAAAAAAGGTTAAAAAATAAATTGTTTTTCCCAAGGCCCCAAATTTGGGGAAACCCGTTCCCCCCCCCAGGGCCCCCAGATTTTGGGGGAAAAGCCCTTCCCCTTTTTTCCCCCCTGGGAAAAAGGTTTTTTTTTTTGTTTTTATTATTTAAACCTTTTTTCCCTTTTTAAATTTTTAAAAGGGTTAATTTTTCCCCGGGCCCCCGGTTAAAAAAAAAAAAGAAATAATCCCTCCCCAACCCCCGGGGGGGGTTTTTCCCCCAAAGGAATTTTTTAATTAATTCCCCCCCCAGCCCATAAAACCCCCCCTTTAAACCCCTTTTTTAAAACTTTAAAAAAACCCCAAACCGGGCCCCCATTTTTAAAAAAAAAACATTTTTTCCCCGGAAAAAAAAAAACCCAAAAACCCCCTCCAACATTTTTCCCCCGGGGGAAAAATTTAAGGGGCCCCCATCCCCCTTTCCCCCCCCTTTTTTTACAAAGCGATTTTTTAAACCAATTTTTTAAAAGGTTTTTTCCCAAACCCCTTTAGGTTTTTTTTCCCCTTTTCATGAGCTCCTTTACCCTGATTTTGTAGGACTTTTTTGCACATTGAAGAGTGATTTCCTGGACATAAAACCCACATTTTTTTTTTCTCTCCATAAAAGGGGACAAAGATTTGTCTAAACGCCTTGTGTCTTAGATGTGACTTCCCTCTGATCGATTCTTGCTATGTGGAACAGTTCGGCCATCGTATGTCCCCCTGTCTTTTTTCCCCTTTCTTCTTAATACAGTCTTCAAATTTTTGTGGCTTCCTGAAAACGTAGAAACAAGGGGTTGGGTTGAGTTTTTTTGGGCTTGCAGTATATGGATCCCCCCTTTATGACCAAAACCTTGACAGTGATAACACTGTATAACTGATAACCGTCTCAGACAGGGACATTTCCAATCCCCCAGACAGACCCTGTTTCCAGCCCCTTTTTGATAACTTCCCTTATAGCCGGTTTGAAAAACCTGACCAAACGGCAAAAAACCTACCCCTTGCCCCATCCTTTAAAGGACAGCCTTGAACCTCATCACCATTTTCCATCAGGGGTCTTGAAGTGCCCATTCTTCTTCAGGAACCACCTTCCCCCACTAGCTCTTCCTTCGTCTTTACGCTTGCATCAAGGGCTAAAGATAGTAATCTTTGGATTAAGCTTCCCCCAGTTCTTCCCGACTTAGATGTGACATTAATTTGGATTTAAGCGCTTCTTCTGCAATGACCCTAGATCCTCTTGGATTTGAACACCATCTGGCAAACCCCCCTTCATTTTAGGGGGATTACCTAACTAACAGGAATATTGCTCATTTTTGTTTTCGTTTAAAGACCCCCTTTTTCCACCACACTGTTGTCCATTCTTCACCCGAGATTTTTTTTTATCTCCATCAGGTCCCAAAGTCCTCAAGACTTCTTTTTCAACCCACCAGAGTGGGTGCCTAAAACCTTCTCAGTATGCAAAGACTTTCACCCAGAAAAAACTGACCCTGAAGCTTTGGCCAAGCTCCTTTCCCCAAATAAATTGGGAGCCTGCCCCTTTAAATAGAAATGTGGAAAAGTCTGATCTTGCCAAAGACAAAGATCGTTTCCCTTTTTTTCGCTAATTGGGAGGCCCAATTTTTTTTAGGTTCAAAACTCCCCGTTTGAAGAACAATTAACAATATATCACAACCAGATTAAATCACCTAAAGGGATTGGAACCAACCCAACAAAAAATATGGCAAAACCTCCAAGTAAAACATGAAGACCCCAACCCACCATTTGTGCGATTTTTTTGCGGCCATATCACCGCCCCCCAAGGGAAAAACGGGTTTTGCAAACCCGTACCCGGGGAACCAACCACCCCTGTGGGTTGGCGGTATTTGGGGAGACCACCAAGATTATCGTTGGGAGCTTCCACATTACGAAACTGGCAGGGTCTTAAAGACACTAGCCAATTCCCCGGACAAAGAGGGGAATTTTTTTAGGAACAAGACCCCCATTAATACTCGGACCTGAAGCCCCTAGTGGTTCTATAATTAGACCCCCTGTATTGTTATCATCCACGTAGCACCATACCCCCCCCCCATTTCGGAACCGGAACGATTAATAATTTTAAATTAATATTGGTCTTCGGAAAAACCCCAAAAGTTCGGAATTAATAAAAAACCCAAAACCCCCCAAAATATTTTGTATTATATAGTAGTGTTGAAAGTATTAAAAGAAAATTATTATAATTATTACGTAAGAATTATTGTAAAAGTAATGTTTATATAGAAACAAGGAGAGTAACTTACATATCGAGGCACTCTCCTTGTTCCTAGCTATCGAGAATGACTCGGACCGAAAATTTTCTAAATCGAAATTATTTTCAAATTTTTTCTGGAAACTACTTTTGTTTATGTTTCATGCTACCCTGATCATTATGAGCAGAAAATACTTTTTCGGTCCGTACCTACATTTGGAAGGCTGTGGATGTGATTAGTTCAATATAATTATAAAGAACGTGATATTTGGCCCTCGGATTTAAACTTTTAAAGGAGAGTGTGCAAATTTGGAACTCAGAGAACTGGAATAATCAGGATTTGTCGAGAGGATCTGAGAAAAGTGCGATTTGTCTCGGCAAACATCAAAAATCGCGATCTGTCGCCGAAAATGGGAAAATCGCGATTCTGCACGTGCCGCGATTTCCTTTTTACCTTGTCTTTTATTTGTCAACAATTTTGGATTGTTTTTGGAAAATTCCCTCTTTACCCCAGAAAATTCATGGTAAAATGTTTCAAAATTCAGATCGTAGAATTTATAAATATCCTCTTTGGCACCAAAAATTTCCTCCGAAATCGAAAATTTCCTTGCAGATTATTATTATATTATCTGCTAGTCTGCTATGGTTTCTGGTAGTGGGGGGTCACTCACTCATTTCCTTTTGACCTTGCCGCTCCTTTCTCTTGATTGCTTATGATGCAATATCAGGAACACATGTCGTATCATCACGATCATTATTGGTCACTTGAAATCGACCCGTTATTGTTAAGAATGCAATGTATAGTAGGTGCTGTTTCTGCGTATTTGTTACCTGTTACTAATTAATCAACAGGATCACCGATCATAATGAACTGATTGTATCGATAAAACTTGGATTTTAAGGCATGAGGAAGCATTGTTGAGCTCTAAAACCAAGTTTAATCGATACTTTCAACACTACTGTTTAACAAATAATTTGAGGCTCTAAGGATGTAGTTTTTTTAACGAAGATTTCAAGCCTACGAGTGCTTTTCCCTCGTGTCCAAAAGCATTAGATTTATTATCATGTTTTCGCGAAAATCTAAAGAGAAATAAAATTGTTTGATAACGTACAAAGCGAATCTTTAGAGGTTTAACCTTTATCATATACCAAAGTTTTTACTTTTGAAAGATAAATTAAAACACTCAATATGTCTAATGTCAGATATAAAAAATAGCAACGTGTCCGAGGTAAACTGGTCTGTCACTTCTTAGACCTAGCTAGACGCACGTGAATAGCGAAGTTTTATGTTAAGAGAGGGGACTGGGGTACAACCTCGTCAAATTTCACAGGATATTAAAAGAGTAAGTGCAATTTTCCCAGTCAAAGTACCTCATAAACGTGACCCCCGAAATTT
>NC_087081.1:16273040-16601142 GCF_026151205.1 Bolinopsis microptera | reverse complement strand
ACAAACACACTACTACTACTACTACTACTACTACTACTACTACTACTACTACTACTACTACTACTACTACTACTACTACTACTACTACTACTAGTAGTAGTAGTAGTAGTAGTAGTAGTAGTAGTAATAGTAGTAGTAGTAGTAGTAGTAGTAGTAGTAGTAAACCCGCGATGGGTTGGCAAATTACTACTACTACTACTACTACTACTACTACTACTACTACTACTACTACTACTACTACTACTACTACTACTACATCTCTAAATAAGATAACTTAAGATAAATCTCAATTTTTATACTTTAGGAAAGAAAAAAACTGTTGTTGAGACAAAAAGATTGTATTAGCAGGAGCTTTCGAAATACATGTATAAATCGTCTTTATCTAGGACAAGTTCAGCGCTTATGTTTTTTTAAATGAAGAAAATGATCAATAAAACATTTAACAGAGCTACTGTTTCCTTAACAGACCCGATCTCAAACAAATAAAAACTGATTGAATTACCTGGACAGCTTCGAGTGTTGCAGCTTTGACTGTCTGAAGATGATCCTGAACAACTTGCACCTCCGTGTGCTGGAGAAGGATTTGTACAAGTCCTGCTTCTTGTTTGTGTTCCCGATTCGCAACTCTTTGAACAGGTAGACCATGAGCCGTATGAATTCCAACCTCCGTTTACTGAATAGAATGTTTGGGTCGATAAATTACAATATCTTTCTAACAGTATCTGTCGATCGTGTTTCAGCTAAACAATTTTGAATAAAAACTATACTTAGAAAAGAAACAAACCGTTTATGACACAACCCACTTTGAAAAAACTAGTTGTGCAAAATATATCTAGGACAGGTTCAGCGCATATGTATTTTAATGAGGATATGATCAATAAAACATTTGATAGAGCTACTATTTTATTAACATACCCGATCTCGTTAAATAAATAAAAACTGATTGAATTACCTGGACAGCTATGGGTGTTGCAGCTTTGACTGTCTGAAGATTCTCCTGAACAACTAGCACCTCCGTAAGCTGGAGAAGGATTTGTACAAGTTCTCCATCTTGTTTGTGTTCCTGTTCCACAAGTCTTTGAACAAGTAGACCATGAGCCGTATGAAGTCCAACCTCCGTTTACTTAATATAATGTTTGGGTCAATAAATCGCAATATCTTTCTAACAGTGTTTGCCGTGTTTTAGCTAAACAATTTAAATGAAAACTTTACTTAGAAAAGTAACAAACCGTTGATATTGATAACACAGCCCACTTTGAATAAACTAGTTGTACAAAATATATCTAGAACAGGTTCAGCGCATATGTTTATTTTTAATGAAGAAAATGATCAATAAAAAATTTAATAGAGCTACTATTTTATTAACATACCCGATCTCGTTAAAACAAATAAAAACTGACTGAATTACCTGGACAACTATGGGTGTTGCAATACAAAGCCAAAAAAAGAAGATTCTTCCCCCCAACAATAAGCACCTCCGGGGTGCAGGAGAAGTGTTACAAGTTCTCCACGGTTTGTGTTCCACCCTTTTTGGGGAAAAGGGAAACCCCCCCCCCTTTTTTCCCCCAAAATTTTAAAAAAAAATTTAAAAAAAAATTAAAAAAAAAAAAAAAATTTTTTTTTTTTAAAAATTTTTTCCCCCCCCCCCCCCCTTTTTTTTTTTTTCCCCCCCCCCCCCCCTTTTCCCCCCCCCCCCCCCCCCCCCCCCCCCCCTTTTTTTCCCCCCCCCCCCCCCCCCTTTTTTTCCCCCCTTTTTTCCCCCCTTTCCCCCCCCCCTTTTTTCCCTTTCCCCCCCCCCCCCTTTTTTTCCCCTTTTCCCCCCCCCCCCTTTTTTTTTTTCCCCTTTTTTTTTTTTTTTCCCCCCTTTTTCCCCCTTTTTTTTCCCTCCCCCCCCCCCCTTTCCCCCCCCCCCTTTTCCCTTTTTCCCCCCCCCCCTTTTCCCCCCCCCCTTTTTTTTTTTCCCCCCCCCCCCCCCTTTTTTTCCCCCAACCCCCTTTTTCCCCCCTTTTCCCCCCTCCCCTTTTTTCCCCCCCCTTTTTCCCCCTTCCCCCCCCCCCTTTTTTTTTTTTTTTCCCCCCCCCCCCCCAAAAAACCCGGGGGCCCCCCCCCTTTTTTTTTTTTCCCCCCCCCCTTTTTTCCCCCCCCCTTTTCCCCCCCCCCCTTTCCCCCCCCCCCCCCCTTTTTCCCCCTTTTTCCCCCCCCCCCTTTTCCCCCCTTTTTTTCCCCCCCTTTTTTAAAAACCCCCCTTTTTTTTTCCCCCCCCCCCCCCTTTTTTCCCCTTTTCCCCCCCCCCCTTTTTTCCCCCCTTTTTCCCCCCTTTCTTTTTTTTTTCCCCCCTTTTTTTTCCCCCCCCCCCCTTTTTCCCCCCCCCCCCCCTTTTCCCCCCCCCTTTTCCCCCCCCCCTTTCCCCCCCCTTTAAAAACCCCCCCCCCTTTTTCCCCCCTTTTCCCCCTTTCCCTTCCCTTTTTTCCCCCCCCCCCCCCCCCCCCCCCCCCCCCCCCTTTTTTTTTTTTTCCCCCCCTTTTTTTTTTTTCCCCCCCCCCTTTTTTTTCCCCCCCCCCCTTTTCTCCCCCCCCCCCCTTTTTTCCCCCCCTTTTTTTTTTTTTTCCCCCCCCCCCCCCCCCTTTTTTTTCCCCCCCCCCCCCCCAAAAAAATTTTTTCCCCCCCCCCCCCCCTTTTTTTCCCCCCCCCCCCCCCCCCTTTTTTCCCCCCCCCCCAAAAAATTTTTTTTTTCCCCCCCCCCCTTTTTCCCCCTCCCCCCCCTTTTTTTTCCCCCCCCCCCCCCCCCCTTTTTTTTTTTCCCCCCCCTTTTTTTAAAATTTACCCCCCCCCCCCCCCCCCTTTTTTTTTTTTTTTTTCCCCCTTTTTTTTCCCCCTTTAATTTTTTCCCCCCCCCCTTTTCCCCCCCCCTTTTTTTCCCCCCCTTTTTCCCCCTTTTTTTCCCCCCCCCCCCCCCCCCCAAAAAAAAAGGGGCCCCCCCCCCCCTTTTTTTTTTTCCCCCCTTCCCCCCCCTTTTTCCCCTTTTCCCCCCCCCCCCCCCTTTTTCCCCCCCCCCCCCCGGGGCCCTTTCCCCCCCCCCCCCTTTTTTTTCCCCCCCCCCCTTTTTTCCTTCCCCCCCCCCCTTCCCCCCCCAACCCCGGTTTTTTCCCCCTCCCCCCGGGCCCCCCCCCTTTTTTCCCCCTTTCCCCCCCCCCTTTCCCCCCCCCCCTCCCGTCCCCCCCCCCCCCAAATTTCCCCAAAAAAGGGGGGGAAAAAATCAAAAAAAAGGGGGGGGGCCCCCCCGGGATTTGGGTCCCCAAAAAGGGTTTTAAAAAAAAAAGGGGGGGCCCCCAAAAAAAAATTTTAAAAATTTAAAAAAAAAATTTTTTTTTTTTGGGGGGAAAAAACCCCAAAAAAATTAAAATCAAAAGGGTTGGAAAAATTTTTAAAAACCCTAAAAAAAAAATTTTTAAAAAAAAAAAAAAAAAAAAATTTTAAAAAAACCCTTTTTTTTTGGGTTTTTTTTCCCCCCCCCCCCGGGGGGGAAAAAAATTTTTTTTTTTTTGGGGGGTTTTTTTTTTTAAAAATTTTTTTTTTAATTTTAAACCCCAAAAAAAATTTAAAAAAAAAAAAAATTTTTAAAAAAAATTTTAAAAAAAACCCCCCTTTTTTTGGGGGGGGTTTTTTTTTTGGGGGTTTTTCCCAAAGGGAAAACCAAAAAAAATTTTTTAAAAAATTTTTTTTTTCCCCCCTTTTTTTAAAAAAAGGGGAAAAACCCAAAAAATTTAAATTTTAAAAAAAATTTTTTTTTCCCTAAAAAATTTTTTTAAAAAATTTAAAAAAATTTTAAGGGTTTTTTGGGGGGAAAAAATTTTTTTTTTTCCCCCCAAACCCCCCGGGAAAAAAGGGGAAAAAAAATTTTTGGGTTTTTTTTTAACCCCCCCAAAAAAAGGGGAAAAACTTTTAAAAAAAAAAGGGGGGAAAAAAATTTTTAAAAAAAACCCGGTTTTTTTAAAAAAACCCCCCAAAAACCTTTTTGGGTTTTTAAAAAAAAAAAAAATTTTTTGTTTTTTTTGGGAAAACTTTTCCCTTTTTTTTAAAAAAAAAATTTTTTTAAAAAAACCCAAAAAAATTCCAAAAAAGGTTTTAAAGTAGGGCCAAAAATTTTGGCCCTTAATTCCTAAAGAAAACCCCCCCAAAAAAATTAAAAAAATTTTTAAATTTTTTTTAAAAAAAAAAATTTTAAAAAAATTTTTTAAATTAAAAGGTTTTTTTTTTAAAAAAAAATTTTTTTTTTTGGGGGAAAAAAAAAAAAAATTTAAAAAAAGGGTTTAAAAAAAATTTTAAAAAAAAAAAAAAAAAAGGGGGGGGGGGGGGAAAGGGAAAACAAAAAAAAAAACCCCAAAAAAAAAAACCAAAAAAAAGGGGGAAAAGGGGGGGGGGGGGGAAAAAAAAAAATTTTTTAAAAAAAGGGCCAAAAAAAAAAAAGGGGGAAAAAGGGGGGGAAACCAAAAAAAGGGGGGGAAAAAGGGGAAAAAGGGGGCAAAAAAAAAAAAAAAACCAAAAAAAGGGGGGAAAAAACCCCCCGGGGGAAAAAAAAAGGGGGGAAAAAAAAAAAAGGGGGGGAAAAGGGGGGGGAAAAGGGGGGGAAAAAAGGGGGGGGGAAAAAAAAAAAAGGGAAAAAAAAAAAAAAAAGGGGGGGGGGGAAAAAAAAAGGGGGAAAAAAAAAAAAAAAAAAAAAAAAAAAAGGGGGGGAAAAAGGGGGGGGAAAAAGGGGGGGGGGCCCAAAAAAGGGGGGACAGGGACAGGGGGGCCAGGGAAAAGGGGGGAAGGGAAGGGGAAGGGGGGGACAGGGGGGGGGGGACGGGAAACCGGGGGAAAAGGGACAGGGACGGGGGGAAAAAAAAAAAGGGAAAAAAAAAAATTAAAGGGCAAAAAATAAAAAAAAAAAAAAAAAAAAAAAAAAAAAAAATTTAAAAAAAAAATTTTTTTTTTTTAAAAAAAAAAAGGGGGGTTTTTTTTTCCCCCCCCCCCCCGGGGCCCCCTAAAAAACCCCCCAAAAATTCAAAAAACTTAAATTTTAAAACTACAAAAAGGGGAAAAAAAAAAAAAAAGGGTTTTGGGGGTTTGGAGGGGTTTTAAAAAAAAACCCCCGGCCGGGGGTTAAAAATTGACGAAAAAGCCTTTACTTTGCTGACTTTTTTTTAAAAAACCCCCGGAAAAGGGTGACAGATGATAAACCGGCTCCTTCCCCCGGGAAAAAAAAAAAAAAAAACCAAAAAAAGGAAAGGGGGTGGGATTGGTTTCTTGTATTTAGGTACTCTAGAAAAAAAGGGGGCAAATTAAATTCCCCAAAAGCTAGAGAAGGTTTTCAACGCCGAACCCCGTTACTCATTTCCCGAGAGTGGCATGGGGAAACCTTGGGGTTGTTACCCAAAAGCCAAACCCGATCGAAAAATTTAAGGGGGGGTTAGCTTGGTAACTGTTTTTAGCATGGAGGAAAAAAACATAGCAGCCACTGGGGGAGTTGGCTTTCTGCTGACAAAAAGAGCCCTACAGCCCAACCCTCATTAAACCCAAAGGCCCAAAGGGTTTCTGACTAATCTCCCCTTTTAAAAAAGGGCCGAACCCAGACCACAACTATAACTGCTTTAAAAGTCCCCCCCCGAGGCCCGCACCTTGTCAAGATGCGGAGAAGGGGCCCCAACACCCTTAGACAGGGTATGAACGATGTGCCCCGCGCACCACCTGCCTTTATCACAGAGGGAGAAAAGAAAGCCCGGCTTTGGGAAAAGGGGAGCGAAAAAATTCCCGTTTGGGACTTTCATACTCGTACCAATCGGAAAACGCACACTGCCCTGGAGTGGGGAAATGGAAATTAAACCCAAATCTGCTTTAGGAAAAAAGGTCAAAAAGAATGGGCCCCCCTTTTTCCGATGGGGCACTTAACAAAGGTCAATTGACTATATTCTCATACCGGGGGAAGTGGAAAAACTCATTAAAAAACACTTTAAGGGGTTTTCAAATCTTTTTAACCCTTGGGTCTAATCACAGAGTTGTTTTGTGTAATATCAAAGTTAAACTTTTGGAAAGGCCACAGGCCCCCGAAAAAGTCAACTATATTACATGCCCTAAGTTTTGGTGGTAGCTTTTTTAAAAAAAAATGCAATTGAAATTTTGGAATAATTCTCTGGGCCGGTAGAGGAGGGGGTGATTTGGGGCCCCTGAAAACTACGGGAAAACTTGTGGGTTTCTATTGAGGGGCCAAAAAGGGGCCCACAAAAGCAATCGACCCCTCAAGTGACCCAGAGTGGACGTGCAAGAAGGGGGTGTTCTTGGCCAAGAAACCCAAAAAGAAACATAAACCTTTTTAGGAGAAGAGAGAGGATGTCCCCCTAGGAACCGACCGGATTTTCCGGCTTTTAATACCCCTTCCGGCTCCGGCTCCGGTTTTTAAAAAATTTGCCTTTGGTTTTTTTCCGGATATTTCTTTTTTTTAAAAATTTTTTTTCTAAAATCTTGAAATGCAATTTTCGTTAAAAATTTTAACCGCGAAAACAAAATTTTTTTAAAACATTTAAAATTTTAATTTGGGAACCCTTACATTTCAAAGTTTTTTTTTTTTTTTTGAACATATTAACATGGGTTGGAAAAAATAAATTTTTTTTGCATAAATTTTATTGGGGAGTGATGTTGTCAAAAAGGGAAAAGCCCACTGAGGAGGGGGGACGCATGCGCGAGAACACAGAGAAAGGGGGGCACAAAAAAGCACACACACCCCCGGAAAAGACACAGAAACAAAAACCCTGGGGCCATAAGTTTTCAATTAGCCCCGTGTCTAAACTAGTGTTGCCCGGGAGGAAAGGGCCCCCCAAAAGAGATACCGTGGCGAACTGGGGGGACAAAATTCGATGCAAGGCTTTGGGATCCAAACCCGAAGATAAAGGAAAAATTTTAACGGGAATTTAAAAAAAAAAGGGAAAAGGGAAAAATCCAGCGGTTTTGCTATGTCCCCGGAAGGGGGGGGGGAAAAAAAACCCCAACAAAAACATACTGGTGTCACCCCGTAATACGCAGTGTCCGAGATTTCAGGGATCAAAGGGTACACTGAAAAAAGTTAAAACGATTAAAAGCCAGGGTTCCCCACGGATACCCCGCCCGGAGGGCGAAACCAAAGCCCTGCTTTTGATATTTTTAAAGTCTAATGGTGGAACCTTCAAAATTTTTTTTTAAATACATCACTGTTAAACCCCATAAATTGGAAGGCCCCCCCTACATGAAAAGCCCATGTGGGATAAAGGTTTACGCAAGCCCCTTTACTCCACACAATTTAAAGCGGGAGAAGAAAAAGGAAGCAGAAATGTAGTGAAAAGTTGGTTTTTCCCGAAAACTTTTAAAAAATGTTGACTTTTTCCGGGCCGAGTTTTCCCAAAACGTACCCCAAAGGGGAAACTCCCCTTCCGAGCTCGTTTTTGGGAAGGGAAAAGGGCCCGCCTTTCCGTGATCCCCATTAAAAGGGGGAAACCTTCCAAATCCAAAAAATTTTGGGAGAAAAGTGGGTTTTCCCGAAAAACATTTTTTTTAAAAAAAATTCAAAAAACCGAAAAACCCCCCTCCCCCCTTCCCCCCCCCATTTACATTTAAAATCTATATTTTTCCCCTTTTTCGTTTTTAAAATTACATCCAGGGTTTGGGAACCCAATCAAGTTTTTTGCAAACGGCCCAAAATGCAGACCGGGCCCTTTCCCAAAAGCATTTCCCACCCGGGTTTAATTGCCTCAAATCCAAAATTTCCCCCCCACAAAATCGCTTGCCCAATTTTTTTAAAAAATTTTTTAAAAAACCCTGCTGGAAGGGGATGAAAAATTTATCATGATCGGTGAATTTTTGGACGTTGAAAATTTCCCAACAAACCCCCCCTGCTAAGGGAAAAACTTCCCGGAGAGTTATTTGGGAAAAAAAACCCTTTTTGGGGCCAAACGCCGGACAGGGTTTTGTAAAACAACAAATTCCCCAAAAATTGGGGTTTTCTTTTTTTTTTTATTAAAAATTCCCGGCTTGGTTTTTTTTTTTTTTTTTTTTAAAAAGAATACTTGGGGGTTTTTAAATTGGGGAAAAGGGGGTTAAAGGGTGGGGATTTTTCCCCCAAAAGGGTTTTCCCCAAAATTTTTTTGGTCCCCCGCAAAATTCCCCTAAAAACCCCAAAGGAGGGTTTCAAAAGTGGAAAAAATTTTTGGGGGAGGAAAATTTTTAAGAGAAAGGGTACCAAAAATTTAAGGAAAAGGGGGTAGGGCAACTTCCAAAACCACGAAAGAAAAATTTTTTTCCGGTTTTAAAAAATAACCAAAAAAAGCAAAAAAAATGGAGGGAATTTTCCCAACCCAAAAGAAACTTTGAACAAATTTTACCCCTTAAGGGAAAATTTGTTTTGTATCCCTTTTCCGAAAGCTCCCCGCTTTTCCTTTAAAAAAAAATTTTTTAAAAAATTATTTAAAACTTTTAATTTTGTTACTTGGGGAAAAATTGGGGATTTTCCCTTTTCTTTCCTTAAAAGTAAGGGTATTGGTAATTAAAGGGGGTAAACGGGGAATTTTTTTCTTCCTTTTATTTTTCCCCCTAACTGGGGATTTAAAATTTTATCTTTAATGTTCCCCCTGTTAAACTCACTTTTATCCCCCTAAAATTTTTTAAAAAAGAAACAAATTTTTTTTTTTTGGTACAAGGAAAAAATTGAATTAAAAAGACTGTGTAAATTTTAATCCCCCTTACAAAAGGGAACCGTCGGGAAAAAAATGGCTTTTTTCCCCAATTTGCTTCCCTTCCGGCCCGGGTTTTTGAAAATTTTTTCGGAATTTTTTTTTCTTTAAAAAAATTGTTTTTCCCTTAATTAAAACTTTAAATTATATTGCCCCAAAAATGTTACTTAAAAAAAAATTTGGAAATGTAAAAGGGGACAGAGCATGAAAAACGTGGAAAAAAGTTTTAAAGAAAAAATTTGAGAAAAAATTTTGAATTGGGAAATTTCCCGAGTCCGTTATTCTGGGGGGGGGGGGGGGGGGGGGGGGGGGGGCCAATAAATTACCGTTAAACAAAAGTCCCCTTAAAAATGTTGAAATTTGGGGCCGTTTCCCCGGGGGGAATTTGGAAAAGGCAATTTAAAAATAATACAACCAAGGGTGGGGGTAGGGGAAAAAACCATTTTTCCAAATTTTGGATAAATTTCCCCGGTAAAATTTCCTTTTTTTTAATTTTCCTTTTTATTTTCCCCCTTGCCCCCAAAAAAGGAATATTAACTGAAAAGTTTGGAACCCAAATTTTAAAAAGGGAACCGAATTTTTTGGGGGGAAAAAGGGGAAATAATGTATAAAATTAATTCCGTAGATCCCCTTTTAGTTTCCGACCAATAATTTTATAATTTTAATTTGGGTTGACTATACCCAAAGGGCCCCTTTATTCCATTTAAAATTTGGGAAAATTTTTTAAAAAATTTCCCCTATCCCTTTTGAAGGAACCTAAAGATTTGGGTTTGGCCCAGCGAACCAAAAAAAAATCTTATTTTTGGTTTTAAAAAGTTAATTTAAACCCCCAACCGAAAATTTAGAAAAAGTTACCCTCCATCGTTGTTTACTTTTTTGGGGACCTGATGTCAACCCTTTTTTAAAATAAGAAAAATCTTTAAACCCAAAAAACTCTTTTTGTTTTAGATAGGGCACCAAGCTTTCAAACAGCCCAAGGTCCCTTAATTTTTTCCAAAAATATTTCCCCTATTCCCAAAATTTCCCCCTTTATTGTTTTTAAAAATAAAGACTAATTCCAATGTTTAAACAAGGAAAAAGTTTTCCAAAAAACCATTATTAATTAAAAAGCTTTGGAATTTTTGGGCCCCACTTTTGGCGACCAAAACCGGAAAAAGGAAGGTTTCCGGGAAATTAATTTTACCATTTTTGGTTGAATGCGTTTAAAAAAACAAAACCAAAAATTGTTTTAAAAAGGGAAAAGGAAGGAGGGGTGGAAGGGGGGGGAAAATGGGGTTAGGTTTGGGTTATTAATAGGGCCATAAACCGGTTTATACGGCCTCTAAAATTCCAAAAACGGTTTTTTGGCACAAATTTGTCCCCAAAAAAACCCGTAAAATAGGTTTTCCCCAAAACCAAAAGGGTATTTTCGGCCCCAAAAAAAAAAAAAAACGGGGGTTTTCCAAGCCCCCAAAAAAGGCCCCTTTGGTTTTCGGTCTATATTCCCTCATAAACATTCTAATTATATGCAGTATAACTATAAGAATCGGTACTCTGCTCTATGCGAGCAAACCGATGAGAGTGAGGTTACGGAACTAGGCGATTGCTGATACCAACAAAGCCATACTGCCTAAAAAAGAAAAGAAGATACGTGACGATGGGAAATTGGGCGATTAGGTTTGGCCTCTATATAATTGATAATACGGCCACTATATGGCCGCTATACGGCCTCTATATGGCCTTTATACGGCCTTTATACGGCCACTATATGGCCCCTACACGACCACTATACGGCCTTTATACAGCCTCTATATGGCCTTTATACGGCCTCTATACGGCCACTATATGAGTATATGGCCCCTACACGGCCACTATACGGCTTTTATACGGACTCTATTAGGGGGTGCACCATCAAAATAAAATTGCTCGGATTTTAAAAATTTTTGTACCATTTTTTTGTAGAGACTGTGAGAATTTTCACAATACCAAATTTGTCATACCTTTTTGGAAATATCAGTGAGTTTCGCCTAGGTGCCATATTTGATGGTGCGCGGCTTTTGGAGCAAAATTAGCTGTAAAAGTCGCGTAATTTGACCAAATTTGACCAAATTCGTTGATTTTTGTCGTATTATTTGGATATATCTTCAGTTCATTGAATGAGATCATTATGAAAATTGGCGACGACCTTCCAATAGGGCTTTTACAACTGTCCGAAAAATTTGGTGGATATCGGAGTTGATATAGTGATCAAAATGGGGCAAAATACGCTGCTTTTAGCTGTAACATAATGTCTGATGGTTGGATATGCTTTAAACTTTTCGGACACTTTCCTTGAAAGTCTATGAGTAAGCTTACCAATTTTTGTTGCAATCAGAGGTCGGGAAGGATACTTAATATCTATTTGTTTGAAGAAATTTGTGCTGGCCGAAATTAGCGCTAAAAAACCATCCTACAGTCGGCACGCGCGGCTCACTGTCGATGGCGCACTACCTAACTCTATATGGCCTCTATACGGCCTCTATATGGCCTCTATACGGCCTTTATACGGCCACTATACGGATTACGGCCATAAAGAGGCCATATAGTGGCCGTATAGTGGCCGTATAGTGACCGTATAGTGGCCATATAGAGGCCGTATAGTGGCCGTAGAAAGGCCGTAAAGAGGCTAAGATTTTTTTGACTTGTGAAACAAGCGCGCCCGCAGTGGCGCGAAAGCACATGGTTAGGTGGAACACTTATGTTCTACTGAACCTAAATTAGTTTGAGCAATTTCGATGCTCAGAATTTGAGTTATCAGTTATCAACGGATTTATACCTATTTTGTCATTTTTAGACCTTTTAGCTTAATCAAGACAATTTCAAATCTTTCCCAACTAAATTAAGTTCGGTAGTTAAGTTTGTATCACGTGGTGACCCCCACTGTCGCTTCACTATAGTCTTCGACGATACAGGGGGAGCCGCGCACTTCGTGCGCAACGGGTCATACAACGTATGACAAAGTTAAGTATGATTGGAAGGTTCTGTCAAATTTTCAGAATGATTCATGTTCAGGAACCGAAGATATGATAGAATAATCAATAATACGACAAAAATCAACAAATTTCGTCAAATTACGCGACTTTTACACCTAATTTTGCTGCAAAAGCCGCGCACCATCAAATATGGCACGTAGGCAAAACTTACTGATCATTCCAAAAAGGTATAACAAATTTGGTACTGTGAAAATTCTCACAGTCTGTAGAAAACAATGGTAAACAAATTTTGAAAATCCGAGCAAGTTTATTTTTGACGAATGTAATTACTCGTCTCGATTTCTTTGAAGTTGGAAGTAGCGCGCGCCGCTTTCTCCCCAAAATGTTATGGCCTGATGGCACGTGCTACGAAGTACCGCGCGCCGGGCCAGACCATTAACAATTGTCAAGTTTATTTTTATCATGCACCCCTATTATATATTAAATACATGACATGAAACAATAAACACAGTTATCCTTGACCTTCAGCCGTACGCGTACCCTTTAATTGACGATGTCAATTCATCACAGCTCGGCGCGGCACAGTAGCGCATTCCGCCGATCTAGCCGTTGCGAGAAGCCTTATTGAGTGCGCAGCGCGGCATTCACAGTAACGCATTGCGCTATAACAAGCGTACCTTCATAGTAGAGGCTCTTACGGGCATTGTCCGCTCGATAATATACGCTAGGGACCCCAGATACACCTTACTAGACGTATTTTTGACCGTAGAATCGATTAAAAGTGGTTTTAAGATGATTGGACTGACTTTTTGGGGGTAAAATTGCAAAAAAACCGATTTTTGGGCAAAAAATAGGCCAAAAAACCATGTTTTTTGATATTTTGAACAAGTTGATTTTGTTGGCATGTCGGCAAAACTTGCATGGAGATAGCTAAAACACAGCCGCACAAGATGATATAAAAATTTGAAAAATCCCTCTATTTTTCCAATCCAAAAAAGTGATAAAAATTTGACTTTTTTTGCTTGAAGTTTGAATAATTTTTTGCAGTTGTATTAAATTAACCCAAAAATAGTTACATCGTGTTTGCCTAAATTTTTCCTTTCCGAGAAGTACCCACTTCATATACTTTATCGAAGTTTGAATATTGTCACTCCGCAAACGTTTTTGCCAAATTTTCGACGCGCACTACGCGCAAAAGCATTTAGTTGTTATCAATTGGCACCCGCGCGTTCATCATAGATTT
This sequence comes from Bolinopsis microptera, assembly GCF_026151205.1. Taxonomy (NCBI): domain Eukaryota; kingdom Metazoa; phylum Ctenophora; class Tentaculata; order Lobata; family Bolinopsidae; genus Bolinopsis; species Bolinopsis microptera. Next base: position 16,588,213 of record NC_087081.1, on the reverse strand, counting down.
CAAACAGCTATAACTTTGACACACGCTGTAACCCCTTTTGAGCGCGTGCACGAGAGGTATACAACGTGTAGCAACTATAACTCAGCGAGATTATGTCCGTTCTAGCTCATATTTTCACACTAAATAGAAAATAATGTGATCTTATTGCTGACAAAATATGAATATAATTACTCTATTTGCCTTAGAGTAATAGACTGTCAAAGTTTAAAACGCGCATTGGTATAGCACGTGACTAATAAGGCCAAATTTATACTTCTTAACATATTATCGATCCTTAGACATCATACTATTCACTATTGTGTCCAATTAGCGGTTAGGTCTCTAAACTCGTAGCAGAAAACACGTCTTTTTGCCCGTAAGAGCCTCTACTAAAACTTATATACTATTACATATATAATATATATATATATATATTATATAAATCATTTATAGAATACTTTCGAAAAAAATAACAAGCTCAGCTCAAAACACAATTGTCTAATTTCTCCGTGAAAAAGCACAATAGCGTAAATAGCTATTATTGTTAATTAACGATGCAGATGTCAATTCATCGCAGCTCGGCGGGACACAGTAGCGCATTTTGCCGATCTAGTTGCAAGAAGCATAATTGAGTGCGCGGCGCGGCACAGTAACGCATTGTGCTTTTGTAGATTTACAACCTACCAGGACACGCGCCGAGTTGGACTCGTCGACGGTCCTGAACAGTGAACAGATATTTTACGAGTATCAACCGTTAAATTGTGCTTGAACTATTATTGATGTGCTATGCCTCAAAAGTGGTTTTATACGATTCCCCGTTTAACTTTGGTAGGAACTCCTTCGTAGCGCGATTTTTGCAGCCAAAATAAAAAGTCCTGAACCAAATTATTGGGGTTAAAATCTTTCGAATTGTCAGCTAATCATAAAAACAATTCACATCCACCTGTACAAGAGTTTAACTCTTAAAATGCCTATTTTATAATTTTACACATGAGCAATGGGTATATTGCACAATCTGGAGAAAAGTTTTTGTGGGAGTACCACTTACAAATACATAATCTCAGAAATTGTGGCCATTTAATATAAAAATTATTTTTAAAAATCCCAACATTATTTTTTAATCGCCCTATAGAATATGATAATCCATTAAATATCTGTGGGCACTCGAAGTTTTGAAATTTAGATGGGGTCATTGCAATGGATGTTGTTTCGGTAATTAGAGTTAGATTTAGTGTAAACTGTTATGTAAGGGTTAATAAAGATGTTACAAGACTCGTTAAAATTCAGAAAATTTAAATCTTGAAAATTATGATTATAATTATAATTCAATTTACACAGCAATACAATAAGAATAAGAATTGGAGGACTTCGCCGCTTCGACGCGCCGCGCGAACTAGCAACTAGCATTCTTGCATCGTCGATCGTTGCTCTGCTTCGCAGAGCAACGATCTCGATGGGTTGACATCGTCAACCAAGAATAAGAATAATTTGAAAAAGCTTCAATATGCTGTGCAGGACATTCAAATCGCGGTAAAAAGAAAAAAACATTTTTCTTTCTAATTTTTTCCAAAATTTTTTATTAAGAAAAAAACTTGATAAAACAAAAATGTAAGTTAAAGGGGGATTCTCACATATCAAGTAATCACATTTGGGCCAATTATTAACCCTCTCCCCTCCGTAAACAGTTTTACACATAGCTATTGTGTGAAAATTATACTAGCATAATCATAAAACACTTTCTCCGGCCCCCCCCCCTCAGTGATAACATTTGAACGACCCCTTACAAACGTTACAGAATCTCAAGATACAACTAAGTACATTAAATAACTTTTTATACAAACTTCAGAATTGTACATATTTACGATAAAATGCTTTTTTTAGTAAAACAAATTTTTAGTAAAAGATAAAACGAAAAAGACAAAAGAAAAAGTGTTTAGAAATATAAATTGAAAATCTAATTGTGTCATCAATTGCCATATTATATTTATAAACAATTTTAAACAGAAAAGATAAATAATAATATATGGTGAACCACATTTTTGCTGAAACGTGATAATAGTCCTTCAAGCAGTAGTTATCAAAAACAAAACTTTAAAGTGAAGAGAGAGCCCTTTTGAGATGGAGCATGATTGACAGATGGTCTGGGACGAAGATGGCCTCCCAGCACAGTTCCCCCAACACATCGGCGGAGAGACCCGATATTATAGTCTGGTTGGACACAGGAAAGATTGTGATTTAAGTAGAGTTGATGGTTGGCAATGAGAGTAACCAAGTAGGAACAAGCGCGTTATAACAAAGAGCTTATTCCTGGGCTTCATGGTGGAAAGCTCAACTTTTTCTGTTAGAGGTTGGGTGTAGAGGCTTGTGGCATCATACTTTACAAGCCCTATTTTGGTTAGCAAGAGAAAAAAAGAAGTGTAGTCCCTGTTACAACATCGTACAAAGACCAACGGTTCTACCATCAACTGAGTGGGCTGACTGTTGGGCCCTTAAAACATGTTTAGAGCTACACTTGAAATCTCAACACATTTTCATAAAATAGATGCTATGAACATCTATCCTATTTCTGTGTTTGCCAATAAATTTTGACGAAATATCTCCTGAAATGGATACATACCAGCCATGTTGGGCCGCGACCGCCATCATTTTGCCCAATACAGCTCTCATGTGATAGGAAATAGCACCCTTGGAAAAAGCAGTAGTAATCCAGGGCCATCCCTCAACGTTTATTTCTAGGTTTGAGTCTGGTAAATTAACCTCCTTTTGAACACCAAACGGATAAAACTGGTAGATACAATCCCTCAATGGGACACCAACATCGATGGGGAAATCAAGTAACCGAAGCGTATTCAAGTAGGTCAATGACAAGCAAGCATATTTACAGTTCATTGGGAATGGATCTTTCCGAAAGAGAATAGAGGCTTTATCAATCCAGCTTCGGCTTATCTCAATTGCGTATAGAGGAGTGTATCCACTTTGCCCAAAAACTTCCATAATCCTTGAAATACTTCTTCGTGCAACAATGGCTTCACTATCCGAGGAATGCCAAGGATTTCCATGAATTTTTATCTCATGGCTACCGTAATAATCCAGCTTTTCTTGGATAGAAAGACCAGCAGCAGTAATAGCCGTCTCCAAAGGCTCAAGAAGGTGGTTGCAGTTAATCAACCTTAACCTGTCCGTTTTAGCCAAGGACAGCATACAGAAATCATTTGGATGAGCAGTAAAAGTTGGATCGTATATGAAGAAGAGGCAGTCTGCAGTGTCTTTCAGATTAGTTGAAGTGATAAGTCTCCAGTTTACCTCACCCATCCTTCCCACTAAATTACAAATTAATTTTCGAGTATTTATTCCGTCCTCATCAGTCGAATCCCAGGTGCCATTCAAAGTAATCTCATGCAGGATTTCACCTGGAGACTGAACGTCCTCAGTTCCTGATACACCTTTGGCCCAAGCATCTTCAAGAGCTAGCATAACAGCTTGTTTTATATGCTCATCATGATGCAGAAGGATAAGTTTGTTGCCTAGCAGTCCACCACTACCAGGAGCAATACAGCAAACTCTAGATTTACCTCTGTTTTCATCAGATATTGCCTCCTTTGCAAAGAACCAAGTAGATTTGTCAGAATGCGTTGCTAAATCACTACTTGTAATCAGGTTGTAGCCTAGATTGTACATTTCCTCTAGGAGACGTATGGCAAAAAACTTTCCAAGAGTTGCTCTTTTTTTACCCTTCCGATGAACAAAAGTAAACTTATCCCCAACATGCATCTTTACAGTACCATAATAATCTTTGAGTTGTCCTCGAGTGGATCCATATTTGGATTCTATTTCCTGATCAAGTATAACAAGCATTTCCCTCACCTCCGGAGTCACATTCATGACTCTTATCTTTGAGTTGAAACATATTGAGATTGCAATATAGGAATCAGGGATTGCGGTCACAGATAACTTGGATGATGCTTTGTTGCCCATGTTACCTAAAAATAAACCGATTTTGACACCATTTGTTGTCAAATTGTCCAAATTTGGGAAATTAAGTTCTTATTTCTTGGGCAGTTTTGTATTTTGTCATACTGGTAAAAAACCATAACACCATTCAACCCAGCCAAAACGTTTTCAATGGTATGTCTCTCGCGGTTTTTGCGGAAAGTTAATGTCGTGGTGCCGGTAAATGGAATGGGTCCTACTTTGTTGGTCAACTGCTATGTCAGAATCAAGTTTCACAGAAACTTCAGGCTGAACCCCCCTCCCCATTAATTGATATCCTGAGAAAAGATATTTCAAATTAATTTTATTATTCTATCTCAGATCCATCATGATATTAGTTGATAGTCCAACCTTTAAAGATCGCAGAGAGGCCAGATTTTAATTATGAATCGAGCGCTCATAATATGTTGGTTTTGAAAACACCCCGAATCTCGTATTTTAGGTGTATTTTTCAATAGGGGCCCGTGGCTCGTGAAAATTGTATTTTACGAGTTATTTAATGCTTTCACCTCCTGTATCCTAATAAGATAATTCGCTTTACTTCCTACGAAGTTACAGTTGTTGGGAGGGACTCTCTCTGAACTACTGAAATCTCATTCCCCCTGTGAGATATACTGCAAGCAGTGCTCCCTATAATAATGACTAATGTTTTACAGCATCTTTTAGAAAAGTAGTGCGATTATATTGCACCGAATATGCTTTCGGTTGCTCTCAAAACAGTGCAATTAGTTTTGTAATCGCACTCCCTGAAAATAAAAACCAGTGCGATTATGAAAAAATAAGTGGCCGTCAAATAGGTGGTATTATATACGCTAATATTTAATTGTATATTTAAACAAATTGCATACTCGTTTTTAGTGTCTCAGTGGGGTAGTATAAAATGAGTAAATAACCGAGACCTACTCAGTGGTCAGACTGTAAGGACAATCATGAATCAAATTGAAAAGGTTGAATAGACTAATAGAAGAAATATATTTGCTTGGCTGCAACTTACCAATTATAAAGCTAAATAATGTTGGTTTTGTATAACTTATCCGGATGGTTAGGTTTAGGCTTATGTTTAGGATTAGGTACTACAATAGACTATTTTTAACAAAAGATGGTAAATTCCCTAAAAGGAATAATAACGCCCGACCTGTCCGAGAGATAAACGTGCCATGATAGATGCTGAGCTGACTGATAGATAAAGAAATTAGTTGATTATCAATAATTTTGACCCTGGACTCCGTGACCGACTAATCTGACTTGTTGATTGAATTACTGTACATTTCTATTGCTAAATTTAGAATCTAATGCTGACATGTAACTTGTGATATCACGTGACGTCATCACAATATCACGTGACGTCATCACAATATCACGTGACGTCATCATGATCCTCTCCTTACTGATATAAAGTAGAAAGTGTTAGGACAAGAGTTGTGTTCATAAATGTGTTCAAGTGTCGTATGGTGTGCAGTATTAGCCACCTTTATCATAGTACGCATGACCAACAATGAATGTATCTGGTTAGATCGTGAACGTACACTGTGCTAGGTTGGGAGCAAACTCATTTTTGGATCTGGTAGTATTTGGACGTGCTTGTGGTGTGCTTGTAACGTGCTTGTGCTCACAAAATAAAGGAAGATTATGGGAGCTGCTCAAGCTGAACTCAAAGACAACTCCTTATATGGGCATCACGTGTCACTACAAGGACAGTGCTGGTCAGTGAGCCATCTTCTTCAGTTTAAACAAACACGTTAAGTATTTCTTATTACCGTAGGTGGTGTTATTTGGTATTTGCACTATGCTTTGAGACAGCTTTACACGCATCAATCATATCTTGGATGGAAATGAGACATGAACAAATAATAAAAGAATCTTGCCACACATCATGCCAGATCTACTACGATACAGAAAGTAGTAGTTTTGGTTTGTTAGAACATTATCATTCGGAACTCTTTAAAGTCATCCTTTCAGTTTCACCACATATGTATAGCAATGTTTCATTTCGTGTTATCCAGCCATCTTAGATCAATTCATACCAATTATCAGTTTTGCTGCCAATATACTACGGCCAGTACTGCCTGTTGTTGAAATTAAGTTCACATTATCTTTTAATACTTATATTTATACATAACCATTTCTATCTCCTAATCCCACCCTCTGGGAAGCTGCAGGGACAAAAGGATTTCGCGGTCATTTTGGCCAAAAATCGCGATACCGCGAATTACATTTCGCGGTATATTAGACTATACATAAAAATTTGTCGCAAATAATGGGAAAAATCGCGATTCCGTACATGCCGCGATTTCCTTTTGTCCTTGGGAAGCTGGGATATCTCCTGGGGCACTATTTTTAGGGGTATCTATTTTTCAATCCATTTCCTGAATCATCACACATTCTAGAACCATTTCACTTTTTTTCCATTCACGGACAGTCCCCAGTTCACACATTTGAGGGCAAGTTTGAAATAATATTAGACCCTATATAATCATTGTTCTGATCATGAGGTTACCTTTTTTTTAAGCAGCCACTCTACAGGTTTTTGTATTATGTTACAATTTCGTAATGTTCATGTAAGGCGTTTGTATTTGTTATTCTGTATTATTCTGACTTACCTTAAGAACGACAAATTTAGTCTACCATAAATTTAGTCAAACTTTTGACTTAAATTGTTGTAAACCAAATTTCATGAGACAAAATTTTTCGGCGACTTATTTTATAGGAGACCAAAATTTCAGTAGAGCATATATGACATGAATATTGAATATTGTTAAGCTTACATTGTTTATAGGGCTTTATAATTAATATAATGACATCACCGTTCCTACTGCACTAAACCGTACCAAATTCTTATTGCACTTAAAAGGTTAGAGCTCCTCTTGGACATTATATTTTTAATCTGATCCATCCCAATCCATGCTCTGTTGAAACGGCTGAAGGATCATATCGACATAAACTAAGTCGTACCGACAAAAATGGTAAAGTCGAAAAAGGTGAAAAAGAAACTGACAGTGTACTGAAGAACTTAGTGATACAGTGTCACAAACTCTGGATCTGATGTTATTTAAATTCCTGAGTAATGCATTGCGGCTTAATCTGTAATGCTCAAACGGGGTAGACTAAGTTTGTCGTTCTTAAGGTAAATGGAATGGAAAATGGTCTCAAAAAGTCGAAATTGTGACTAAAATTGTTGCAGACTAAAGATTTACGAAATTTGTGACTAAAATTATGGTGACCAAAATTATGGTAACCAAATTTATTTTGAAGCAAATTTATTGGCCCTAAGGTATGTGGTATTTTATATGAAGTCTGTATTGCTTTTTTATGTTGGATTGCAGTACCACAAATGTTCTTAAATTGTTAAATTGTGAACAACCAGTGAATTGGTGTTCTGCAGCGAGTTGCACGGCGCTGTGTCATCCTTAGAGGTACTCTTTTTTAAAGCATCTTTCATGTCTTCATTTTGGACCTCATCTGTTTTATTCTTTTTCATTTGTTTAAGTTACTTATAGAACGTTTTCCTAACTGCTCTTCTTTTGGAGATTGTTCACGTGTCTAGTTCACTAACAGTCAGTCCTTGTTTTATTCCATTTTCACAATTTCATGTTGACTGCTACCACATGACACCATTTACCTCGAGGTGGCTTTACTAATTTTGTAGCAATTATCCTCCAAAAGTCTTGAAAATTAGAATTAAAATTATAATTCAATTTAAACAGCAATACAATAACAATAAAAATAATTTGAAGAAGCTTCAATATGCTGTGCAGGACATTCAAATCGGTAAAAAGAAAATACTTGATAAAATAAAAATGTAAGTCAAAGGGGGATTCTCACATGTCAAGTAATCACATTTGGGCCAATTATTAACCCTCTCCCCTACGTATACAGTTTTACACATAGCTATTGTGTGAAAATTATACTAGCGTAATCATAAAACACTCTCTCCCCTCAGTGATAACACGTGAACGACCCCTTACAAATTTTACAGAATCTTAAGCTACAACTAGGTACATAAAATAATGTTTATACAAATTTCAGAATTGTAAATATTTACGAAAAAATGCTTTAAAAGATAAAAGAAAAATATGAAAGAAAAAGAGAGCCCTTTTGAGATGGAGCATGATTGACAGATGGTCTGGGACAAAGATGGCCTCCCAGCACAGTTCCCCCAACACATCGGCGGAGAGAGCCGATATTATAGTCTGGTCGGACACAGGAAAGATTGTGATTTAAGTAGAGTTGATGGTTGGCAATGAGAGTAACCAAGTAGGAACATGCGCGTTATAACAAAGAGCTTATTCCTGGGCTTTATGGTGGAAAGCTCAGCTTTTTCCGTTAGAGGTTGGGTGTATAGGCTTCTGGCATCATACCTTACCAGCCATATTTTGGTGTGACTAAGAGAGTGAAGAAAGCAGTGTCCTCAAGTGTTCCTATGCAATTTAGTTAGCAAGAAAAAAAAGAAGTGGAGTCCCTGTTACAACATCCTACAAAGACCCACGGTTCTACCATCAACTGAGTGGGCTGACTGTTGGCCCTTGAAACATATTTAAAGCTACAATTGAAATCTCAATACATTTTCATAAAATAGATGCTATGAACATCTATCGGATGTCTATCTTGGTTTTCGCCAAAAATTTTTGCCGAAATATCTCCTGAAATGGATACATACCAGCCATGTTGGGCCGCAACCGCCATCATTTTGCCCAATACAGCTCTCATGTGAAAGCAGTTAGCACCCTTGGAAAAAGTATTAGTAATCCAGGGCTTTCCCTCAACGTTTATTTCTAGGTTCGAGTCTGGTAAATTTACCTCCTTTTGAACACCAAACGGATAGAACTGGTAGATACAATCCCTCAATGGGACACCAACATCGATGGGGAAATCAAGTAACCGAAGCGTATTCAAGTAGGTCAATGACAAGCAAGCATATTTACAGTTCATTGGGAATGGATCTTTCCGAAAGAGAATAGAGGCTTTGTCAATCAAGCTACGGTACATGTCAATTGCGTATAGAGGAGTGTATCCACCTTTCCCAAAAACTTCCATAATCCTTGAAATACTTCTTCGTGCAACAATGGCTTCACTATCGGAGGAACACCAAGGAGTTCCATGTATTTTTATCTCATGGCTACCGTAATAATCCAGCTTTTCTTGGATAGAAAGACCAGCAGCAGTAATAGCCGTCTCCAAAGGCTCAAGAAGGTGGTTGCAGTTAATTAACCTCAACCTGTCCGTTTTAGCCAGGGACAGCATACAGAAATCATTTGGATGAGCAGTAAAAGTTGGATCGTATATGAAGAAGAAGCAGTCTGCAGTGTCTTTCAGATTAGTTGAAGTGATAAGTCTCCAGTTTACCTCACCCATCCTTCCCACTATACTGCAAACTGCTTTACGAGTATTTATTCCGTCCTCATTAGTCGAACCCCAGGTGCCTTTCAAAGTAATCTCATGCAGGATTTCGCCTGAAGACTGAACGTCCTTAGTTCCTGATACACCTTTGGCCCAAGCATCTTCAAGAGCTAGCATAACAGCTTGTTTTATATGCTCATCATGATGCAGAAGGACAAGTTTGTTGCCTCGCAGTCCACCACCAGGAGCAATACAGCAAACTCTAGATTTACCTCTGTTTTCATCAGATATTGCCTCCTTTGCAAAGAACCAAGTAGATTTGTCAGAATACATTGCTAAATCACTACTTGTAATCAGGTTATAGCATAGATTGTACATTTCCTCTAGGACACGTATGGCAAAAAACTTTCCGAGAGTAGCTCTTTTTTTACCCTTCCGAGGAACAAAAGTAAACTTATCCCCAACATGCATCTTTACAGTACCATAGTAATCTATGAGACGTCCTCGAGTGGATCCATATTTAGCCTCTATTTCCTGATCAAGTATAACAAGCATTTCTCTCACCTCCGGAGTCACATTCATGACTCTTATCTTTGAGTTGAAACATATTGAGATTGCAATATAGGAATCAGGGATTGCGGTCACAGATAACTTGGATGATTCGTTGTTGCCCATGTTACCTAAAAATAAATCGATTTTGACTTTTTGACACCACTTTGTTGAGTTGTTGGTCCAAATTTGGGAAAAGTTCTTATTTCTTAGTTTTGTAATCGCACTCCCATAAAATAAAAACCAGTGCGATTATAAAAAAAAATAAGTGGCTGTCAAATAGGTCAAATAGGTCAAATAGGTCAAAAGTGGTGTTATATACACCAATATTTATTATTTGATTGTATATTTAAACAAATTGCATACTCGTTTTTAGTGTCTCAGTGGGGTAGAATAAAATGAGTAAATAGTCAAGACCTACTGAGACTGTAACGACAATCAAATTGAAAAGGTTGAATAGAAGAAATATATTTGCTTGGCTGCAACTTGACAATCAAAACTAAAGAATGTTGGCTTTGTTTAACTTAAGATTATTTTTAACAAAAGATGGTTAATTCCCTAAAAGGAATAAGAACGATCATGCCCGACCTGTCCGAGAGATAAACGTGTCATGACAGATGCTGAGCTTAATAATAGATAAAGAAATTAGTTGATTATCAATAATTTTGACCCAGGACTCTGTGACCGACTAATCTGACTTATATTATTATCTAACGTACACAGTGCCAACAGAGCTAGGTTAGGAGCAAACTCATTGTTGGATCTGGTAGTATTTGGACATGCTTACTTGTGCTTGTGTGCTTGTGTGCTTGTGACGTGCTTGTGTGCTGGTGTGCTTGTGGTGTGCTTGTGGTGTGCTTGTGACGTGCTTGTGCTAACAAAATAAAGGAAGATTACACCTCGGGAGCTGCTGAAGCTGAACTCAAGGACAACTCCTTATATGGGCATCACGTGTCACTACAAGGACAGTGCTGGTCAGTGAGCCATCTTCTTCAGTTTAAACAAACACGTTAAGTATTTCTTATTCGTTTAAGAAGTGGGGTCAGTGCAACAGGCACTATGCTTTGAGACAGCTTTATGCGCATCAATCATATCTTCTTATCTTGGATGGAAATGAGACATGAACAAATAATATTAATAAAAGAATCTTGCAATGGTAACGGACAGAAGTAAATAAGCACTGACGACATATATTCAAGCCCATCTACCTCGTTCTCCAAAATTATCGTTTTTATGCAAAAACGACCATTCGTAACCTTTGTGAGTGGCGGTCAGACCCACACTAGCATACTTGTATCATTTACTTCTAAATCAAGTTTATTCGGATATATATTTATTTATTGTGTATTGAATTGGTGATAAATAATAAAAATGTCTTTTCTCACTTAACATTTTTTCAAAATTGTGAAATGGAAAAAAATCACTAATAAATTCTTTTTTCTGGTCAGCAAAAGAATTATTGCTTGCCTCTCATGTTGGTTACATGCAAGGAACTGAAAATCTATTGGGATTTTTAATAATACACTAACATTTACTTTACTTATTTTACTTTTTATAGAATGATATGGGCATCGGAGCTTCAAAAGAACGAACTTTTGGCTTAAGCAATGAGGTATTGTAATGTTTCAATGTGAAGTATATATACATTTGAGTTTGTATATTTGAAATTGTCCTAAAATGTAGGACATTTAAAAAGATTTGATTCCATTTCCATGAAAGTTTTCTCCGGATATACAGCTTTCAGTAAATTGATTACGACTTGTGTCACTCTCACCGACCTCACTGATTCAGTCACAACCGTGAAATATTGGTGAAGGACAAGGCTTCTAGGAAATAAAACACTGATATTTGATTGTTCTAAATTAACAGTCAGTACCCTGACTACGTACTATGATGTAAGGCTTCATTTCATTGTTACTGATATTAATACCACTCTCTATCTGACAATGATCACTCAGAACCATCTACTGTACTCTCCAAAACTACTGGATCTGGAGCATGGTACGATCAGACACAGAGATAAGGAGCTAGTGGAGGAGAACAAGGAGGAGGAGGTCAGACAGGGATACTTCTACCATGCTCAACTTACTGACTGGGCAGATGGTAAGTGTGGCAGTTAGTGTGGCAGTTAGTGTGGCAGTTAGTGCGGCAGTAAGTGTGGCAGTTAGTGTGGCAGTCAGTGTGGCAGTTAGTGTGGCAGTTAGTGTGGCAGTTAGTGTGGCAGTTAGTGTGGCAGTTAGTGTTGCAGTTAGTGTGGCAGTTAGTGTGGTAGTTAGTGTGGCAGTTAGTGTGGCAGTTAGTGTGCCAGTTAGTGTGGCAGTTAGTGTGGCAGTTAGTGTGGCAGTTAGTGTGGTAGTTAGTGTGGTAGTTAGTGTGGCAGTTAGTGTGGCAGTTAGTGTGGCAGTTAGTGTGGCAGTTAGTGTGTCAGTTAGTGTGGCAGTTAGTGTGGCAGTTAGTGTGGCAGTTAGTGTGGCAGTTAGTGTGGCAGTTAGTGTGGCAGTCAGTGCGGCAGTTAGTGTGGTAGTTAGTGTGGCAGTTAGTGTGGCAGTTAGTGTGGTAGTTAGTGTGGCAGTTAGTGTGGCAGTTAGTGTGGCAGTTAGTGTGGTAGTTAGTGTGGCAGTTAGTGTGGCAGTTAGTGTGGCAGTTAGTGTGGCAGTTAGTGTGGCAGTTAGTGTGGCAGTTAGTGTGGTAGTTAGTGTGGCAGTTAGTGTGGCAGTTAGTGTGGCAGTTAGTGTGGTAGTTAGTGTGGCAGTTAGTGTGGCAGTCAGTGTGGCAGTTAGTGTGGCAGTTAGTGTGGCAGTTAGTGTGGCAGTTAGTGTGGCAGTTAGTGTGGCAGTTAGTGTGGCAGTTAGTGTGGCAGTCAGTGTGGCAGTTAGTGTGGCAGTTAGTGTGGCAGTTAGTGTGGCAGTTAGTGTGGTAGTAAGTGTGGCAGTTAGTGTGGCAGTTAGTGTGGCAGTTAGTGTGGCAGTTAGTGTGGTAATTAGTGTGGTAGTTAGTGTGGCAGTTAGTGTGGTAGTTAGTGTGGCAGTTAGTGTGGCAGTTAGTGTGGCAGTTAGTGTGGCAGTAAGTGTGGTAGTTAGTGTGGCAGTTAGTGTGGCAGTTAGTGTGGCAGTTAGTGTGGCAGTTAGTGTGGCAGTTAGTGTGGTAGTTAGTGTGGCAGTTAGTGTGGCAGTTAGTGTGGCAGTTAGTGTGGCAGTTAGTGTGGCAGTTAGTGTGGCAGTTAGTGTGGTAGTTAGTGTGGCAGTTAGTGTGGCAGTTAGTGTGGTAGTTAGTGTGGCAGTTAGTGTGGCAGTTAGTGTGGCAGTTAGTGTGGCAGTTAGTGTGGCAGTTAGTGTGGCAGTTAGTGTGGCAGTTAGTGTGGCAGTTAGTGTGGTAGTTAGTGCGGCAGTTAGTGTGGCAGTCAGTGTGGCAGTTAGTGTGGCAGTTAGTGTGGCAGTTAGTGTGGCAGTTAGTGTGGCAGTTAGTGTGGCAGTTAGTGTGGCAGTTATTGTGGCAGTTAGTGTGGCAGTCAGTGTGGCAGTTAGTGTGGCAGTTAGTGTGGCAGTTAGTGTGGCAGTTAGTGTGGCAATTAGTGTGACAGTTAGTGTGGCAGATAGTGTGGCAGTTAGTGTGGTAGTCAGTGTGGCAGTCAGTGTGGCAGTTAGTGTGGCAGTTAGTGTGGTAGTTAGTGTGGTAGTTAGTGTGGCAATTAGTGTGGCAGTTAGTGTGGCAGTTAGTGTGGCAGCTAGTGTGGCAGTTAGTGTGGCAGTTAGTGTGGTAGTTAGTGTGGCAGTTAGTGTGGCAGTTAGTGTGGCAGTCAGTGTGGCAGTCAGTGTGGCAGTTAGTGTGGCAGTTAGTGTGGCAGTTAGTGTGGTAGTAAGTGTGGCAGTTAGTGTGGTAGTCAGTGTGGCAGTCAGTGTGGCAGTTAGTTTGGCAGTTAGTGTGGCAGTTAGTGTGGTAGTTAGTGTGGTAGTTAGTGTGGCAGTTAGTGTGGCAGTTAGTGTGTCAGTTAGTGTGGCAGTTAGTGTGGCAGTTAGTGTGGCAGTTAGTGTGGCAGTTAGTGTGACAGTTAGTGTGGCAGTTAGTGTGGCAGTTAGTGTGGCAGTTAGTGTGGCAGTTAGTGTGGCAATTAGTGTGGCAGTCAGTGTGGCAGTCAGTGTGGCAGTTAGTGTGGCAGTTAGTGTGGCAGTTAGTGTGGCAGTTAGTGTGGCAGTTAGTGTGGCAGTCAGTGTGGCAGTTAGTGTGGCAGTTAGTGTGGCAGTTAGTGTGGCAGTTAGTGTGGTAGTAAGTGTGGCAGTTAGTGTGGCAGTTAGTGTGGCAGTTAGTGTGGTAGTAAGTGTGGTAGTTAGTGTGATAGTTAGTGTGGCAATTAGTGTGGCAATTAGTGTGACAGTTAGTGTGGCAGTTAGTGTGGCAGTTAGTGTGGCAGTTAGTGTGGCAGTTAGTGTGACAGTTAGTGTGGCAGTTAGTGTGGCAGTTAGTGTGGCAGTTAGTGTGGCAGTTAGTGTGGCAGTTAGTGTGGCAGTTAGTGTGGCAGTCAGTGTGGCAGTTAGTGTGGCAGTTAGTGTGGCAGTTAGTGTGGCAGTTAGTGTGGCAGTTAGTGTGGCAGTCAGTGTGGCAGTCAGTGTGGCAGTTAGTGTGGCAGTTAGTGTGGTAGTCAGTGTGGCAGTCAGTGTGGCAGTTAATGTGGCAGTTAGTGTGGCAGTTAGTGTGGTAGTTAGTGTGGTAGTTAGTGTGGCAATTAGTGTGGCAGTTAGTGTGGCAGTTAGTGTGGCAGCTAGTGTGGCAGTTAGTGTGGCAGTCAGTGTGGCAGTTAGTGTGGCAGTTAGTGTGGCAGTTAGTGTGGCAGTTAGTGTGGTAGTAAGTGTGGCAGTTAGTGTGGTAGTCAGTGTGGCAGTCAGTGTGGCAGTTAGTGTGGCAGTTAGTGTGGCAGTTAGTGTGGTAGTTAGTGTGGTAGTTAGTGTGATAGTTAGTGTGGCAATTAGTGTGGCAGTTAGTGTGGCAGTTAGTGTGGCAGTTAGTGTGGCAGTTAGTGTGGCAGTTAGTGTGTCAGTTTGAGTGCCAGTTAAGGCCACAGGGGGGGGGGGGGGTCGAGGCCTCAAAAAATGCAAAAAAACATTATGCTTTGAATCAATATATATTTTTGTGGTGGATACTTTGCCACCACTCATTTGTCTGTAGCTATTTTACTTTTTTTTATAAATGAGGTTAACTAATTCTCATTTAACCTCATTTTTTTGATAAATCGATAATGAAGGGCAGAAATATTGATGCCATTACAACTGAAAACTACGATAAGCTTTGTTTTTATTGTTTTTGTGTTATTTCAGCAGTTAAACTTTGAAAATTATACAAATAAAGGCAAAATTCTCAAAAATCACATAACATAAAAAACATTTTTTTGCCTCTCCTGAAAACATCGAATTTTTGACTTCAAAATCTATCTTCTCCTAGAGTTTTTATCCATTTCACCTCAAATTTGGAACTTATGTTCCTGACATAAATTAAAAAGTTTGTTATGTAACGATTGTTGTAATTTTGCTCCTAACTCTTTTTATGAGGTTAACCATTTTAAATTTTGTAACCCGCACTCATGGTTAACCTCATATCTCAGCTTTGGAGCAAGATATCATAAATCGTTACATAACAAAAACTCAAAATACCTTGAAGAACATTGTTGCCACGTTACAAGGTTCTAAGTCATAAACTGAAAAAGAAGATAGATTTTGAACACGATTTCATTTAAAGTTTTCATTTACAATAGAATTACAGGTAAACCTCAAAATTCAACGCGCGATATCTTCAAATAGGAAACTTTGTTTTCGGTAAGGACAAAAGCATTTGAAAATTTAGATCGAGCTCTACAACATATCTCAAAATCTCAAAATCGACCTCGGACCCCCCCCCCCCTGTGGCCTTAACGTTATCTTTAATAATGGATAAATAAAAACAAATTTTCAACTATGCGACTTTTTTTTCTTTAATTTGATTGCTTGGTAAGAAACCAACTTATGTTTGTTTCAGAGAACTGTATAAAAGACTTTCAGAAGAAGATCATCGTAGAAAGTACGCAAACAGATCAGATGTTTTATGTTTACGCTAAAGGACTTGAGGTTTGGCATGTTTAAATTAAGTATATTGCTTGGTGCTTATTTCAAAACAACTAAAGGGATTATAATGAATTAAAATCCTGTAATTTACCATTGTTAATATAAAATTTAAACTCGACAGTGTTTTATCTGAACATCCCAGGAATGAACTTAAATATCACAAAGTACTTGAAAAGTTGAAACTTTTGCTTGAAACGGATATTTGTATTAATATTAAAACAAAAATATAATAACTGAATTGCAAACGATCTTATATTGTCAAAAATAGTATACATCGAACAATTAAAAAATCATGCATTATATATAAAACTATAAAATCATATAGAAAAATAATAGAATAGTTCAACAAGCTATATGCAACTGACAATGCTTGAGCAGGTGTCATTACACGTGACATGTCCCCAAGGTACTAATCCTCCCCTTGATGATCACATATAGCTATTATATCCTCGTCACAAGCCTGGTGACGTCACTACTCCTGGTGACGTCACGTGAGGGAGTGTGACGTCACACTCCCTCACGTGACATGTCCCCAAGGTACTAATCCTCCCCTTGGTGATCACATATAGCTACTATATCCTCGTCACAAGCCTGGTGACGTCACTACTCCTGGTGACGTCACGTGAGGGAGTGTGACGTCACCCTCCTTTACGTGACGTCACCCCAAGGTACTAATCCTCCCCTTGGTGATCACATATAGCTATTATATCCTCGTCACAAGCCCTCTTAGTACACACAACCGTCCCTCTCTGCGTACACCTACAAGTGTTACAATCATCTTTAAATGTGTCTCCTGCGCTGTACACCACTTCCTTGTAGTTACAGATAGTGACATTATCATCATCACAAGCCAGGCAGATAGCTGTCCCCTGCATAGTGCATAAACAAGTGTGGCAATCGTCATTAAACGTGTCCCCTGCGTTGTAAACTAATCCTTTGTGCTCACAAGAGACTACAAGTACATCATCATCATTAGCTACAGCACATGTAACAAATAGTGCTAAAATAAACATCTTCTTCATGTTGAATACCATGCTAGGGAGTTAAGTGGTAAAATAGTGGTAAAATAGTGGTAAAATAGTGGTAAAATAGTGGTAAAATAGGCTTTGGCAAAAAAACATGGGACGTTAAAATAATTGAAAAATCATGGGACGTTAAAATAATTGGCACAGCTTCTTTAAAAAGAAGAAGCAATAAAAGGGGTTTACAAAAACACTCTTGAGTATTGATGATAATGACGAAGAAAGGGAAGACATCCTTATATAATGTTATTAATGATGTTTTGGTTATTCGAGCTTTTCATTTAGAATTAAAACAAGATGGTCGTGTGTAAAACAACTTCCTCAGCATTTAACACAGCAGTTAACTAAAACAACAGATGGTTAGTGTGGCAGTTAGTGTGACGTCACACTCCCTCACGTGACGTCACCAGGCTTGAGACGTGTGTAAAACCTCAGCAGTTAAAACTAAGCCATAAAATTAAGAGGACTGTTTAACAAGTAACGTCGGAGAATGTGTTTACTTAAATTAGTAAGTAGGACACATGTTTCAGTCAGGTGGTTAAATTATTATCTCGTACGAGTTTTTAATTCCATTGTCCGTGGTTGTTTAGTCAGATACCATGGTTTAATGGTTAGTAATTACATAAATATGTTATGTTCATATAATGCATAACAACCAGTTCGACATCATTAGGTGAAATAAAATCCAATGGAATGAAAACTAAATGTTATCACCTTCAGAGTGAAACTACAGACCATGGAATAGTGAAAGTGAAACCGAAACCGAAAGGATTGGGATACAGATGGAGGGGAGACAGCGAACATCGCTACTTCCGACTTCGTCTTAGCAAGATAAGAGGTGAGTTATGATTTTGACGATAGCATCACTTGTGTCCGAAAACTGCAGGTATATCGATTAAGTGTAAATTCTGAGAGGAGCTCATTATCATGATTAGGGATGACCCTTTAAATAACAGCCTAAATTATGGGTTTTGAGGTACATCAACACAAAATTCTGAATTTAAGAAAAAGTTCAGACGATTGTCTATAGACCAGTTTTTGAATTTTGTAATTTTGATATTCAGAAGTAAAGTTACGACCCTCGAAAAATATTGATTTCATCATAAAATACACATAAAATTTCAAACACGCCAATAATTCTGACACCCTGCTGTAGACGCTGTTAAACACGACGTCATAACATAATAACCTACCAGATGTTTAGTATACATATCAGCGACAAGAGAAACGTTATTGTTGGTCGTGAGGAGAGTGAGGACTCCTCAAACTAAATTAAATTAATTCCTTCTGTAACGTCCTCAATAAATGTTATAGATTTTTAGTGTTTTAATGAGTTATATATAATATATGTGAATTGTGCTCCAAATTCGGACAAGAGTCGTCGATCTAAGGGGGGCAATTTTGGAGTCAAGTAAGAGTCACATATTACAATATTACATATTCATCATACTTACCGCATTCAGGCCCTTCACACTTTGTTTCTGTCTAGTTCTAATGTACCGTCACAATAATGAATTTAAAATATGTTGTCCTTTAAATATATCATATATAATATTATGTTTACCATTTGACGTGAGAGATTAAAATGTTTGAATTATTTGTAAGGCGATTGCTTTCTTAAAATGAAGTCTGACGATAATTTGCTCTACAGATAATGAGGAAAGTGACAGTGAGTCAGAGGAACTCCAGGGATACGACACTGTGTACAGGTACTGTTTCTATAGCAACTGGGTTACTCACATTCACAGCTATCACTTATTTAGAGGGAACACCATTTTCGGTCACAAATAAAATGAAGAGTTCGTGTAGCGCGCATAAACTTGTTTATGATACAAGTTTCTGTCTCTTTCATTCAGTCTAGTGTTTCGGAGACGCGCGTTTAAGACCCTCGCTGCATGTCTTTGATTGACTGGCAGTATTATTACTGCCTATTACTTACTATAATATTGCCGCCTATTAATTACTGTATTATATATATACTGATATTAGATATTATTATCGTCTATTAACGATTTTAAAATATTATTTGGTTCTTGCAACCTCGTTTGATCTACAGATCCGAGTATGTTACTCTATGCTCTGGTCATCTGTATCAGATTACTGTGGGCTCTTTTCCATATTCCGGACCTTTATACTAACAAATAAGTGATGCCCCCTTCTTTTCAGGATACACCCGAAAGAGGATATGTTCGCTGAATCGCTCTCATTTATTTTGTCTCTAAAACTACTCATTCCTGAAGACAGAATCCATATAATCTACAAGACTGGCAAGCTGGAGTGAGTTATCCAATATCCACTTTACTTCTCATACCTTATCTCTTGATAGTGGTTTTAGTTGTCAATCCATTATATTGTTTATAGACTCTAGAGCTGTCAGCTTCAATTCCAAATTAATTGCCATAAGAATGCAGATACACATAAAACTAATACATTATTCAATGCTACAGTTCTTAATTGTAAATTAATATAATACTAAATTTTTCAGGCCAAGCAAAAACTTGAAGGAACTGTCACCAAACTATTTCAACTCAAAGCTGGAACTTAAAATGTTAACTGATGTTGAAATAGTGAAGAATAATTATGATACCGACGAAATCCCTCCTAAATCACCAATACCGGGACCTGCTTTTGAAACTAATAGTAGTGAAAGCAAGACCATCGTAGCTTCTCCAACCCGCGACATCACATCTCCAAACCGCGACATCACCTCTCCAAACCGCGATATCACCTCTCCAACCCGCGACATCACATCTCCAACCCGCGACATCACATCTCCAACCCGCGACATCACATCTCCAACCCGCGACACCATATCTCCAACCCGTGATGTCTCATCTCCCGTCCGTGATGTCTCATCTCCAGTCCATGATGTCTCATCTCCAGTTCGTGATGTCTCATCTCCAGTCCGTGATGTCTCATCTCCAGTCCGTTATGTCACGTCTCCAGTCCGTGATGTCTCATCTCCAGTCCGTGATGTAACGTCTCCAGTCCGTGATGTAACATCTTCAGTCCGTTATGTAACATCTCCAGTCCGTGATGTCCCATCTCCAGTCCGTGATGTCTCATCTCCAGTCCGTTATGTAACATCTCCAGTCCGTGATGTCCCATCTCCAGTCCGTGATGTCTCATCTCCAGTCCGTGATGTCTCATCTCCAGTCCGTGATGTCTCATCTCCAGTCCGTGATGTCTCATCTCCAGTCCGTGATGTCTCATCTCCAGTCCGTGATGTAACGTCTCCAGTCCGTGATGTCTCATCTCCAGTCCGTGATGTAACGTCTTCAGTCCGTGATGTCTCATCTCCAGTTCGTGAAGTCTCATCTCCAGTCCGTGATGTCTCATCTCCAGTCCGTGATGTAACGTCTCCAGTCCGCGATGTCTCATCTCCAGTCCGTGATGTAACGTCTCCAGTCCGTGATTTAATGTCTCCAGTCCGTGATGTCTCATCTCCAGTTCGTGATGTCTCATCTCCAGTCCGTGATGTCTCATCTCCAGTCCGTGATGTAACGTCTCCAGTCCGTGATGTCTCATCTCCAGTCCGTGATGTAACATCTCCAGTCCGTGATGTCTCATCTCCAGTCCGTGATGTCTCATCTCCAGTCCGTGATGTCTCATCTCTAGTCCGTGATGTCTCATCTCCAGTCCGTGATGTCTCATCTCCAGTCCGTGATGTCTCATCTCCAGTCCGTGATGTCTCATCTCCAGTCCGTTATGTAACATCTCCAGTCCGTGATGTCCCATCTCCAGTCCGTGATGTCTCATCTCCAGTCCGTGATGTCCCATCTCCAGTCCGTGATGTCTCATCTCCAGTCCGTGATGTCTCATCTCCAGTCCGTGATGTCTCATCTCCAGTCCGTGATGTCTCATCTCCAGTCCGTGATGTCTCATCTCCAGTCCGTGATGTCTCATCTCCAGTCCGTGATGTCTCATCTCCAGTCCGTGATGTCCCATCTCCAGTCCGTGATGTCTCATCTCTAGTCCGTGATGTCTCATCTCCAGTCCGTGATGTCTCATCTCCAGTCCGTGATGTCTCATCTCCAGTCCGTGATGTCTCATCTCCAGTCCGTGATGTCTCATCTCCAGTCCGTGATGTCTCATCTCCAGTCCGTAATGTCACGGCGAGTGCCAACAGTTTTGGTGAACTCCCCGGTGCCATCGAAGATTATAAATAGATAACACAAGAGAATACATGATTGCACTAGAAAATACATGATTGCTAGAATTCCATTTTATCAATTGCGGAATTTGTACACAATTACATTTACAATATTATGTACATGGTACAGTATGAGTATATAATCTTTGTAAAATCCGGATTGGAGTATTGTTTATGAGTCGCATGGTTGTAATGTATTCTGTGTAAAATTATAATTATCCCGGTTACTGCGACAAATAAAAATTTAACGGGTGATACTCGTAAAATATCTGTTCCATATATTGGACCGTCGACGAGTCCAACTCGGCGCGCGTCCTGGTAGGTTGTTAACCTACAAATAAAAATGCTCTTATTAGGAAAAAGGAGTTTACTCGACGTTTCAATGTAACTACATCGTATTCATGATCTCAAATTATTTGTTATATAGTAGTGTTGAAAGTATTAAAACACTTTCAACACTATATATTTAATTAATTTAAACTATATTTGTTTACTGGGCCGCGCTCAGTCTGTCATTCCGCCTAATCTTTATGTTTATGAACATGATTGCCTGAGGTCCCCAGGTAAGTCGCAGTTACCGGGATTTTTTTAAATTTCATTTTTTCAAACAATATACACATAATATAGCAATGGCCCTATAAGTATATAAAAATTCTATAAAAATGTAAAATTGTAATAAAATATAAAATCCACAAATTGTGTAAAATGGCCACGGGCCTAAATATTACATATCAATCAATTACAATTCATTAACATTACCAATATTAAAAACTTTCCAAAATATCTAAGAAAGTATTCTCTAGCCAAATGGCTCAATATTTAAATCTAAATCTTCAATATTGTCTGGTTTATGTCACAACTTGGGCCCTCTGTCCCCCCTTATCGAAATAACTGTTGTCTTTAATACCTCAAAACGCAAGCGCTTTCTAAGAATAAGATATGTAACTGAGTCTGAATATCGCTGACCCGTTGAAGATTCCATCTTTTGTGCAAGCTTTTTAATCAAGCGTTGCGCTTCGACTCCCATGCCTCCTGTTGTGGAGAAAACTAAAGGTGTAAAGGAAGCTTTTTCCACTTCTAGGATCCTTCCATTATAACATAATAGTATTATATATTGTAACCGGTATAAATATAATTCTACACAGAATATATACGTTATCAGACCTTATTTGGACGGACATTAAATGAACGGACATAATTATGAACGGACATTAATATGAACGCTAGAACTAGAAGGCATTCAAAACCATCAAAAATCCGAATTTTTTAAATTATTTTGACTTTTTTTATTTCAGAAAATGATTTTTAAATCCATTTTTATACAGTAAGTAAGAATAGCAGTCGTTAAGCAGTAAAAATGTTAAGATACAATTGATATGTGTACATGATCAGTGTCTAATATCACATATCATCTTCATCAAATGGGTTTTCGTGCATGAAATAGTCCATGCTTAAAGCATTAGTGATTTCTAGCTTTATGGAAACCTTTTTTATCAAACTTCCCCGGTCGTGCATTTCAGTGTTAACTTTTACAAGCCATTCGGCGTGAAGTGGTTTTATCTTAGACAACTTTAGGTTAACCTTAATCACGTGGAGTTTTCCTAGCACTGTTTCATTACCTCCCCTGAGTAATATGAACTATAACAACGTCGGACAATGTCCTTGGCAACACGATTTACCGTAATATCTAGAGGCTGGAAAAAATTTGTCATGTTGGCGGGGACTAACTCATGAACTATGTTGTTGAGTGCCATAATTCCGTTGACTTTTTCCGCCAAGTGACCCTTGAAAACATCATATACTAGTAGAGTTTTCTGTGCCTCTGGCAGACCAAGGAGAACCTTTCCTTCGTTAACTTAAGGCACAATAAAGTTCTCATAGTTGTCATATTCTGGACAAAAAGTTCAAAGTGGAAAAATGTTTGAAAAAAATTCAACGGACTTTAACTTGGACGGACCTTAAATTAACGGACTTTATTTGAACGGACATTAAGATGAACGTAATGGCCTCCAGCGTTCAATTAATTTCCGTCCAAAGGTATATAAATATAATCTTTATGTAATCCCATAAATTTTCATATTAACTATAGATATATTAATTATAGTTTTACTTTTAGAGATACGCCACAAGTTTCCTGGAGTTGTATGTAGAATAATTTTGATTTTCAACACGTGATTCAATTGTACTCATAAGTTAGTTTGTGAATCGTTGACTGTTTCCAAATTTAGAATCATCAATTATACTTATAGATTACTAATATACTTGACGGATGTTACTCGTCTAAATTTCTTCGTAGTAGCGCGCGCCGCTTTCTTCTCGGGCCAGATCATTAACAATGGTCAATAATATACTTATAGATTGGTGACCATGTCGATGGAAAATATTAGTAGTAGCGTATCTTTTTAAATCAAATTTTGTTTGTAATTTATTTTGCATGGGCTGTCAGGGATTGTTCACGTAAGCAGCCGAGGGGGAGGTTGTTTGGAAAATGGAAATGCTGACCGTGACGGTTGGGGTAGCCAAAAACTTGATGACGTAATATGTGAAAGATCCCTTTGTTATAAACTCTATTTTTCAAAACGTAATTTTAGTAGTTTTGGGGCGTTTCTACTAGTAGTAGTACTGATGTCAGATAGAATTATCATAGCATGTTCATTGTTCTATAATTAGAATTGACTATTGATTCACGATGTCCATGTCAATCCTTCGCATCTCGCCGATCTGCATATGTGGTTACGAGAAGATGCGCGGCGAGGCCCAGTTAGTAGAGCATCGCGCTAGTACAAAATTGACCATTGATTATTTATTTTATCAATAAATATATAATATTGTGTAATCCAAATCTTTTCCCTAGTGACAAAATAAAAGAGTCGTAACTTGTTATTCACAACGAAATTCAATTTCAGGCGAAAAAAATTACAATATCTCAGCTTTGAATCGCAAAATAAAAATACCGTCATGACGGTATCAGCCACTGTTCTCGTATCACTATCAGCCACTGTGAAACCTTATTCACCTTACCTGGGGACCCCAGGCTATTATGTTCATAAACATAATTTTAAGATTCGAAGCAAGCATTGTTTTTAATATCAAATTTAAATGATCGCATCACAATTTCTTTAAGGCTTGAATGAATAGAGTCACCAATCACGTTGCAGTGTCATATACTACAGTGAAAATATCTGCGTATGCTGATACAGGTGGATCTTGTTGTAATTCAACATGTTCATTATTATTCGCATCCTTATCCTGAGCCCCAGGTTCCGCTTCATAGTTATTATCCTGGGCAGTTTCCTCATTTAAATCAGTTCCAACTTTAGTGGCTCTTAAATGAAAAGGAAAGTGTTTGTTGCCGTGAGCAGGTCTGAAGATGAAGAGAAGGTAGCTGTAGCTGAGAATCCAGACCATCTGCTGCGCTATTGTCACCGTCTTCATCCTCTCCCAATCCTCCAAATACTTGTTAGCTATCAGAATAAGGAGCGGGATTGCCAACAGCCAAACACTGTAAAAGTATCCTAACGCAATATAGAACGGTATCTTCCTCCGAAACTTGGCGCCCGTGTAAACACAGTTACAAATAAAGTAGACCCAGGCAGGAAAGTAGATAACGGTGAGGAATATGCCCGGAGGAGACTGGTAGGTGTAGAGCACAGCAGCTGGGTCGAACACATTCCACTCCCATATCAACGAAGCGAACATGAACAGAGAGAACATTCCAGTAAAGGATACAAGTGCCCCGAAACCGCAGACTGTCAGAGCAGACATAACGATAGTGTAACCACTAGCAAATGAGAGCAGCAGACCCAGGAATATACAGGTGGATAGAACTTCAAATACTTGACCAAACCGATAGATAGTGGTGGGGGCGTGACCTCTCACTCCGTAAATGCTATGGTAAAATACTGTTAAGACACACCGACATAAGTAAAGGAAGACCGAGCATTGGAAGAGCTTGAAAGTTCCGTGATATAGTCGTCTTTTAACGAGAAGATTAGCGTACAGGGAGGTAATCACAAAGATGAAGATCATTAGAACCGTCACCACGAAGTTGGTTTCTGTAATGCCAATCTCGTCGGCAGAGAAGTGTTTATCGGTAAAGTGATCACCGTTTGTAAAAGTCAGGGTGTAGTTTACTGCTCGGATGTTAATCCGGGACTCTGGCCGACAGCTAGAGATGGCAACGTACCACCATCTAGCCCTCATTCCCTCGAGAAACCTGCTTCCATCACACCTGAAAAAGTTGTCGTCAAAAACTCCTCCTATTTATGATTAATTCCGCTTTATTTCCACAATGAACACAGCTAGAGAAGGAGGTTGTGTGGTACTCACTTGCAAATCTTCTCCGTTTTCTGGTAAGAACAGGCTCCCAACATAGATACGAGTTGTATTCTCCCTCTGGCTTTTCCCACTCTCTGTTCACAACTCAGGTTGGACTTGTACACACTGGCCCACTGCTCCGGGCTGTCGTAATACAAGGCCAGTGTTAGATCTGTGCCACAGCTCTCTGCTTCATAATCAACCTGGGGGTCTTTAGTGATCACTGTCGAACTCGGGTAAACAAGATTTTCCAGTTATTGATATAAATGTTAAACGTGATACTAACACGAGATTAAAAGAAGAACTATACATACTTTGAAGCGAAACTTTCGTTTGTCTGATGTTGAACTGGCACCAACACCACCTTTGTAGCAGAACCGGGATATGAACTGC
Source organism: Bolinopsis microptera (assembly GCF_026151205.1). Classification (NCBI taxonomy): domain Eukaryota; kingdom Metazoa; phylum Ctenophora; class Tentaculata; order Lobata; family Bolinopsidae; genus Bolinopsis; species Bolinopsis microptera. The sequence continues at coordinate 16,562,384 of NC_087081.1, read as the reverse complement.
CAGTTCTGCAAATTGGACAAGGTTCCCGTGTCCACTTTTGCAGTCGTGTGGGATAGAAGAGGAAGGATGTAGATTAAAAACAGCATCCTGATTCAAATAGAGTGGGTTTTAAATCGAGATAAAAATAAAAAACATAAACATCGGTTCATTTGTTCAAACAAAGTTTTATAATCGGTAAAATGTTGCTCTAAGGTTAAGTTCTTGCCATAACTTTAAATTGAAAACAGGAGGTAGGATTGGGCTGCTCAGATGTTCTACACCTATTTCAGGGGACTATTTCAGGGGACTATTTCAGGGGACTGTTTCAGGGGACTATTTCAGGGGACTATTTCAGGGGACTGTTTCAGGGGACTATTTCAGGGGACTATTTCAGGGGACTATTTCAGGGACTATTTCAGGGACTATTTCTAAGTTAGTTAATAAAAACTGTGGGTTTTGAGATGGCTGCATATACCAAAAAAACTGGAACCAAAATGTAAAGAAAGTTGAATCCTTCATCAAATCATAACTTGCATGCATCGATAGCAAAATATTCAGATCTCAATAGTGATATTACATTGGGCATTGATTAATTGGGCCTCGTTTGAGCTAACTCGGTAAGTAAGGGTTATTGTTAAGAAAGACTACAGACAATCATTGGAACCACAATGTTTACTGGTTGTGTTGTGATCTCTTAGCCCCATCAGTGTCAGACATGACGTAATCAGATCTGATACTGTGATACTGATACTGGGCCCCTACTCCGCTACTCCCCCCCCCCCCCCCCCCCCCCAGCTTTCTACTCGCTTTATAAAGTCCCAGAGTGTACAAGACTCCCGGTAAATGGGAGTATAACTGTAAATGACTTATTGTGGATATAGTTATGAACTAAAACACTAATGCAGAATGCAGATCGGCTACATAATGCACATGGAAATAAAAATGCACGAAAAGCGCTAAAAGTAATCTCAGTAATGATATTATAAATACTCCTCCCCCTATATTCTAGAATGATCTTCCTATTCCCTATCTAGCACTGTCAGTGCAAATCTTACTATATATAAAGATATATATATATCTGTGCCATTTTACTGACACCACGGCATCAACTTTAACGCGACTTTCCGCAAAAACCGTAAAAGATATACAACTGAAACTTTTTTTACTGGGTCAAATGTTTTTATGCTTTTCAAATCAGCATGAAAAAATTAAAAATTGGCCAAGGAATAGGAGTTTTAGAGCCCAAAATTTGGACCCCCAAGTGGTGTCAAAAACGCGAATTAAATAGGTAATAATTATTTTAGTCTCTTGAGTCTTGACACCATTTTAGGGTTATACGGGTTCCTGCTAGTTAATATAAACTGCAGGTGTATTTCTTATTATAATGACAGTGGGGAGGAAAATGGTGGATTCCTGAAATTGGTTGTTTTCAAGCTTGATTGTAACTTTCCTCCATTTGTAAAATGCTCCTCCAACTCCAAGTTTAGATCAAACATCTTCGGAAAATTGACGTAATAATGACCAGTTGTAATCGGGCCTTCCGTTATTTCTAGCAAAGCAGAGAATTAAAATGACAGTTTTACTCGTCATTCAAACAATCGGGGTGAAGAATTTTAACGTTAAATAACCTTACATGGGCAAATTGGATTTTATCTTGACACATTTTAATTGAATCAAATGCGACACTCTGCTATAAGCATTTTCCAATAATGATCAGTTTATAAAAACCTTGTCAGTAACACTATAAATTCTCTAAGATAACAGCAATCTTCAAGTGGAGGAATCGGGTTAATATTATTATTACTATTAGTAAGGAACATTAGATTCAGAAGTTTTGAGAACTCTCTTATTTTTAATTATAAAAACTCTTTACTTTATTTATATGTATCTTACTTTTTATTATTTCTAATCTGATAGGTCTAACCATCACTTTCTAGAGGTTCCCGGCTTAAAAAACTATATTTTCTCACAAAAAAAATAGGTAACATTTTATTTTTCATTAAAAAAAAAGGATAAAAAACGACTACATCAGCTTAAAGATTTCATAAAAAATAATATTAATTTACGACAAAGTTACAGATATTGCCAGTAGTTTGGTCAGTGTCCAACAGCAAACTGCGAGAACACATGACGCTTTATATTTTATTACTGTCGCAAACACCATTGCCCTGTACACTCAAAAATCGAGCAAATGTAAAGATGTAGCATACTATGATATTATGATACTATTATAGTTTATTATGATTATATACTATATAGGAACAATGAACATAGTGTGAAATCATTTGGGCTGGAGGGCACTAAACCCTGTTCAGGTGTACAGGCTCCTAAAACAAGGCGTCAGGGAAGCCAACGATATTAAACCTACTAGAGTACTAGTAGTAGTCAGCAGTTGCTACATTTGTATTGGCGGGCTCACTTCCTTACCCGTTAGCTTGTTTGGTATAATTTAGCTGATTCGAGTGAGGGGTGTCAAACTGTTTCATAACTGTCTCGCGCTACTAAACGGTTACCCAAACGATAAACATCAAGAGTTAACTTAAAGCATGTGGCAAGCGATTTTACACGGTATCACTGAATCACTCGCCGAGGATTTTTAATTTTTTACAGACAAGGGCCCTGAGTATAAATTAATGACAAAATTACAAATTTATCAAATTTATTGAGGACGTCACACTTACAGAAGGAATTGATTTAGTATAGTCCGAGGAGGGGAATTGGACACGAAAAAGGGTGGACACCAGGGGGTGGACAAGAGGGGGTGGACACCAGGGGAACTGGACACGAGGGGATGGACACGAGGGGATGGACACGAGTGGATGGACACGAGGGGGTGGACACGAGGGGGTGGACACCATGGGGTGGACAAGAGGGGGTGGACACCAGGGGAACTGAACAGTGAACACGAGGGCAGATCACATGACTCACTGACACTTTAAAATGGCCGAACCAAACACCGTCATAAATGATGAACTAGTAATAAACTTGCAAACAATTAGTTTATAAGCTATTTCTACTCGTAACATTGTCAGGAGAACTTCTTGTTCACTCCACGCTTAGTTAGTCCGGTTCATGAAACAGTGGGTGTTCCAGCTGGACGGAGGAAGTTTGGCTCGTCGCCAAGTGGTCAGTAAGTATCCAGGTCTCTCGGTATCTGATCCAGGATTCTGAAGAAAGCTTCGTTAACGTCCTCAGTGTAGATGTAGGTTAGAAGAAGGATTCAGATTCCTGTAGAGTGTTGGGGTGTCGGGGTGTAATTCTTCTGACCAGATCTGTTTGGAAGTGGAGTCGGAACTAAATAATAAAATACTTCTATCAGCTATCCGCAACTTCAGTCTTATATAGTATATATATATACTCTGTTGTGCTGGCGCAACGAGCGAGACTCTACTTCGCTATGGGGTGGTCAGAAGATGTGATGGCCCCGTCAAGTCTTGACGAAACTCAACATAGGTCACATAGGTAGGTACTGTATATTATCTTGAAGTAAAGTCTTATCAGACGTAATTATATTATTGGATACGGCTATATGTTAGCAACTAAAAGTAAAAGATATTAATTAATGTGTATAAAAGTAGGTTGACGCCTTTAAACAAAAGTTAAAATGAAACTGTGTGATGTGGTTAGTTAATTGAGTAGAGGTCGAATACTGAGTACTGACAAGTTCATTATTTATGACTGTGTTTGGTTCCACCCTGGTGTCCATGTTTATGTTAGAGTGAGTCATGTGATTTGTGTTTATCTTGTCTCATACAATATGAGAGTAACATGTATTGATTTATTTTTTGACGCCGTTCCCCCGTGTTTTAAGTTTAAAATATAAACTTCTGAGGAAAGGGTTTTCATTGGTAAAATTGTATGAAAAGGTAGCATTTATTTAAGAGAATAGAAGTTTCATTTGATCCAAATCCACAGTGTTTAATTTAACCCACTTTGTTTCTTTTAAAAAAAATCATTGGTGTCTCTAGAATTAACATGTAATTATACTATTCCAGGTAAACATTTATTCAAACGAACGCCAGAATACACTGAACAAATAATCGGTGGATATATTCCATTAAATGTTTCCGTTTAAATCATGGATTTGAATTTATTCTGGCTAAAATTGGAAAATAACTAGTGTGCTGCAGATTGTCAATTAATGACTGGCTTGTGACAGGAATGTCACTGTCTGGTCACGAGGGGAGTTTAGAGTATATTTTAATCGTTGCTTCAGATGTCGTATATAGATGTGGTTATCGAGAAAACATTGCATATTTTCAAGGGCTTTCTTTCCTTGAGAAATTCAATGCAAATTGCAATAAAAAGTTAGTTCCAGTTCTTAGAATTAGTGTGGCCAGAACCATTTAGAATATATAATTTTAAATAATATTATAACGGAGTATGTATCGAGAAAATGTCCGTAATAGTACCCATGATAGATTACAATGATTTAGAATGCTTGATTTTAGGCCTACATATTGCCGATTTACCGCGGCCCGATTTACCGCGGCCTTTTCCTTTCTCCCAAACTCCGCGGTAAATTGGGGTATTACTATAGTTTTACTAGTTAAAAAAAAGAAGAATGTATCTGTCCTTCTTCTGAAAAAGACGAAACATGATGAACCGGGATGATTTTTATACCTGAAGATCAGTACAAAGCGTCTCTAGTCAAATAACGCTCACAACAATAATCCTAGAATTAAGGTGTATACTTTCAAATTATCAAGAAATATCATATCAAATTCAAGAAATATCATATCAAATTATCAAGAAATTAAAGAAATCAAATTAATTAAATTCCAAGAAGTAAATTACCTGATTAGGCAAGCTCGAACACCAAAAAACTATTACCACTTTACCAGACATCAGTTGAAATTAAATGGTTTCAGAAATTAAAATGGTTAAAGAAATTAAAATGAGCCTTGTCTTCATGTCCTAATGCATGATGTTTAGCATACGTTTCACTGTCAAATGAACTTATGTGAACTGTATATAATGTGATACTGTCCTGCCAGTAATTCCGAAAAGTTAATAGGGCAAGCTCTAATACCAAAGAATTACAACCAGTTGAAATATTAAAAACACGGCCAAAGTGTAATATGAGACACAAATGCAAGCGAAAGATAAAAGAATTCCGAATATTAGCTCAAGTTGTATTTGTCAGTAAACGAATACTGAATAGCTACACGTTTCAGCGTGTGTCCTGCGAGACTTTAACGTCCATTTAATCGATATGTTCCTTCTTAAAATCTCTTGACGTATTAACTATTAAGTTGACAAGTTAATCAATATGGAATCAAGCTCATGCTGGAAGAGCAATTTATAAATGTATAAACTAATTGTTAACGTGCTACACCGTAGTTAAGGAGGAGAAAAATAATGATCAAGGTAGCTATAGGTGGCTTACGTACAGCATAATTCAATTAAATTGGGAGTTGTTCCCATAGCAACATATTAATGTAGCATTCCTACTATATACTCTACTTACTGGGGTAATAATGAGGAGGAGGAGAAGGAGGAGGAGGAGGAGAAGGAGGAGGAGGAGAAGGAGGAGGAGGAGGAGGAGGAGGAGGAGGGGGGGAGGAGGAGGAGGAGGAGGAAGAGGAGGAGGAGGGGGAGGAGGAGGAGGAGGAGGAGGAGGAGGAGGAGGAGGAGGAGGAGGAGGAGGAGGAGGAGGAGGAGGAGGAGGAGGAGGAGGAGGAGGAGGAGGAGGAGGAGGAGGAGGAGGAGGAGGAGGAGGAGGAGGAGGAGGAGGAGGAGGAGGAGGAGGAGGAGGAGGAGGAGGAGGAGGAGGAGGAGGAGGAGGAGGAGGAGGAGGAGGAGGAGGAGGAGGAGGAGGAGGAGGAGGAGGAGGAGGAGGAGGAGGAGGAGGAGGAGGAGGAGGAGGAGGAGGAGGAGGAGGAGGAGGAGGAGGAGGAGGAGGAGGAGGAGGAGGAGGAGGAGGAGGAGGAGGAGGAGGAGGAGGAGGAGGAGGAGGAGGAGGAGGAGGAGGAGGAGGAGGAGGAGGAGGAGGAGGAGGAGGAGGAGGAGGAGGAGGAGGAGGAGGAGGAGGAGGAGGAGGAGGAGGAGGAGGAGGAGGAGGAGGAGGAGGAGGAGGAGGAGGAGGAGGAGGAGGAGGAGGAGGAGGAGGAGGAGGAGGAGGAGGAGGAGGAATAATAATAATAAAATACTTCTATCAGCTATCCGCAACTTCAGTCTTATATAGTATATATATATACTCTGTTGTGCTGGCGCAACGAGCGAGACTCTACTTCGCTATGGGGTGGTCAGAAGATGTGATGGCCCCGTCAAGTCTTGACGAAACTCAACATAGGTCACATAGGTAGGTACTGTATATTATCTTGAAGTAAAGTCTTATCAGACGTAATTATATTATTGGATACGGCTATATGTTAGCAACTAAAAGTAAAAGATATTAATTAATGTGTATAAAAGTAGGTTGACGCCTTTAAACAAAAGTTAAAATGAAACTGTGTGATGTGGTTAGTTAATTGAGTAGAGGTCGAATACTGAGTACTGACAAGTTCATTATTTATGACTGTGTTTGGTTCCACCCTGGTGTCCATGTTTATGTTAGAGTGAGTCATGTGATTTGCGTTTATCTTGTCTCATACCATGGGCTACATCACCGGGGGGGGGGGGGGGCAGGGGGGCAGCTGCCCCCCTGGGATTTGGGGGACAAGTTTACAAAAACATGAAAATTTATTCTTCAACATAACATTAAACCAGACGGCTATGGTATACAGTTTTGTTTTCGCACCCACTGCTCATGCTCTGTAGCCCCACTGCACGTAAATTCGTGTCCCTCAAGTACTGGAAAACGCGTCAAAATTGTCTAATTTCCTTAAAAATTTTAGGGGGGGGGGGGGGCTTCGCCCCCCTGCCCCCCCACCAGGGGCTCCGCCCCTTGCCCCCCTGGGTTGAAGACGTGATGTAGCCCCTGCATACAATATGAGAGTAACATGTATTGATTTATTTTTCGACGCCGTTTCCGTGTTTTAAGTTTAAAATATAAACTTCTGAGGAAAGGGTTTTCATTGGTAAAATTGTATGAAAAGGTAGCATTTATTTAAGAGAATAGAAGTTTCATTTGATCCAAATCCACAGTGTTTAATTTAACCCACTTTGTTTCTTTTAAAAAAAATCATTGGTGTCTCTAGAATTAACATGTTATTATACTATTCCAGGTAAACATTTATTCAAACGAACGCCAGAATACACTGAACAAATAATCGGTGGATATATTCCATTAAATGTTTCCGTTTAAATCATGGATTTGAATTTATTCTAGCTAAAATTGGAAAATAACTAGTGTGCTGCAGATTGTCAATTAATGACTGGCTTGTGACAGGAATGTCACTGTCTGGTCACGAGGGGAGTTTAGAGTATATTTTAATCGTTGCTTCAGATGTCGTATATAGATGTGGTTATCGAGAAAACATTGCATATTTTCAAGGGCTTTCTTTCCTTGAGAAATTCAATGCAAATTGCAATAAAAAGTTAGTTCCAGTTCTTAGAATTAGTGTGGCCAGAACCATTTAGAATATATAATTTTAAATAATATTATAACGGAGTATGTATCGAGAAAATGTCCGTAATAGTACCCATGATAGATTACAATGATTTAGAATGCTTGATTTTAGGCCTACATATTGCCGATTTACCGCGGCCCGATTTACCGCGGCCTTTTCCTTTCTCCCAAACTCCGCGGTAAATTGGGGTATTACTATAGTTTTACTAGTTAAAAAAAAGAAGAATGTATCTGTCCTTCTTCTGAAAAAGACGAAACATGATGAACCGGGATGATTTTTATACCTGAAGATCAGTACAAAGCGTCTCTAGTCAAATAACGCTCACAACAATAATCCTAGAATTAAGGTGTATACTTTCAAATTATCAAGAAATATCATATCAAATTCAAGAAATATCATATCAAATTATCAAGAAATTAAAGAAATCAAATTAATTAAATTCCAAGAAGTAAATTACCTGATTAGGCAAGCTCGAACACCAAAAAACTATTACCACTTTACCAGACATCAGTTGAAATTAAATGGTTTCAGAAATTAAAATGGTTAAAGAAATTAAAATGAGCCTTGTCTTCATGTCCTAATGCATGATGTTTAGCATACGTTTCACTGTCAAATGAACTTATGTGAACTGTATATAATGTGATACTGTCCTGCCAGTAATTCCGAAAAGTTAATCGGGCAAGCTCTAATACCAAAGAATTACAACCAGTTGAAATATTAAAAACACGGCCAAAGTGTAATATGAGACACAAATGCAAGCGAAAGATAAAAGAATTCCGAATATTAGCTCAAGTTGTATTTGTCAGTAAACGAATACTGAATAGCTACACGTTTCAGCGTGTGTCCTGCGAGACTTTAACGTCCATTTAATCGATATGTTCCTTCTTAAAATCTCTTGACGTATTAACTATTAAGTTGACAAGTTAATCAATATGGAATCAAGCTCATGCTGGAAGAGCAATTTATAAATGTATAAACTAATTGTTAACGTGCTACACCGTAGTTAAGGAGGAGAAAAATAATGATCAAGGTAGCTATAGGTGGCTTACGTACAGCATAATTCAATTAAATTGGGAGTTGTTCCCATAGCAACATACTAATGTAGCATTCCTACTATATACTCTACTTACTGGGGTAATAATGAGGAGGAGGAGGAGGAGGAGGAGGAGGAGGAGGAGGAGGAGGAGGAGGAGGAGGAGGAGGAGGAGGAGGAGGAGGAGGAGGAGGAGGAGGAGGAGGAGGAGGAGGAGGAGGAGGAGGAGGAGGAGGAGGAGGAGGAGGAGGAGGAGGAGGAGGAGGAGGAGGAGGAGGAGGAGGAGGAGGAGGAGGAGGAGGAGGAGGAGGAGGAGGAGGAGGAGGAGGAGGAGGAGGAGGAGGAGGAGGAGGAGGAGGAGGAGGAGGAGGAGGAGGAGGAGGAGGAGGAGGAGGAGGAGGAGGAGGAGGAGGAGGAGGAGGAGGAGGAGGAGGAGGAGGAGGAGGAGGAGGAGGAGGAGGAGGAGGAGGAGGAGGAGGAGGAGGAGGAGGAGGAGGAGGAGGAGGAGGAGGAGGAGGAGGAGGAGGAGGAGGAGGAGGAGGAGGAGGAGGAGGAGGAGGAGGAGGAGGAGGAGGAGGAGGAGGAGGAGGAGGAGGAGGAGGAGGAGGAGGAGGAGGAGGAGGAGGAGGAGGAGGAGGAGGAGGAGGAGGAGGAGGAGGAGGAGGAGTGAGGGGACGACGACGAGGACGAGGACGAGGACGAGGACGAGGAGGAGGAGGAGGAGGAGGACGAGGACGAGGACGAGGAGGACGAGGACGAGGACGAGGACGAGGACGAGGACGAGGACGAGGAGGGGGAGGGGGAGGACGAGGAGGAGGACGAGGACGAGGAGGAGGAGGAGGAGGAGGAGGAGGAGGACAGAGGAGGAGCGAGGAGGAGAGAGGAGGAGAGAGATAGGAGGAGAGAGGAGGAGAGGAGGAGGAGGAGGAGGAGGAGGAGGAGGAGGAGGAGGAGGAGGAGGAGGAGGAGGAGGAGGAAATTCACTTAATTTCTTGGGCGGCTATAATTCCCGCGAAGGCCAAGGCACATCTAATTTGATTATTGATACGCATAACAAACAATAACAAATAACATGATTTTATAACTTGCTTTATTTTTCACTTGCTCTGACCAAAGCCCTTATGCAGTACCGCGCGACCGCCGCTACTTGTACAGTATTTGTGTTGTAGCGCGATGCACTACTGGGCCGCGCGCGCATCCAATATGCTTCATTGCTTCTCGCAACCACAAATCGGCGAGATGCGAAGGATTGACATCGTGAATCAACTACTATATACTTCACATAGCCATGTGTATACGTGTACTGCGTGACGCGCTTGTTACACTGCAAGCGAGAGGGCTCTGATCTGGTTAGAGCAAACTATATACTTGTGAAACAAGTATGTCACGCAGTACCTATAGACACATGGCTATGTAAATTTTTTTACGAAGCTACTCACGCTTCACATAAACATGTGTATACCATAACTATACCATATACGCTTACTGCGTAACGCACGTACTTGTACGCGAGCGCGCTACTGCAAGCGAGAGGGCTCTGGTAAGAGCAATACTCACGCCATTTAGTGCTTTTTACGGAAAAAACAATTGCATTTTGAGCTCGTTTTTGCTCTATCCATATTGTAGGTTTACAACCTACCAGGACGCGCGCCGAGTTGGACTCGTCGACGGTCCAATTAAATATATGGAACAGATATTTTACGAGTATCACCCGTTAATATCCATATCCCTAACTACAACCCTAATCCTAACCCGAGCCCTAAACAATTGAATTCGTGTTGTACTAACCTGTCACGTAACCAAAACAGTTTTTGCCCATAACTCTGCATTTTTACTTTACGTCATCAGAGGTGATTCGAATTCAACGTCCAAAATATACTGAATTAGACTATTTTCATATACCCTCCGGGCCTTTTCACAAGAATTTTTTTTAAATTTGGGCGAGCGCGCGCGAGCGATTAAGTGAAAACGACTAGAAATATGTGATCAAGATTATTATATATATGATATATGATATATATATAATATATGTTATGTCATACATTTTAATTTACTTGTAGTATATCATTTACGTTTTCTTAAATAGATCATAGATGCCTGATGCCGCAGATCACTTCGCGCGCGTTAAAAGAGGTTGCAACGTTTATATATCAAGCATTTGATTCACGATGTCAATCCTTTGCAGCGCGGCAAGGCCCAGTGGGCTTGACCATTGTTAATGATCTGGCCCGGCGCGCGCTACTTCGTAGCACTTGCCATCGGGCCATTTCGAGAAGAAAGCGGCGCGCGCTACTTCAAAGAAATTTAGACGAGTAACATCCGTCAACCAGTTAAGTGGGCCAGTGGTGCATCTCGCCGATCTACCGAAGTGGTTGCGAGAAGAATTATTTGATGCGCGGCGCGGCCAAGTAGTGCATCGCGCTACAAGTCAAGTATTAATGACTAATTGATATTGTATACGCGAGGAAAGTGAGTCATGACACATGATATAAATATTAATTACCAGCAACGAGCAAACTGGGCAAGCTTTTATGTTTTACCTGGCACGCCAATCCCTGTGCGCACGCTTTTTTCACGCACGCGGTCAAACTTCTGCATGCTACATCGGCGAGAAGAGCGAGCAGTAAACTGGTAAACTAGGTAATGTAAGCTTTTACAACATACAACAGAGAAAGGAACAAGAAAAAGGAAACCACATAAATTGTAAATATAATTAGGCTGAATTCTGTTGTCTGTATTGGTGTTTTTGCTGGTTTTATAGTTCATATGCTGAATGTGTTTTTAACACGTTTCGTGGCCCTTGTCGACGTTTGGTATATACATGGTAGTTTCAGTGTCGTGGATGCAGAATTTGCAGCGTGCAGCTTCGTTATGACGTCTTTGCAAACCCTACTTGTGATAAATATCCCACTAGTAGATTGGAGTTGTTTTGTTCTGCAATTTGTTAAGGACTTAATTGAGTCTATATTTGATATATATAGTCATCATGGTAGACTCAACTGAATGATCGGATAACTAAACTTAAAAAATTGATGATTGTAGAGGCTCTTACGGGCATTGTCTGCTCGATACGTTAGGGACCCCAGATACACCTTACTAGACGTATTTTTGACCGTAGAATCGATTGAAAGTGGTTTCAAGATGATTGGACTGATTGTTCTGGGGTAAAATCGCAAAAAACCGATTTTTGGGCCAAAAATAGGCCAAAAAACCATGTTTTTTGATATTTTGAGCAAGTTAATTTTGTTGGCATGTCGGCAAAACTTGCATAAAGATAGCTAAAAGACAGCCGCACAAGATTGTATAAAAATAAAACAAATCCCTCTATTTGTTCTGAGGTAAAAATCCAAAAAAGTGGTAAAAATTTTGACTTTTTTGCTTTAAGTTTGAATAATTTTTTGCAGTTGTATTAAATCAACCCAAAAATAGTCACATCGTGTTTGCCTAAATTTTTCCTTTCCGAGAAGTACCCACTTCATATACTTAATCGAAGTTTGAATATTGTCACTCCGCAAGCGTTTTTGCCAAATTTTCGACGCGCACTACGCGCAAAAGCATTTAGTTGTTATCAATTGGCACCCGCGCGTTCATCATAAATTTCAAACAGCTATAACTCAGCGAGATTATGTCCGTTCTAGCTCATATTTTCACACTAAATAGAAAATAATGTGATCTTATTGCTGACAAAATATGGATATAATTACTTTATTTGCCTTAGAGTAATAGACTGTCAAAGTTTAAAACGCGCATTGGTATAGCACGTGACTAATAAGGCCAAATTTATACTTCTTAACATATTATCGATCCTTAGACATCATACTATTGTGTCCAATTAGCGGTTAGGTCTCTAAACTCGTAGCAGAAAACACGTCTTTTTGCCCGTAAGAGCCTCTACTAATAGGGAGGCGTGCATAAAGTTTCTAAACTATCAAACTACTTAAAAAGTAGAGTATCAGAGTACGTGCAGACGTCCATAGGATTAGAAAAGCCTATGCTGCAATGTTATCTTCTAACCCAAAGTAAAAATATTAGGAGATATTTTGTTAATCGTTTCCATCCTGGAGACGTACTTCTGGTAATGAATGTTGCTTTGACTAGAATCAGCAACAAGTAGTCCTTGGGGCACGTCCGACTCTCCAACACTAAACCGAATTTGTAGGATTCAATTTGATTTATGGTCGTTCAACATTGTGCAGTATTTTAGTGAGAGTCTTAAAATGCCTTCTTTCATTGACATCTGTCGGCAGCCGAAAGTATAAATTAATACCTGAGGGATATTATGTTAAAACATTCTTGTTAAGCACACAGCCAAACGATTTTTAGACAGAAGCTTCTTTTTAAACGAAGTCTTCTAGTTGTCCCTGAGTGGTTGATGTCACGTCTTTCATGATCGTTTTGCATTGGTGTCTAAAGAGCTTGTCCCAAACTATTTTCAAATTATTAATGATGTCTTGCTGTATTCCTCATTTAGTCAAAAGTTTTACATTGCTGGAGCACTGTCTGCAGTAAGCAGTTGTTTATTGTTATGCAGTTCAGCAATACCCTGCCTACCTGCCTAGGTCGATCCAGATGAAATCTGAAACGAGTTTCGTGACAGCGCTTCTCTCCATTTATCTCTATCACTCATTAGCCAACGTAACTTATCAGGATCCAATCCAGTATCTTCTTGTAGGACGTCCGGAAAGGTCTTATGTGGTCGTCCTCTATACCGATGGCCATAGGATGGTTGCCAGAAAAGGATTTGCTGAGCAGGTTGGTCTTGCAGACGGTACACATGTCCTGCAAAACAAAGTTGTTCTGTCTTTATGGTACCTGTCACCGGTGGAATATTTCCGTATAGAACGGAGTTTGGTGTGTGAGATTTCCACGAAACACCAAAGACCATTCGTAGCATTCTTGTATAGACCCCGTCTAGTGCTCTAGTGTCAGCTTTCTTCAGAGTTTACTTATCTGCGCCATACAGAAGAACAGGTTCCACTGCGGTTCTAAAAATCTTGGTCTTGATCTTCCTAGACATGTCAGATTTCTAGAAAGCATCTAGACTCTGCAGGGCTTTCAAAGCAAGGCCTTTCCTAACATCAATGTCTCTGCTAGTTGCAATACAGGGACAACCAAATCACCTGACGGCCCCTAAAATGTCATTTTATCAGATTCTGGCTTCGAGACTACAAGCACCATAAAATGGAGGTACCAGCCTATTAAACATCATATTTAGCATCTAATGGTAATATTAGAAAGCTTTGGCAGCTCAAGGAATTAGTTTTATTTTATTAATTGCAATAAACATCCCCTAAAATGTCTAATTATCCCCACTAAAATGTCATTTTAACCTGATCAAATTACTCAGGCTTTTCCTAAGATGCAATGCATACTCACATTTCGTTAATAGTTGATGTTAATAATTAACAAGTGCCAAAACAAGAGCTATTATCGCACACTAAATTTAATTCTAATTCTAATTCTAACACCGATATCTGGATATTATCCGGTTGGAAGAGACAAGGACAAGTGAAACAAGGAAGTTAGGAGTAAGGGCAAATTTTCGGCGTCAACGCCATCTTCAGGCTCAAATTATTTGTTATATAGTAGTGTTGAAAGTTTTAATACTTTCAACACTACTATATAACAAATAATTTGAGCCTGAAGATGGCGTTGACGCCGAAAATTTGCCCTTACTCCTAACTTCCTTGTTTCACTTGTCCTTGTCTCTTCCAACCGGATAATATCCAGATATCAGTATTTCAATCATGAGACTAATAAACAGCGAACTACTCCGTTATTTGATAATTGTAACACCATGCGAACAAAATACAAATTTGACATTTAAGGGGAGAAAAAAATGACATTTTAGGGGGCATATCATAGGTTAACCATAAACTAGTAAGTACCAAAAACCGTAGTTTTTGACATTCAATTTTGCTAAAAGCAGTCAAATCTAGTCTATAAGAGAAGGTCAGATCGATTACTGGGTTGGCTTAGTTAACGAGCAGGTCACTAAAATTGCCAAAATGCAGGATGATGTTAAAAATCCCAAAAAATGCAATTAAAACATGCAATTTGCACAAGGTTAAAATCACATTGAATTCATTTCTTTTGTGCCAATCGTTAGTTTATAACTAGATAATCTAACTACAGGTGTAAATTTTGTTGACTGAGTTACTGTTTTGCCGTAAGTTCTGGGTAATGAAAAAAAGTCCCCAAAATGTACAGGGACAACCAAATCATAAAATTAAAAAAATCAAAATTTGGGCTAAATTAGATCCCCCTCCTGATCATGATGTGTATCTTTCTAAAAATTTAACAGTTATGATGTAAATCTCTACATTGCACAGTAAACATTTACTGATTAACTAGGTGGCCTAGTGGTTCAAATCCTGGTGTCACTTATTCTAGGGAGATAGTTAAGGATCCCCTGGAACTGTTTGAAATTACAAATTATCTGTGTAATGTGAATGTCTCCTCGATTGACTCAGCCAAATGTTTTGGAAACGTGATTTAGGGTTAAATAAAGAGGGGCTCTGATCAAGAATCTTCTTAGGATGCCCCTTCAGAACAGATACATTGTATTGTACTGCAAACACAATTGTGACACATTTTTCTGTCGATTAATAAAAAATATTAAACTGCAAACATAGTACAGTAAAACCCTGATTTAACGCAAACCTTGATTTACCAAGCTGCTGGCTGCAGGTGATTCCTTTCCCCCAAATTACAGGAGGGGGGGGGGGGGGGGGGTCAAAAATATGGTGTTCAATACATGAATTTAGTGCAATTTCTAAAAGTCCTAAACGTAACCATAAGCGAGCCCCCCCCCCTGGGTCCCGCAAACCCTCATTTACCAGGGATTTTACTTTCCCCAAAGTCGGCGGTTTAACTTTGCCATACTATTCATAAATGTCACTTGTATTATTTCAATTTGTACTAGAAAGTTCACCTTTTCCTTGTCCAGACGGCTGACTGTCTATAAGAATTAGAATACAGAAATACAAAATGTGTCTATAGTGTTTTGTAAATAAAACATTGTATATATAAAACATCTAGTATAATAACTTACGGGTAAACCGCCCCTAAAATGTCAGCCACCCCTAAAACGCCACTCTTGATTGATTGGATCCCATCTTCTTAGAAAGTATCTTACCTAATCATTTGTAACTCCTAAACATAAAAAAATATCATTCAGACCCTGCCACATCCTGAAATTGAATCTAAATGATGCCACAAGGGCATTTTTTTCACTTTGTACGAATTTTTTACTTTTGCAAAAAAGCGCGCAATTTTATAACTCTGGAATTCATTAATATTAACTCAGTTTTGGTCTAGGATAGCTATAGTGATATTTACATATTTTAGCAACTTTGTACATATGACTGGAGATATGGAAAGTTATACATTACTCAATATTACTACCCTCCCCTAAAAGGTCACCTGGCCGCCCCCTAAAATGTCATTTTATCAGATTCTGGCTTCGAGACTACAAGCACCATAAAATGGAGGTACCAGCCTATTAAACATCATATTTAGCATCTAATGGTAATATTAGAAAGCTTTGGCAGCTCAAGGAATTAGTTTTATTTTATTAATTGCAATAAACATCCCCTAAAATGTCTAATTATCCCCACTAAAATGTCATTTTAACCTGATCAAATTACTCAGGCTTTTCCTAAGATGCAATGCATACTCACATTTCGTTAATAGTTGATGTTAATAATTAACAAGTGCCAAAACAAGAGCTATTATCGCACACCAAATTTAATTCTAATTCTAATTCTAACACCATGCGAACAAAATACAAATTTGACATTTAAGGGGAGAAAAAAATGACATTTTAGGGGGCATATCATAGGTTAACCATAAACTAGTAAGTACCAAAAACCGTAGTTTTTGACATTCAATTTTGCTAAAAGCAGTCAAATCTAGTCTATAAGAGAAGGTCAGATCGATTACTGGGTTGGCTTAGTTAACGAGCAGGTCACTAAAATTGCCAAAATGCAGGATGATGTTAAAAATCCCAAAAAATGCAATTAAAACATGCAATTTGCACAAGGTTAAAATCACATTGAATTCATTTCTTTTGTGCCAATCGTTAGTTTATAACTAGATAATCTAACTACAGGTGTAAATTTTGTTGACTGAGTTACTGTTTTGCCGTAAGTTCTGGGTATTGAAAAAAAAAGTCCCCAAAATGTCGCAAAAAGTAAATTGACTAAATTCCACCATTTTTTTTCAACAGAGAGAGAAATTCTGGTCGACACCTCTCAGAAATAGGTTATATTTGTCCCAGAAGTGGTTAAAATTAATAATTGAGCAACATTCTGTCAAGTATATTATATATATATTCTGTCAAGTGCTACACAACCTGTTTTAGCTGACGTCTTAGGGGTGGTGCACGTGACATTTTAGGGGGTGATTACGGTTTTGAGGTACTTCCTTTAGTGAGTGAATGTTTTCAAGTAGCTTAATGTTTTAATAAGACAAAACAAATAGTACTAGTGACAAAATATAAATCAGGCCTCCTGTACATTTTGTAATTATCACACATATAGAGTTGACATTTTAGGGGTGGTGTTTTAAAAGTGACTCCATTTCAACGTCAAAAAAATTGTACCTGATTTTATTTTCAAATTTCCAAATCTTCCTGGCAGGCTAGAAAAAGGTTTAAATATTATTCCTAGACACTTCAGAACCCTGTAAATTTAGCCCTAACTCAGCAATCTGGGCCCAAAAAACAGGTGACGTTTTAGGGGCGGTTTACCCGTAACATTTAATATTCCAATCCCATTCTTAGGTGATGTTCATTTCTGAGAATAATACAATGAACACAATGAATAACTTACCATTTCTTGGCCTCAATCAACAAGAAAAGATAAAAGATGAACTTAGAGTTCCAAGCAAAGTCATTTGTCATCTAATAGGACCTGTAAGTTTCCATTTGCAAGTGTTGCTGACTGAATGATTCAATCTCATAATAACAAATTGAAGAAATTTAGTGCTTTGTGCTGTGCTAGATTTTATCTAATTTGGAACTTTTGTTTATCATAATCCATTTTACAGGGAGCAGAGACCTTGAGGCACATACAACAGCAAACAAATTGCACAGTACAGATACAACCGCCAGGGCCAGATCCGGCACTCGACCGACCTGTTACCTTATCAGGAACGCGGAACAGTATTGACATGTGCAAACAGCTCATCCAGAGGATCATTTCCGATAACCCAGTCAGCACACCTTCACCCCCTTCAGTTAACTTTCCTTCCCTCGACTTCACAGGTCAGTCAGCAATGAATTAAAGAGTGCAGGAATTCATTATTTTTATCCTTTAGTTCAAATTCCTCTCAATTTAAAAAAAAACTTAAGTTTACCTCTAGAAATAAACAAATGCAGTTCAATTCCTCACATATGCCTATAAATTATCTAAACTGAACCAGCAACAGACTACTCTCCAGGAAATGCGAATGATCTGGCCTCCCTTCAAACCCTCCTCCAGAAGACGTCCATCTCTCAGATCTCGATGGAATCAGAGGAGATAATGATACCTCAAAACAAGGTTGGTAATTTGGTCATAATTTAGGGTCTGAAATACAGGGGTTTGGTCTGCTCGTTTGAGGTTACTGTGTGTACATATTCTGTGTAGCCTAACCAGCAACCAACCCTTACATGGAAAATTAATTTTCTCTCTTCTCTACAACTTACATTTTACATCTAATCTGGAATAACCCTAATTGCTAGATTGTCCAATTACCACAAAGTTTGCTCCACCAATCAGAGGGTTAACTACTGATCACGTGCCCGCTGATTGAGACCATCATTACCATTAACCTCTCTAGGTGGGTCTGATAATTGGCAGAGGAGGAGAATCAATAAAAGATCTACAAAACAAAGCAGGATGCCGTATGCAGATGATTCAGGAAGGGATCTACGCTAATGCCCCTGAGAAGCCCCTGAAGATGATCGGATCTCCTCAGGCTATTCTTAAAGCTAAGGTTAATCATTTAGATCATCTGACTTATCTAATATGGTTAAGTCATAACTTATTATTCATATTTATATTGAATTAAATTTCAGATGGCATGCAATATTTATATTTGGTATCGAGTGGATAATTTCAAGCACTAGGTCACGACAACAGCTTAAAAAGTGACAATTTCCCTTGACAGGAACTGGTTTACGAGTTACTCAAACCCCCAGTGACAGAATTCGAAAAAGTGTCTAGAAATGAGGTTTTTTGACTTAAAAACGGCTAAATCTTTCTAGCAACATGTTGTACAAGCTGCTTTTTCACAGCTCCTTGTTTAGTTTTGATTAGCTTGGAAATATAAGTTTCATGACTTCGCAAATTTGGGAGTCAATAAGTGCAGGATCTACCGAAAATCTCAAAAAAGTGACCGGATATGAAATTTCGCGACTTTTTCAAAGGATTCACCAGAATAAAAAATATAAAAAAGGTTGCTCTGAAAATTACGAGCCTCCTGAAATTCTCACACTTCTGTCACTGGGCTGAAAAGCACGTGGTGAAGTGTAAAAGATAACCCTCCCCGCCTCAGGAACTAGTTAACGAGCTACTGAAGGACGATGTTATTGGTAGGATGAATGGCTCCGCGTACGTGTCTTTGTTGAACTCTCAGAACTATGAGGCTACACAGCACGTCCCTGTTCCTAAAGATCTCGTCGGGTAAGGACCTTATATTATCTATTCAGAATTAAAGAAAGTCTTTCATATTATAGAACCAGGGTGTGGACTGGCTACACATGGTTAAAGCACCTCCATCCTACATAGTACTCAATAAATGTAAAAGATTTATTACATAACTTTCTCTCTCTCTCTCTCTCCCTCCTCTCTACCTGTAAATTGTAATCTATCTGTTAGCTGTCACAGGTTGCAGAAGTTACTACTTTTTAAATAGACAATTTAACAGAAGTGTACTTATCTAACTATGACCTTTTTATTCAGAATTAAAACAAGTCTTTAATATTATAGAACCAGGGTGTGGACTGGCTACACATGGTTAAAGCACCTCCATCCCATTACATAGTACTCAATAAATGTAAAAGATTTATTACATAACTTTCTCTCTCTCTCTCTCTCTCCCTCCTCTCTACCTGTAAATTGTAATCTATCTGTTAGCTGTCACAGGTTGCAGAAGTTACTACTTTTTAAATAGACAATTTAACAGAAGTGTACTTATCTTTGTTAACCATGACCCTGCGCAGGATGGTGATAGGTAGAGACGGACAGACTATTCGTAAGATACAGAACGAGACAGGAGCTAAGGTGCAGTTCAATACCGTGGATCCTAATGTACCGGGCGAGAGATTCGTTCTGGTGCAGGGAACCCGCGAACAGGTATTTAGTTACAGTTTATAATTTAATATTATAATTTTAAAGTTGGTAAATTTTCGGACTACGTTAGTCAGCTATCTTAATTAAGATCATAATATATCTTAAAGATCTGGCTAACACTGTCTTCGAATTCCTGCTAGATATATATCTTAAAGTTGGCATCTGAGAAATGATTTTGTAAACTTAATGCCCTTCAGGTTGAGCGAGCAGTGTACCAGGTTAACCAGATCTGTGAGAAAGCTATCTCCAAAGAGAGCCGATTCGGACCGGGCACAATCATCACCGAGCTCAACATTCCCGCCAATAAATGTGGCCTCGTCATCGGAAAAGGTGGGCCCTTAGTTAGCTCTTGGGGTTATCTTTTAATTTGAAATTTACAGTGACGAGACTAGCATATTCCCGATTCCGAGACAAATTAAATCCCACCAGGTATATTACAGACTTTCGGTTTTGATTTAATTCTTTAATTGAAGTCAAAATGGCTGTGAGTTCTAAATGAAGTGTTGCTGAACACTTTACCATCAGACTGTAGCCGTCAAGTCAATACTTGCTCAGCATAGCTTTAAATGCAACTTGTAAATACATGACTTTCAGAAACTTTATATTGTGTGTGAATCTGAAATACTGCACAGAAAGCATCTCAGTAACTGTAAAACACTCTCTCTCTCTCTCTCTCTCTCTCTCTCTCTCTCTCTCTCTCTCTCTCTCTCTCTCTCTCTCTCTCTCTCTCTCTCCCTCCCTCCCTCCCTCCCTCCCTCCCTCTCTCTCTCTCTCTCTCCCTCCCTCCCTCCCTCCCTCCCTCCCTCCCCTCCCTCCCTCCCTCCCTCCCTCCCTCCCTCCCTCCCTCCCTCCCTCCCTCCCTCCCTCCCTCCCTCCTCTCTCTCTCTCTCTCTCTCTCTCTCTCTCTCTCTCTCTCTCTCTCTCTCTCTCTCTCTCTCTCTCTCTCTCTCTCTCTCTCTCTCCCTCCCTCCCTCCCTCCCTCCCTCCCTCCCTCCCTCCCTCCCTCCCTCCCTCCCTCCCTCCCTCCCTCCCTCCCTCCCTCCCTCCCTCCCTCCCTCCCTCCCTCCCTCCCTCCCTCCCTCCCTCCCTCCCTCCCTCCCTCCCTCCCTCCCTCCCTCCCTCCCTCCCTCCCTCCCTCCCTCCCTCCCTCCCTCCCTCTCTCTCTCTCTCTCTCTCTCCCTCCCTCCCTCCCTCCCTCCCTCTCTCTCTCTCTCTCTCTCTCTCTCTCTCTCTCTCTCTCTCTCTCTCTCTCTCTCTCTCTCTCTCTCTCAAAGAGAAAGTCTGGTAACTGTATTGTGGCCGTTACCCCGCACACTGTCCCGGGTCCCCTCGTTGTCACGACAACCCTCATTAGATCAACCCTCTGTACAACACGCTAATTAGGGTCTTGTAATGTGTAACGATTATTAGCCCCAACAGTGGTTTCCTGGGAAACTATATATTACATATTTTAACGGCCTGTCTCTTTTGCAAGACGCTTTAAAAACAGGATTATTTCAAAGCGGGATATTTTGCCGGTGAGGAACTATCATTAACTCAAAGCGAGAGAATGTCAGTTTTAATTAATATTCTTACAGTTACTCTAATATTTCCCTTACATTCCCGGCCCTGTATGACAATAAGAGACTGTTTAAACACTTATAAGTTTGTAATCTCATTTTCTTACGACTTTTAGACTAAGATTTGTTGTGGAATAGCAGTGAGACCACTGTAATAAATCTATTTCAAGAGCTCTTTAAATTTCGTACCATTAAACTCTCGAGCTTGGGATTAAAATCTACTTTTTCCTTCGGAAGTTAGGAAGTATTCAATTTAATGCACTCTAATGGAGCAAATGGAGCAGTCTTGTTAATAGTTGTCACCAGCCCACTCTCACAGTTTCTACTTACCTGAGGGAATTAATTGAAAGCCGCTGCATGAAGCCGAACATGGACCTACCATTAACTTACCAAGGTTAATTAAAGTAACATTTAAATAACTCCTGTACCATTTGTAACTAACTATTTTCAGGAGGAGAGACTATCAAGAGTTTTATAGAGCAGTCCGGAGCACACATAGAACTGAACAAGAACAATCCACCTGATGCAGTGTTGAAGGCATTCACTGTTAGGGGTACTCAACCTCAGATAGAACTCGCTCAACAGCTGATTTGTCAGCGTATCGGTATCAACAATGGTATGTTGGTTTTTACATATTTTTGCATATCTCTTTATATTACTTTACGTGGTATTGTTAACATTTTTACTTTTCAACAATCCTGTTGCTATGGTCGTGTTGCATGTTAGACCTTTACTCCGCAAGAATACAGTTAAAACGCATGATACAGTGAGAAAATGGCATGATTTGTCGTATTAAGAGTTCAGTGAGTGTAAGATATCATATTATCTTGTACATTAGTGAGTATTCATTGGGTAATGGTGTGATAGTGTGTTGATCTGTAGTTGGATCCCTGCCAGCAATACAGTGGTGAGGGTTCTTTAGTGCGATCACCGGCTTTCTTCATCGATAAATGTTGACCACTGGCTGCTTGAGTGCGACTGTTATTAAGTCTATTATTAAACAAACTGCTAGATTAGCAAGTTAATTAACTAACTAACTAACCAACTAACTAACTAACCAACTAATTAACTAACCAACTAATTAACTAACTACTTCGCAGTGTACATCTCTGCTAAATTAGCAAGTTAATTAACTAATTAACTAACCAACTAATTAATAACTACTTGGCAGTGTACATCTCTGGAGCCTCGTACGATATGAACGGACAGACGACCCAGGATTTCGAGACATTCCGAGCCCAGCAACTGAGAAACAACTCTCAGTTTAGCAGCGGCCAGTCCAGCAACAAGTCTAACTCATGTGAGGATTCATGTGAGAACTAATTAACTTATTAATTAAGTTAATTACTACTTTAGATTATTATTCTTTATTTAGTTTATCAAATTACAATAAAAGTATACAATAGAGTTGTTTTGATATTTCCAAATAAGGTCTTAATTTTATATCTTCCCACGGACTGTTTAAAAACTGACCTGTGATTTAACTTATACTTTAAGAGAAGATTTGTTCTAGGTAAAGAACCTAGTAAATAATAAGGATACCGGACAGAAGGCCAAAAAGTTAGTTAATATCGGGAGTGTATGGAGAAGTCATATAAATAAGCCGGTCACGTGTTAGGTCACGTGTTTACTTAGAGCGTTTAGAATTACATTGTCAAAATACGGACAAGCCTGTCCATATAACCTAACTGTAGGGCTTCAGTAAACCTCAATACCTGTGTCCTGTGTGATACCCACTCTTTATTAGCGGCCCCTCCCCTGACATTCCTACCTTTCAAATAACTTACCTGGTCCTGGTGTGGTCCTGGTGTGACCCTGGTGTGGTCCTGGTGTGGTCCTGGTGTGGTCCTGGTGTGGTCCTGGTGTGGTCCTGGTATGGTCCTGGTGTGGTCCTGGTGTGGTCCTGGTCTGGTCCTGGTCTGGTCCTGGTGTGGTCCTGGTGTGGTCCTGGTGTGGTCCTGGTGTGGTCCTGGTGTGGCCCTGGTGTGGCCCTGGTGTGGTCCTGGTGTGGTCCTGGTGTGGTCCTGGTGTGGTCCTGGTGTGGTCCTGGTGTGGTCCTGGTGTGGTCCTGGTGTGGTCCTGGTGTGGTCCTGGTGTGACCCTGGTGTGGCCCTGGTGTGGTCCTTGTGTGACCCTGGTGTGGCCCTGGTGTGACCCATTATCACGTCATATTTGGGAGTGAGATAACACTGTGTACAATTCAGTGTACCCATATTATAATGGATACCAGATTGAAAATTATACATGAATGAGTGGTTACAGTTTGGTTAACAAGTGATACTTTCCTTAGGTTCCTGCATATTATTCAAATATTATACAAATAGCCGTTATACAATATGTTTCAACATTTAAATGTGTCAGCACTTAACCTGTATTGATGAGTGTCCTCTTACAATGCTGGAATACAGAATTAAGGCCCTGGCAAGGGCGCAGTACGGAAATCAATAGTTGTGTCCAGGTGGTGTAATACTACTCCAGTAGTGTACTGGTTATGTGAACCTCAGCTCAATATAAAGTATATTAGATGTGAGTAATAATATTCCCACACAAACTGCCTTATCAGTTAAACGGTTTAAACTGATTGAAAATTGACATTATCAGTACATAAACTGAGCGACGCGAAATTCAATCTATTACGTTAATACATGTAATACAGCAGATTGTGAAATTTGCTCAGGGTGATATTTTATAGCAAACGACAGTTGAAAACTGTTCCTGGGATCTTATGTTGTCTCGTAAACAGAATACCACGTACACGTACACACGTCTGGAGCCACTAAGTCACGTACTCGTACACACGTCTGGAGTCACTAAGTCACGTACTCGTACACACGTCTGGAGTCACTAAGTCACGTACTCGTACACACGTCTGGAGTCACTAAGTCACGTACTCGTACACACGTCTGGAGTCACTAAGTCACGTACTCGTACACACGTCTGGAGTCACTAAGTCACGTACTCGTACACACGTCTGGAGTCACTAAGTCTCGTACGCGTACACACGTCTGGAGCCACTAAGTCTCGTACGCGTACACACGTCTGGAGCCACTAAGTCACGTACACGTACACACGTCTGGAGCCACTAAGTCACGTACACGTACACACGTCTGGAGTCACTAAGTCACGTACTCGTACACACGTCTGGAGTCACTAAGTCTCGTACGCGTACACACGTCTGGAGCCACTAAGTCACGTACGTACTACTTACTTGGCTCTGACAGACATCACAGCGACAAAATGCTCTGTAAATATTATGTCTCATTTATTACATTGCTTACTGACTGTTACTGAGAATACTGACTGTACTCCAGAACCACGTGATGCCCATATAAGGAGTACTGACTGTACTCCAGAACCACGTGATGCACATATAAGGAATACTGACTGTACTCCAGAACACGTTACTCCTCTGAGTTACAGTCTAGTGGGTGTCTACACGTCTTAACAGTGATTTAATGTTGTTGTGAGGTACATTAATACTATTAGTATTAGTATTATTAATAAAGCTTCACATCCAACTGAAAATATGTGTAGATGAGATTTTGCAGCGATGTTTCTTTGATCCAGCGAATGTAGACATTTCTTCCAACGGAGGTAGACATTAGTTACATGCAAAAATCAAATTGACATCCACATTCCACACTCTACAAGACACTATGTAGTTCCATATCGTTCCTTACAGCTCTAATAATTTGAACAGTTATAAGAGTTATGAGCCACAAGATTAAATGTTTGAAGTTTTAGTTCTGTACGGTATAGTAGGGTTTATAAGTGGAAGCAGTGATACAGGAGTTTAAAATGATAGTGATACCGGGTAAATGTGTAGTTTACATTAAAACTTCTGATATTTAATATTCAGTGGTAATTTGTCTTGCTCTCCTTTATTTGGGATCAGATTACAGGACTTCATTAAATCATCTTGTATTAGTAGCGGGCTTATCACCTGATCCATAAACCAAATTATCAGGATTATATAATTGTATTTTAATATTAACATAATATCTAATTTTAATGCATTATCTAATTATGAATGATTTTCTCGTTGACGTTCTGATTTATTTTGTCAAATCGTCCATAAATAATAAACATATCCCTGTATGACTGCTTTGTAAATGTAGCGATTTGAAGGATAGATAACAGAATACCACATCACTGTTAGATTAGGTTGGAACTATTAGTTTCAGACAGTAGTTCTACTGTCAGACGTAGAGAGGGGTCACCCAATATCCGACAATGTAACTAGTCCTTAGTCCTTTCCACGGTTAATAACAGTTACCTATTGGCAACCTTCCAAAATGGAGTGCTGTACTGTGTAGATTGTCTGTGTAAATAGTAAATGACCCATACTTTACGCTACACAGCTAAGGACCTCACTCAATGTGTAATGCGGTGTGTGTGTATGTGTGTATGTGTGTGTGTGTGTGTGTGTGTATTGTGTCCAATGTCCATGTTTTAAGGTCTATAATGTGGTATGGTATTGGAAATGAAAGATCTTTAGTCTCGGAATGAACAGTGAACACACGTACAAAACGTCACGTACATAATACCATGACAGTTTCTTATTTGGCAACTATGAAAATTAAACTGGTGAGATCGAAATTGATGAATCCTACACTTAACCCACTAAAGCGGGCCAGACTTATTGGCTATGCTGTTATGTTTCCAGGAGAGTAACTAGTCACTGTGACTAGTTACTGCCTCTCAATTAGTAACACAAGAAGTTAGTGCTCTCTCTCTCTCAAGCTTATGAACATTAACATGTGAGACTGTTATAAACCGTACAGAGACCTGGGAACGCTGAGCACTTAAAATGAATAGTCAAGTCTGAAACTGAATTTCAGTTGTTTAAGCAGACAACCTTCAGTAGTACGTTATGAAAAGCTTTTCTCCCGCTTTCTGCATGATAAGGATACATACTAAACGCAGAATAATAAGTACCACAACATCTCATTCCATCCCTGATATGAGGCCACATTCTCTGATCCAGGTACACATGGGCCTGTATAATGGTGAGTAGTTCTCTCTCCTCCATTAGCCACCTTGCCGGCCTGTGTACCTAGTATCATTACACCATCCTGACAGTGAGCCACTCCCGCCTGCCACTCTAACGTGCTTGTTAAGTGTCCTCCTCACTGTGAGATTGGAGCTAGTCTGGTTTTATCTTACACAGATCTGTGTTCTTACACTTTATTTCAATCAGTTCAAGTGAGTCTCAATATTAAACTTGTCTTATAAAAAGGTAAATTGTCAAGCTGCACGGATCCAATCTAGGGTCCTTAAATATTGAAGTTCGGTGAACCACAGTGCTCTAGAATGTACATTGTACAGCTGAGCAAAATACACCGCTGTAACACTCCTGTAACACTCCTATAACACTCCTGTAACACTCCTGTGACACTCCTGATCCTGTGAGGCCTGGCCTCTAGCTCTGATATGTCCGCACTTTCCGTCGGTGACGCAGTGCTAGTCTGGCTATTAACCAGTCAGTTTAGAAGGACCTAATCAGCTCCCCTTTGTAAGAACGTTTCTAACCGCCTCCCAATTGCAAGTATACAAGTTGCTTTCTTTATTCAACAACACTGCAGTACAGCCTTCAAGCTCGTCTCCTCACCAGGCCACAAGAGCTCATCCAGTCCTTGCTCCAGTGTGTGACATGGCAAGCAAATATTAATCTCAGCCACCTTACCACCATACTCTCCTTTTCTCTCCCGCTCTCTTTCTCTCTCTCTCTCTCTCTCTCGCATGCTTGGCATTCCCCGGCTGCATGCCAGTGACATGCTCCTTCATAATCTGTTGAGTGATCACTACATGTTAGAAATAGAGTGAGCACTGAGCTCTGCCAGCACTGGACAAGTTACATTCTAGTTACACTCTAGTTAAACTGGACATGTTACATTCTACTTACACTAGTTACACTGGACATGTTACACTAGTTACACTGGAAATGTTACATTCTACTTACACTAGTTACACTGGACATGTTACATTCTACTAACACTAGTTAAAGTGGACATGTTACACTAGTTACACTGGACATGTTACATTCTACTTACACTAGTTACACTGGACATGTTACACTGTAGTTACACTGGACATGTTACATTCTACTAACACTAGTTAAAGTGGACATGTTACACTGTAGTTACATTGACGTTTGGTTGGACCTTGAACCGGGCAGAAGAGAAGTAATACAGTTAGTTGTGGCTAATTGAGACTAATGATGATGTGTATATGACTATTCTGGGGAATGTAGTGTAGGCTACAGTGTAATGGAATGGGAACCTTTGTATAACTTCCGGATGTTTAAAATCTCAAATGTAAAGGATTCCCCCACAAATACTTGTACTCTAGTATTTAACTTTCGGATGTTTAAAATCTCAAATTTAAAGGATTTCCCCACAAATACTTGTACTCTAGTATTTAACTTTCGGATGTTTAAAATCTCAAATTTAAAGGATTCCCCCACAAATACTTGTACTCTAGTATTTAACTTTCGGATGTTTAAAATCTCAAATTTAAAGTATTCCCCCACAAATACGTCTTGTACTCTAGTATTTATCTTTCGGATGTTTAAAATCTCAAATTAAAAGGATTCCCCCACAAATACCTGTACTCTAGTTACTAGTACCTTATTCGTCCTGCTGTTATATAAAAGTATTTAGAGTATATTGCCGACATGGCGTTTAAAAACGATTCAACTATTTGCTAGAGTTAAACAGTTTGTATGTGGTGTGATAGATTCTAGTCACAAGATGTAATAAAACATGTGCTACCAGATAGTTATACCCTCCAATTACAACAACATCACGTGGAATTTAAATGAAATATAGCATTTAAATAAATTAATTACTACAGAGGTGTAGTCTAGTCGGACGGGTACCATGACCACCCGCTCTGAACACTTAATAACTGTCCCAAATTCGAAACTTTTAAAACGAAAGCACCTCAGACTGACAGGTTCATGGTTGGGTATAAGTTATAACCCTGCTTCATAGTTAAATTTAAAAAGGTTTAATTTATTTTGACGTATTTAATTTCAGCGACTGGAGAGTACCAGTTCTATCACCAGATAGCACAGTATTTACACCACGTGACACAAACCAACCAATCAGAGCACAGTATTTACACCACGTGACACAAGCCAACCAATCAGAGCACAGTATTTACACCACGTGACACAAACCAACCAATCAGAGCACAGTATTTACACCACGTGACACAAACCAACCAATCAGAGCACAGTATTTACACCACGTGACACAAACCAACCAATCAGAGCACAGTATTTACACCACGTGACACAAACCAACCAATCAGAGCACAGTATTTACACCACGTGACACAAACCAACCAATCAGAGCACAGTATTTACACCACGTGACACAAACCAACCAATCAGAGCACAGTATTTACACCACGTGACACAAACCAACCAATCAGAGCACAGTATTTACTCCACGTGACACAAACCAACCAATCAGAGCACAGTATTTACACCACGTGACACAAACCAACCAATCAGAGCACAGTATTTACACCACGTGACACAAACCAACCAATCAGAGCACAGTATTTACACCACGTGACAACTATTTAATTTCAGCGAGTGGAGAGTACCAGTTCTATCACCAGATAGCACAGTTAATGCAACAGCAGCAGCAGCAGATGCAGCATCAACAGGTCGATATGGTTTGTTACAATCTTATTTCACACTTTATTTAACTTACTTATTCATCACTTAATGTACAATGAAATAACCGAATAATTAATAAATGACTGAATAAAATAAACCAAGAAAAAAGTATCTTTGCACTGGATTTTACTCTGAAGACAGTTACAATATTACAGTATTAGCTACCTCAAGGTATCAGCAACTATTTAAAGTTATAGGCTTACTTTTCATCCCTCCATATACATAAGCATTCCGAACATAGTCCAATAAGAGTATTACTCGTAACGATAATACCTCTGAAATAGCTGGCACCTGATCATCTAAATGATAATTATAACAGCTGCTGCTTTCTCTCCTCTATTTGTTATCAGTCTTCTCTGCTTTGTGAGCAGCAATATAAGTTATAACTTACCCTTGCTCATTTTTAAAGGTGGTTCCATTTGTAATGTTAATATCAATAACTAACACCTTACTAACACCTTGATATTATCTTGAGATAAGAAATTGATTGTGGCCCACTATTTATTCAGGAAGGTGGTGGTAACCATGGTAACCTAACGCCTCCCTTCTCGCAGCAGGCGGCTCAGCAGGTCCAACAGCAACAAAACCCTCAGCCTACTGACCAACAGCTCTTCCAACTGTACACCACTATTGCTAGTGTCTACGGTAACGACGTGAGTATGCTGAATGTTATCTCTTATCGGGGTCCCTCGCACAATATTCTCCTTCTTCTCCTAATTGTTATCTTTTCTCTTCAATCTCTTAAAAATGTTAAAGTAAAATGTTTAAGTAAAATGTTTTAAAACTATGTGAGTGTATCTAAATACCACTTGTCCAGGCGGCACAGTTGTGGTGGCAGAGTTGCAAGCAGAGCCAGTCCTCCAACAACATGCAGCAGCAACAACAACAGCAGCAGCAGCAGCAAGGGATGTCCGGTAACATGCAGCAACAGAGCATGTCCGGCATGTCCGGCATGTCCGGCATGTCCAGTGGAGGTAGTGAGAGGATGGGAGGTGGACCCGGTATGTCTAGTTCGCTGGGCAACATGGGCGGTATGCAGTCCGCTTTCGGGAGTCTGGGGGCTGGATCTGGATCTAGTCTGAACAGTGAGTAGTATTTGGAAACTGACCAATCAGAGCACAGTATTTACACCACGTGACACAAACCAACCAATCAGAGAACAGTATTTACACCACGTGACACATTTGCTAGAATCCACACAAGTTGGCCACGTCACAATGTCATTACTCTCATACACAAAGTAGAAATTTTTATTTTGGAGAAGAGTTCGCATATAGCGCGGTAATTTGTAGATTTCATGTCTGAGTGAGAGACGTTTGCTTATTAGAGGTGATGAAAATAACAAATCACCGAGATTCACACCGAGATGATAGTCTAACTGTCTAACTTAGCACACTATTCCCAGGTGGCATGAACAACGGTATGAGCTCCAGTTCTATGGGTGGCATGTCCAGTGGAAGTGGTGTGAATGGAGGTGGGAACCTGGGAGGTCTCTCTAATATAACTAGCATGTCCAGCATGTCCAGCATGTCTGGCATGTCTGGTATGTCTGGTATGTCTGGTATGGGCGGCTCTGGGATGAACTCCGGCATGAACTCCGGAATCAGTTCTATGGGATCAATGAATCCCGGGATGGGCGCAGGCATGAACTCCGGTATGTCCGGTGGGATGAACTCCGGAATGTCTAGTGGCATGAACTCTGGTATGTCCGGTGGGATGAACTCTGGGATAAATTCTCTAAGTGGACTCTCCACATCGGGTCTGGTGAGCTCCAACTCTAGCTCTAGTCTGAACAACGTGGGACTGAATAACCCCGGCATGAACAACACATCCATGTCCGGTCTCTCCGGACTGAGTCTGCCAATGAGCAGTGGAAACAACAGCTCCGGACTGCAGACCTCCAACTCTCTCACCAACATGAATATTGCTTCCTCTCTTGCTAGGTTTGTGCGCGTCTCATTTCTCTGAAACTTCTTTTCATAGTTCGTTTTTGTTGTTTATTTTGTTGCTGAACTTTTTCTTTACATGTTTTTTTTCAGCATTTCGAAATTATTAGGTTGTTGAATGTTGCTCGGTAGAAAGTTCTTATCAGTACTCCTCTCAGCGGTAGTGTGTCCCCACTGAACATGGGTCAACAGTCCCCGCCCAGCCAGACCAACACTACCACTCCTAACTCATCCTAATTCCTGACGTCATCTTGAGAGTGAACTTGCTGGCTCCTTGCCAACCCGGCACATGGTACCTTCCTGGCTTCCGCCAAACTTTCTGAACGCTCGTTTGTAATAATAAATGATAAGATATTTTGCAAATTTGCATCTTTGTAATTGTTAGAAATATATAGAATAAAACGTATATTTTTTCTTGCCATAACATTTTGTTAGCTTATTATGATTAGTGATTTGTATCGTGTGACGAGATATTTCTTATCTTTTTTTCTAAGTCATTTATGTTATGTTGAATATACAGGGTGGGCCAAAATTAACTTGTGATGCAGATTAACGGTCTGAAAACAGAATATTTGATAACTTCCCTTCTTGTTTCTCGGCCTCTTGATCACAGGTTAATTGTGGTTCGCCCTTATTAATATATATATCTTTCAAACAACTGGTGTCTAGCAATATGTATGCGTGTTTTTAGAAAGTCAGACCTTGTTGCCCAATGCAGTATTAGTGATTATTGAAGATATGGGCTTAAAATTAGCAAAAACAAGAACTACGAGGAGAATTAGAAATACGCTAAAATGTCTCTTTTGTAACAAAATTGCTAGTTGTATTAAACGTTGTTTTGGGTTGATCTATTAAAGTTGATTACGTTGATCTCTTTTAGTTTCGTTGGTAGTCCAGTCACGTGGTATTGTGATGACGTCACGTGGTGTTGTGATGACGTCACGTGGTATTGAGTCAACTATCCCCTCTGGAGATAATGGATCTCATTTTTGTAACTTTCATCGTACACATGTCTGCTAGACTCGACTATCAACGCACCATTGCAGTGTAATGTTAGCCTAAAATCTTGCTATAGAAAAGATAATTGTCTCTTAAAATGTGATATAATATAAGATGGTAGATAAGAACACGCGGTAGTTTATAGCATGTGTTGTAAATGCATGTGGTATTGTGATGACGTCACGTGACGTGGTGTTGTGATGACGTCACGTGGTATTGTTATGTTTTGATAGTCATACTCTGATTAGTAACTTACAAACCTTTATATTGGTCATCAGGTCTACCAGTTCACAGAGAGCAATGCTGGTTCTGCGGGAGGTTGCTCGCTCTTCAAATTAACATTCGGTATGAAATACAGCTCTGACTTAGTCTCTGACTTAGTCTCTGACTTAGTCTCTGACTTAGTCTCTGACTTAGTCTCTGACTTAGTCTCTGACTTAGTCTCTGACTTAGTCTCTGACTTAGTCTCTGACTTAGTCTCTGACTTAGTCTCTGACTTAGTCTCTGACTTAGTCTCTGACTTAGTCTCTGACTTAGTCTCTGACTCAGTCTCTGACTCAGTCTCTGACTCAGTCTCTGACTTAGTCTCTGACTTAGTCTCTGACTTAGTCTCTGACTTAGTCTCTGACTTAGTCTCTGACTTAGTCTCTGACTTAGTCTCTGACTTAGTCTCTGACTAAGTCTCTGACTCAGTCTCTGACTTAGTCTCTGACTTAGTCTCTGACTTAGTCTCTGACTTAGTCTCTGACTTAGTCTCTGACTTAGTCTCTGACTTAGTCTCTGACTTAGTCTCTGACTTAGTCTCTGACTTAGTCTCTAATCAGTCTCTGATCCAGCATTGCTCATGTGGTACAACAGAAAAGTCTGAAATGTTTATCTCGGTCTTGTAAGACGTGTAACGAGGACAAACTGTTCTTTTTACCACGTAAAGTACACTTATATTGATAAAAATTTATTTTGCTATATTGTAACTTATTGTTGTGTCACCCGTTTGTTGAAATTGCCCGGTATCCCTTACATTAGGCTCTCCCTGGAGAGTTTTTATAGCGTGTAGGGGGCTGGAGGCTGCTGGGACAATAGTACCGCCCGTCAAGTGCAGGTCAAGAGCCGGTCAAGAGCCATTTAAAAGCCGGCTGATGCTGCCCTCCAGCTCCATCCAGGGTGAATCCTTATTTACTTAAATCTAATAACGGAACCTAGGTAATTAAACTTTTCTAAGAAATTTGCTTTTCTGTGATGTTCATTAAAATGTGTTTCTGGTAGCTTTTACGATTATCTTAGTCAATTTATATCTTTCCTGTTTGTTGGTGGTTGCCACGTTTAATAACGTTTGAACTTTATATTATTGGTAACTAGTTACACAAATTGGTAACTTGTTACAAATTGGTAACTGGTTACACTTTCATGTCTGCATGTTTCATACCGTTACATATTATCTACGATTATTTTCTTTAAGTTTTTCCTGTGATTGCAAATTTTGGGCGCTTGATCATTGGGTTTTGTGGTTATGAAATAATGTTAGTTCATCTGATTAAACAATCAACAAGTTTTATATATGTTATGCGTTTTTAGAGACTGTTTAGTTGAGCCTGAAACAGGGCGATGTTGTCACGTGACGTCACGTGTTGTTGTGGTGACGTCACGTGAGAAACAGGGTGATGTTTTGTGGGATCTGAGTGTGGGATTGAAGGATGCGAGGATGGTATTTTGTGTTCTTGTGAAGTGGGTCGTAGAATTACAGGTGGTCACGTGCTACCCTCTCGGTGGGTAAGATGGCAAATGTTGGTCCGACGAACCAGTCGCTTAGTAACCTGCTTAGTAACCTGCTAAGTAACCTGCTTAGTAACCAGTCGCTTAGTAACCTGCTAAGTTGTTTGTTGCTGCCATTGCTCTTTATCATAGCTAACTCGGTGCGGCTTCCTCTGCACTGATACTCTAAATTTGCTTTTCGGTTGGCTTCGTGTGGACTACTTTGCCCAAATATTGATATTTGTATACTTCAAATAATATCTAAAATATCACAATATTTTTTCATTAAATTTGAAACCTTGGCTTGACAGCTTTTCATGTTATGATAATTAAAATTAATTTATTTACTTTCATATTTTATTATGCTATCATCTATTTTTCCCTTATTAAACCAAGTTTATGTACTGTTATGATATAAGTTACAATCTTTTAGAAAGTCAAATTGCATGTGCTATTCGTATTACTATTGTTTAAAATAAACGTTTTATTAACTAATAAGGGATTCTAAATAAGAGGGAAAGGTTGTTCCAAATTGATTTCAGACTGAACTTTTTCATGACGACAGTCGACTGTCGATTAACTTACCTCTGTAAATGTTGCATCATCCATAGTTTTCGTTAACAATTATAATAAGATGCCAAATTGGATTTTTAACTTCTTTTGTATAATTCTCATCCAAGATCAACAAATGCCCTGTTTTACTTATGTATGTGTATGATGGTTAACGATTTCGTCTTTTTAATTCTGTAAATTTTCTCATGATTGGCGTGGTCTTTGATTATTTTGGGCAGAATAATTACTATTATTAGTACTACTACTACCAGTAGTAATACGTGTTGTGGTACAAATCCAAACTTTAGAAATCTCTTAAAAATAGTTTTTCTATGATCCTCCAGCATTAAATAATTTCTATTTACCAATTTTCGTTGTTAAATTCTTTTATGATTTAGTTGATTAACTGTTTTGTCATGTGATATGAAAGTTCGTTGTCTACTCGATTTTATTGAAACCGTTCGCGTTACGTCGCGTTTCCATGGTTACGTCGCGTTACGTTTTTATAACTTATGATTGTTGGAGCACAAGTTAAAATTTTAATTTTGAATATGTAATACGATATGATTTTTCATGTTCGCTTTAATTTATTGATTTGTTTTCACCTAACTTATTTTCTTAACTCACTTTTCAAAGCGTACTCACTGCGTGCTAACTGTGCACGTGTTAACTGTGCACGTGCTAACTGCTGTATATAGTAGCTATTTTGCTCAATTAAAGTATGTTTTATACAGATTTTTGCTTGTTGGTATTTAAAGTAGTTAATTTGGCGTATTATGGCCATTTTTATAGTTATCAGCCCTTTAATGATAATTGTTTGAATATATTATATTGCGATAATAGTTTATCATAGAGAAAGCGTCTACTGAAAGCTGTCAAGTCAAGTTTACGACATATTCCATATTCTAAAATTAATCCATCAAAACTGTTTACTTTTGCGTCCAAGTCTTCAGGGTTTGGACGTAATTAATAATTATACTATTGTTATGGTATATATTATAGTATGTTATATTGTTATCTCCTGATTTGATATAATATATGTAACTGATAGGTAGTTATACATTACAATTGTTATGAAACTTATATATGTTATGGTACAAACTTTATTAAGGCGTTTATAAAGAGGTCGATTTAGAATGTGACTCTTTTAAATGACATCATTTGTCCTTTTTTTTAGCTACTTTCCTCTTTTTCTCTGAATCATTGCTCCATTTTGAAAGCTCCCTTTTATTGAATATAGTATCTTAGAGTGGAGAATACGAGGAAAGGTTTGATGTGGCCCTCGAAACAACAGATGTAGTTAAACCCCGATTTACCGTGAACCTCTGTTTACCGTGACTCTGTCATAACTTTACACTGTGCTGTGTGGCTCCCTTTATTTATACCGGGAACATTTTAATTCTCGCTAGAGTTCCGGTAATTCGAGGTTCAACTGTATACGTCCTTACAAGTGTCTTATCATGAATCAATCAATCTACTCAATATGTATTATGCTATGTGGTTACTTTTTCATTAATAAATTACTGTTAGTTTTACAATAAGTGTTATACTTGTGTGTGGATTGATCCTCATTTCCAAAATTATGCTTAAAAATGCTCATTATTATGCTAATTTTGCCGACATTATATAGTTTCATTAAATTTCAAGTTTTGGATCTCGAGAAATTTTCTGATACCGTACCGATTGCTTGGCTGAATGGTGTAGGTTATGGTATCAAACATAAGGCAAATTAACACAATGATCGGATTTGTACACTGATTATGTTGTTCTATTAATAGATCACTGAGTCGTGTGTACAAATAATGGGTTGATGAATTATCCTATGTTTGAAACTTATCACAAAAGAAACTCTTCAATTTTCATTCTTTGTGTTCGACAAAAAGCAATGTTGAGAATACTACTATCTGAAAAACAGCATAATTAGCATAATCAGCATAATCAGCTTTATCAACGAATTGGGGATCATTTATGTTAAATTTCCATTTAAAACATTAGTATTGAAATGGGTGTTTTTTATTCTTTTTGTTCCTTTTAGTTTAAATATGCCTATAAGTAGCTTGTAACCGACTCTAAAGTGTGCTGTTGTCAACTAGTATGTAACGCACTAAAATGTAGGGTCTAATGTTAAGAGAGTGTCGAAGTTGGGCTGACTAGTTATCATCATGTTAGAAAGTAGAGATATCCCTATCTTGTTACTAGATATCCCCAGCTTCTTTTGTAGAATTTCCAGACTAGTCAGGCCAGCCCAGTTGGATAAAGTTGCGGAAGTGTTAACCTTTGAGGGGCACTGCGGTGTGGCACTGTAGACCCCTGCTTTTCTTAAAGGTCCTAGCACGGTGCCAGCTTGGGATGAAGGGATGCTGGCACTGTGCTCGGGGACAAAACACATTCAGATCTATTGCGTGTGTATTTAGTTTTATATTTAATCTTTGTTGGGTTAGTTTTTAAAATTTTGTTGAAGTTCTCATTGCCTTAAACTTGAAAATGTATTTGTACTTGCCCTGCCTCCACGGTTTCGAGCGTGTGTAATTTATCGTGCCTTATAAGCTTATAAGGGTGGCTTCTTTTACACGGACATGGTTATTACCGCACTATTCAGCTGAAATATTAAAAGTGGACTATAAGAGTTATATATAAGGGTTCTGGGAGTTGGGGTTTCAGGGTTTACAGTAGGGTTTGGATCTAGGGCAGGGTGATCAAATGGACCATTTAAGTTAATATTGCGGTAATAAAGTCCGAAGTTCATCATACAATTTTTGAGAAGTTTTCGATTTAGACCGCAGGAAATATTCGTTATTATCCAGCTTGAGACTAAAGGGGCGTTTTTATTTTTGAAAATAATATCTAGTTTAATGTTGCATTATATTATATAACGTTAAGTTTATATAGTTGATTGTTAGTAATATATCTTTACCAGTGTAACATGATGTACGTGGTACTTAAATAACCAAAATTTATTAATTTACACAGTTTTGAAATGTATTGTTTTGCATTGCTTGTCGACTGAATACCCTTTTTTATAACATAAATCAGTTTTACAAATCACGAGGTTCCAAACATGTTTGCTCCTTCATAAATAAAACATGTCTGGTGGAGATGTCCTGGTCTCCCTCGTAATGATTAGCTCCTTCATAAATATTGTAGTCACTTACTTGGGAGGTCAGGCTTCTCTCTCCTCATGTGATGGAGTCTGTGTTATGGAATGCGGTTTTGCACATTTTCGTCATATTTTAGTGATCAAGTTTGTTGGTATTATATCATCACTATATATCATATTTCTTTTTCTTAGAAAAAAATAGCGTTTTATTGAAAAAGTGACTCTGGAATCAATTCGAATCTTCACTATCGAATTTATGGTCTTATTTAACTTGAAACTCTAAAAAAATCAGAAATTCTAAAAATAACCAAACAAGCCAGTACAGTAAATCGTGTGTAGATGAGCCTGAGCAAAGTGTACTAATATTAAGGTTTCTATATCGTTACAATCACACAGCACACACGACAAAACACGCACATGTGAACACCGTTTATTATAGCTACAGTCCGATTATGTAGTATTTATTACTGATTATGTAGTATTTATTACTGATTATGTAGTATTTATTACTGATTATGTAGTATTTATTACTGATTATGTAGTATTTATTACTGATTATGTAGTACTTATTACTGATTATGTAGTATTTATTACTGATTATGTAGTATTTATTACTGATTATGTAGTATTTATTACTGATTATGTAGTATTTATTACTGATTATGTAGTATTTATTACTGATTATGTAGTCTGCAGTACAATCCCCCAACACCCGGAAGTTAGTCATGAACTGATAAATTACGAGACTTTGTGATGTAGT
This sequence comes from Bolinopsis microptera, assembly GCF_026151205.1. Lineage (NCBI taxonomy): Eukaryota > Metazoa > Ctenophora > Tentaculata > Lobata > Bolinopsidae > Bolinopsis > Bolinopsis microptera. Next base: position 16,524,164 of record NC_087081.1, on the reverse strand, counting down.
TATATGTATATATTAGACACCACTTATAGGTTTATCACAATTATTGTATTACATCGTTTGTAGTGTCTCATCCCTTTCTCAATTACTTGTTTTTGTTGTATGTTTGCTGTACTTGAACTCTTGTTTGTTTTTGTTTTGTGCCCTGCAAGAGGATAGATTTTGGTACGTGACGAGTATGAAGGTAGGAGAGTGTGACCAGTATGTGTGGTATGTTTGTGTGTATGTTTGGTATGTTTGTGTGTGTCACTGTATTATCATTCACCAGTAATGTGTTTAACTTACATTCATTATTCTGACAATGCTAGCTGACCAGAGATTGGGAGATCGTGATCAAAAATTAATTTGTCTGTCTCTCGAGAAGTGATGTTTTACTCTTCACTCGTCCGTATAAAATTTACAAAACCCAAAAGATTATCAAGATATTATGTACTAATGGCGCTCGTGAGTGTACTGATCTCCAAGAGGGTGTGGTCTATGGAATGTTATTGTTCTTATAGTTGGAAACTGTTCGCATCTCAGAAACATGTAAGACCTCAAGACAGGGGCAAGTAGAAACAAAAGCGGCTGCCATTAATCTACAGTTTGAAATTTGTCTGTTAGTAGTTTGTTGAGATAATGCTTCATACCTTCTCCCCCTCCTCTCCTCTCATGTTATGAGCATGAACTGTGAAATGATGCGTGTATAATTATAGGACAAAGGCTCTTTGTTTGTATTGTTGAGTTGTATGTTTTAAAGTTTACTTAGTAAAACATGTGGAGACTGGAGATGTCTGTATGTTATATTTTATGTCTTTGTTTTTTGCTACACTTCGCTGGATAGTGTTTCAATGATAACTTAGAACGAATTTGTATTTGTGTCTATCTCGAGAATTCATGAATTATTTCATATTTTAACTTGAATACTCCGATTATTTTAGCCCAGCTTCCAATTCGAATTAAGCAATATCGATACTCCAAATTCATAATTCACTTTAATACGTTATTTGTAGTGTTGTAATTCACTTCAATACTTTATAAAGCTCTATATATATACACTAGTGAGTATCAGGTCATCAGTTTAATGGTGGAGGTAGTCAGGATATTTTAAACAGTGGTGGGTGAACTGTAAATCGTTAACCGTATAATTGGTAGATAGGCCCCCCGCGATACTAGTATTGGGTTAGTTTCATCAACTAGTAACACGGCTGTCCGCTGCTCGTACTGCGCTCCCATTGGCTGGCTCATGTCACGTGACAGATGCTCTGGCTCCTGATTGGTCAGGACAAGTCACGTGGGCAATCTGCGTGTTTGTGATTGGCTGACTACTAATGTAGAGTTTTTCAGTTTCCGTTGCTAATTGACAGGTTCCTGAAGGTAGTATTGTTACTGGTGAGTAGAACCCGAACTGTGCTGTACTGTAATACTGTAATACTATTAACCCGAACTGCACTCAACCAGTAAAATAAATATCTTTACACCAGGTAAAACAAGGTTTACAGTAACCCCAGAAATTTGAGTAAAATATCTACGACACAGTTAAACTGCCGGCTTAAACAGAGAAACAGATATAATATACACGAAATATGGTGTATACTATGATAGTAGCTACGTTTACATACATTATGTGCGTACATGCAGTCCGATACAGAATCCAGTATAGTTTGTAGCAGGAGGAGTCTAGATTTGTAGCAGACCTTTCATCACGGCAACTATTATACACTGTGGGGAGGCAGTTGGCAACTATACACTGTAGAGAGTCAGTTGGTGACGATCATTACACTCCTTACACGTGATATTACACTCCTTACACGTTACATTACACTCCTTACACGTGATATTACACTCCTTACACGTGATATTACACTCCTTACACGTTACATTACACTCCTTACACGTGATATTACACTCCTTACACGTTACATTACACTCCTTACACGTGATATTACACTCCTTACACGTTACATTACACTCCTTACACGTGATATTACACTCCTTACACGTTACATTACACTCCTTACACGTGATATTAAACTTTACACTGCGTGTAGTGTGTACATTGTTTGTAGTGTAACCTTATCTTGTTTATAATAGGTATAGTATATTATGATAATTGGGCGGGAACCATCAGTTAGATAAGTTTCTTTAGGGCAGTTCCACGATAAAGTTTCACTAGGTGATTTTATAAAGTTGGTCAGATGGCTTCAAAATTTAGTCTATTTGATCGACAATTGTCTATATTTTAATGCTCAAAGCTATTTTACAGCTAAATATAGCTTTAACTACCAAAAAAATTCACCAAAGTCACACCACATTCACATCCTAAAAATGGCTTATTTCAAGACACGGCCATAACTGTCGATAATAACATGGAAACAACCTAATTTTCATCGAATAATAACATTTATGAATGTGTTACTTGATCCTGAAATCATGAAAACACCAGGAAATAGGGTTCTGGGAAAAAAATTTACCCCAACGAAGTGTCCCGTAGGTCACAAAAAAGGTATAAAAAGTTTTATTATGAAAAATAATAGGCATTTCTTTTTACCTAACGCCTTGGAGCTATCTCGCCGTGGTTGCAGGAGTTAGCATGCAAAGTTTTATCATGATTGTATGATGAGGTTTTGAGATATCGAGGGGGTAAAAGTGGTCCCGTAGGTCACAGGGGTGTGACCTAAGGGACAGTCCTGTAGGTCACAGATAATTAAATCGAAATTTTGAGTGAGAGTTACTCACAGTATATGTTTTAACATGTATCAGAGTTTATGTAGCATTTTTCCGCGGAGATTCTTGTTGAGATTGTATACTCTATTTACCACCATGATATATTTCAAGGAGGCAGAGATAACCTGTGAAGAGCCATATGTCATCATAACTGATTTTGATGGTATTGATGGTAGCAAAGGTCATGACAAGTATGCTGTCTCTTACTTTACTAAGTTGACAGTCGAGAAGTTCTTGGCGAGAAGAAACTCAGATAATTACGAAGTTAAGAGTCTTAAGTTTTTCTCAGATGGCACAGGACAGCATTTTAAACAAAAATACACCCTCTGCCAAGTTGTGACATTAAACTTCCCAGAGCTGGAAGACGTTTCTTGGCATTTCTTTGCTACAAGTCACGGAAAAGGCCCCATTGATGGGCTAGGAGGTACCATCAAACGAAGAGTGACAGAGTATGCAATGGCTAATCGACAAGTTGATGTTGTCAGCACAGAGGATTTTGCTCGGATATCAAAAGAAAGGTGTCCCAACATCTTGATTCATTTTGTCCCCAAATCTGAAGTTAAGCAGTTCATCGAGAAGAACAGCATTCGAGAAGGATGGAAAAGTAATGGTTAAGATATACTCACGGCTTCATCAACAAGATCATGTCATGTGTTCAAGAAGAGAGGTAGTTACAGTATGAAGTTTGGAGCCCACTCATATGTTCCAGATAAAGAAATGAAAAACCATCTCTTCATTAAGGAAGGAGGTGTTGATCATAACCCAGAGCTTGAAGTTGATCAGCAATCCATTGGATCACTAAGTCCATCAAACATCAGTCTCATAGACGTGCCAGATTATGATATCACACCGAGTATAGACGTGCCAGATGATGAGAACATACCGAGTATAGACGTGCCAGATGATGAGAACATACCGAGCGTGTATTCAAAGGGTGAATGGGTCATGGTATCTTATAATAACGTGAAGTATCTGCCAGGTATGATTCTAGATCATGATGAAAAGGAAAAAGAGTATTTTGTTAGGTCAATGGTCGCAGGTACATCAGCTGGTTTCTACATCTGGCCCTGCAACTGTGATGCCCCTTCATCAAGCCTCAGTGAGTGTGACAAGTGCCGAGATGACTCGTGGATAAAATCTGATCAGATCACCGCTAAAATTGCTGATCCAACACCCGACCTCAGCAGAAGATCAAAGGGGTATAAGTTTATCCAAGAATAGTAGAACTGTGTATCATTTGAACTGAATGGGAATTTGTATAATCTATACAGCATGTGTAAAACGTATATTAAATATCAATACCTGTAAGTTAGACATGTGACTTTTATTTTACGTAATTAAAGACAGGGTTTCTATTTCTTTAAAAACATTTATTGTAAAGGTAAAACATGATTGATTTGTCATTTTTTATGGTATGTCCCAAGTTTTAATTGATCTTCAACAACTTAGATGTATTTGGAAAGCAGATACAAGGACCAAACAGCGATAAAAATAGTAATTTCAAAAAGTTCCACTTTTGTCCTGTAGGTCACAGTCCCGTAGGTCACAACTTTTAGAGGCTGTATCTACCAAATACTTTGATAAATTTACAAACCTTTTACATCCTAGAATAGTCAAAAGGATTTCTGATACCTCAAAAATAATTTCGGAACTCTACAGCAGCAATTCGGGATAGAATGTTTGGCTGAATGTTCCAGGTCCAAAATAGGTTGCACGGGAGTGTCCCGTAGGTCACAGGCCTGTATCTCAGCACTGGTAAATACTATGAAATTGAGCTTCTACATAGCGTTAAATAATCGATTATCGAGGAGATTTAGCTATATAGCCAGACTTTCTTGGATAGCATGTAGTTACAATCAACTCTCAAAGTGGAAAATACGCGCATTTTGTCCCGTAGGTCACCGTGGAACTGCCCTTTACAGTAATTATGTAATTGTTACACTGTACAAGTTTACTATACTTCTACAGAAGCGAGCATTGAGACTGCTACATTCCACCACGCCTGGACCTAACAACCCTAGTTCTAGGCATCTATACAAGTATAGGGCATGAATAGTGGGACAGGCTGGGAGGTGCAGGAGATGGTCACGTGCTGGTCACGTGCTCTAGTCACAGGTCACTAGACTGCTTCTTAATCTGATCCAATATGTTGTTATATTCTCTTTAAACTCCTCACCTTTTCTCCTTAAACATTTGAAATATGCAATTCAGTACGAAATTATAATTACTCCCTCCCAATGATTCATCTGTCTTTTTAGTCCTTCAATCAACTTCTACACTTCTACACTTCTACAAAACTGTAAAGCTTAGACAAAGGATTAATCAGCAAAGAGCAGGAGTAGAGATTGCGAACTTGTCAGAGTAATTAGAGTATTATTAATAGGGTGAATGTGGGAATGTAGGACTGGTAATTACTAATTATTAAGTTTCCATATTAGGAACCTTATCTTGGTAACTTAATTAAAACTGTCCCTCGTGATCGAATGTGAGCTAGATCAAGTGTGAGTGTTTTAGATATTGATTTGGGGCGGTACTTTTATCAGTTTAATTAATTTCAGTGAAAATAAATATACTAATTTGCGGTGTGCTTCATTAGATTCAATAAGGGGGTGTCACCCTGCCCCCCCCCCCAATAAGCAGTGATGTAGCTGGGGGGGGGGATCAGGTACTAAGCAGTGATGTTGCATTAGAATTACTTCGTAAATATAATGAAGTTTAATCAGAGATGTAGCATGTGGAATATCATGTGTAGTGGAACATATCATGATGTCATGTAGAATATAATACAGTGTAGAATGTAATAAGATGCATAAAAACTGAAGATTAGGGCTCTGTAACTCTCCACCTCAACAGATTGAGTCTAGGTACAGAGTGTGAGCCACTGCCTGACTACTCCCTACACTCAGTTCTGCATCACGTGACTCCGTTCCCGGCCCCTGATAGGCTGCCATGAGACACGTGACCTAAACACTGTGTTCCTATTGGGTGTCCCGTAACTTGAGGCTGACCACCTCATAGACAGGATCACTCATAGAAGGGGGCGTGTAAAGCGCACAGTCTGAACAGTATGTAGGGTAGTGTCACGTGTACAGGTATTGTCACGTGTACAGGTATTGTCACCTCTTAAACACCAGGGTTCCATGGGGTAGATTAGGGAATAGGGAGCTATACGGGAGGGTGTGTAGCTAGCGTGGTAAACTGTGCCGTGTTGGAACATTCGGGCATTTTCAAGCAGGTACAGACTTATACACCCTTTAGACAAAGGGACGTAGGAGAGTTGGAGCGTTGTAGGAGGTAGGTTAGAAAGGAGGGGTTATAATACAGGTAGGAGCTCCTCTCGAGCAGGTCACTCTACTGGAGCAGGTCACTCTACTGGAGCAGGTCACTCTACTGGAGCAGGTAACTCTACTGAAGCAGGTCACCCTACTGGAGCAGGTCACTCTACTGGAGCAGGTCACTCTACTGGAGCAGGTCACTCTACTGGAGCAGGTCACTCTCCTGGAGCAGGTCACTCTACTGGAGCAGGTCACTCTACTGGAGCAGGTCACTCTACTGGAGCAGGTCACTCTACTGGAGCAGGTCACTCTACTGGAGCAGGTCACTCTACTGGAGCAGGTCACTCTACTGGAGCAGGTCACTCTACTGGAGCAGGTCACTCTACTGGAGCAGGTCACTACTGGAGCAGGTCACTCTACTGGAGCAGGTCACTCTACCGGAGCAGGTCACTCTACCGGAGCAGGTCACTCTACTGGAGCAGGTCACTCTACTGGAGCAGGTCACTCTACTGGAGCAGGTCACTCTACTGGAGCAGGTCACTCTACTGGAGCAGGTCACTCTACTGGAACAGGTCACTCTCCTGGAGCAGGTCACTCTACTGGAGCAGGTCACTCTACTTGAGCAGGTCACTCTACTGGAGCAGGTCACTCTACTGGAGCAGGTCACTCTACTGGCGCAGGTCACTCTACTGGAGCAGGTCACTCTACTGGAGCAGGTCACTCTACTGGCGCAGGTCACTCTACTGAAGCAGGTCACTCTACTGGAGCAGGTCACTCTACTGGAGCAGGTCACTCTACTGGAGCAGGTCACTCTACTGGAGCAGGTCACTCTACTGGAGCAGGTCACTCTACTGGAGCAGGTCACTCTACTGGAGCAGGTCACTCTACTGGAGCAGGTCACTCTACTGGAGCAGGTCACTCTACTGGAGCAGGTCACTCTACTGGAGCAGGTCACTCTACTGGAGCAGGTCACTCTACTGGAGCAGGTCACTCTATTGGAGCAGGTCACTCTACTGGAGCAGGTCACTCTACTGGAGCAGGTCACTCTACTGGAGCAGGTCACTCTACTGGAGCAGGTCACTCTACTGGAGCAGGTCACTCTACTGGAGCAGGTCACTCTACTGGAGCAGGTCACTCTACCGGAGCAGGTCACTCTACTGAAGCAGGTCACTCTACTGGAGCAGGTCACTCTACTGGAGCAGGTCACTCTACTGGAGCAGGTCACTCTACTGGAGCAGGTCACTCTACTGGAGCAGGTCACTCTACTGTCCGAGCAGGTCACAGAATTGGAGGACAGCTAGCGGAGATGTTAAACTGACCTACCTCACATTCCTATGTACTATGTGACTTACATTCCTTCTAAAAGTACACAATCCTGTTAACTCATTTGTCATGTACAAACTTACACACGTGGTAACACGTGACCTGTGACTCACATTCCACCTACTCCATTGTCTCCACTACCACATGGTGGAATATATACTCGTTAAACTTGGCAACCTTGATTGTGAGATTGTGAGATTGCCATTGTTTTGTGTTATTCACTTAGTCTTTGTGTTGGTATATTAGGTGTGAACTAAAGAGAACTCTTTTAAGTGTTAACATTGTTCTGAGAGAGCTGAATAATATTAGAGAAGATAAGACCCTTACTAAACGTGACACTAAACGTGACACACCGTTTATTTCTTGCAAAGAAGTACAGCACCATCAGTAAGAAGTAGCACCAGTTTTACTAGCCACACTAGCAGTAGAACTAGTTGTACTAGCCACATATTTCTAACACATTTTGTGTAATATTGACAGAAAATGTCGCCGAGAATTTTCCAATTTAAGCTGAAAGTCTTGCTTGACGGAAAATGTAACATTTTCTGAAGTTTTAAGCACATACTTATATATATTTACAGAGAATGTTCCGGAGATTTAAAAAAATAAGCACTTAGAATGTTCTTAGGATGTAGGATGTAGGATGTTGATGAATAGATACATAAATTGCAACATTTACTAACAATACAATTAAATCTAAAATTTATCCCTTTCCTTTGATTGATCGGTTTTATAATTTATTCAAACAAGAAAATACGACGAAATATTCCGTTCTATAACTCTTAATACTTGTGAAATAATATCATGCTAACATACAATTACATCACTGAAAGAGCTTTACTGGCTTCAAAAGAGGCTTGCTAATTGACTGTTAACTTTGGTGATACAATGCTGGAATGAAACAGCTGATATACCACACTACTACAGAGTGAAGATAATATACTATCATCAAAACACCAACATTAAAACACCAACACTACCTTTAATATACTGTCAGTAAAACACCAACATCAAAACACCAACCCTGCCGTCTCCACTTCTTCTTCTGAACCTGGATTAAATTAGATAATTACACAAACTGTTTTAAAGCGGTTAAGTGAGTACTAGAAATGTGCCAACTGATGTGACGTCATCATGATATCACGTGACGTCAGATGTGCTGTTCAATTCTCCGTGTTGGACTGAAATTGATACCCGTGGCAATGTGTATAGCATGGTGTAGCCAGTACAGTTAATCTGAAAACTAGTGAACAATATCGGTCCTTGCAAATTAAAATTTACCGAAAAATAGGTACAAATTGTTCGATAGCGATTAGCGATTAGTTCTCCTCAAACCCTGTCTTATTGCAAATGGATCCTCTTATTTTACAAATACAGGGGGATATAGAGCTAGAGGCATGGTCATGATACCTAGAAACAATGTGTTAACACTGACCTTGCTATTCAGAACACGTAGGGAGCTCCCTGTTCCATAATCCTCCCACACATACCAGTTTACTGGACCCGACCACTTTGCTGCCTTTGTTTGAGCACTTCACTTTAGCTACTGTACCTTCTGATAGGTCAGCTTTGTCAAATGTAACCTCTCCATTCTTCACAGTGTTCACTATGTTCCAGCAGTTTACTGATGGGAAATGAGTTGGTTGATTTTGATGTATAATATTCTATATAATATGCACGAAAAAATTGATTCCGAAAATTATCTGCTCTGAGCGTACAAAAATGATCGATAAAATATTCGTTTATTCAGAAACACTAATTAGAAAGTGACTAACTGGCTCGGCTACAGAGTCCTCTAGTTTCAAATGTCTCGGAACCAATGACCGTCCTCTTGTTGGAGTAACCCGTACCTTCTTCCTATACCGTCGTGTGTCATTAGAGCGTAGTTAGCCGGGGTGAACCCGTCCACCCACTCAAACTCGGTGAAACCTTCTCCTGCTCCACTGAAGATAGGGAAACACGGGGTGATATCTTATTAAAGTGTAACCTTCTCCTGCTCCACTACAATAGGTAAACACGGGGTGATATCTTATTAAAGTGTAACCTTCTCCTGCTCCACTGATAATAGGTAAACACGGGGTGATATCTTATTAAAGTGTAACCTTCTCCTGCTCCACTACAATAGGTAAACACGGGGTGATATCTTATTAAAGTGTAACCTTCTCCTGCTCCACTACAATAGGTAAACACGGGGTGATATCTTATTAAAGTGTAACCTTCTCCTGCTCCACTACAATAGGTAAACACGGGGTGATATCTTATTAAAGTGTAACCTTCTCCTGCTCCACTACAATAGGGAAACACGGGGTGATATCTTATTAAAGTGTAACCTTCTCCTGCTCCACTACAATAGGTAAACACGGGGTGATATCTTATTAAAGTGTAACCTTCTCCTGCTCCACTACAATAGGTAAACACGGGGTGATATCTTATTAAAGTGTAACCTTCTCCTGCTCCACTACAATAGGTAAACACGGGGTGATATCTTATTAAAGTGTAACCTTCTCCTGCTCCACTGATAATAGGTAAACACGGGGTGATATCTTATTAAAGTAAAACCTTCTCCTGCTCCACTGAAAATAGGGAAACACGGGGTGATATCTTATTAAAGTGTAACCTTCTCCTGCTCCACTACAATAGGTAAACACGGGGTGATATCTTATTAAAGTGTAACCTTCTCCTGCTCCACTCAAAATAGGGAAACACGGGGTGATATCTTATTAAAGTGTAACCTTCTCCTGCTCCACTACAATAGGGAAACACGGGGTGATATCTTATTAAAGTGTAACCTTCTCCTGCTCCACTGAAATAGGGAAACACGGGGTGATATCTTATTAAAGTGAAACCTTCTCCTGCTCCACTGTTAATAGGTAAACACGGGGTGATATCTTATTAAAGTGAAACCTTCTCCTGCTCCACTACAATAGGTAAACACGGGGTGATATCTTATTAAAGTGAAACCTTCTCCTGCTCCACTCAAAATAGGGAAACACGGGGTGATATCTTATTAAAGTGTAACCTTCTCCTGCTCCACTGTTAATAGGTAAACACGGGGTGATATCTTATTAAAGTGTAACCTTCTCCTGCTCCACTCAAAATAGGTAAACACGGGGTGATATCTTATTAAAGTGTAACCTTCTCCTGCTCCACTGTTAATAGGTAAACACGGGGTGATATCTTATTAAAGTGAAACCTTCTCCTGCTCCACTGAAAATAGGTAAACACGGGGTGATATCTTATTAAAGTGTAACCTTCTCCTGCTCCACTCAAAATAGGTAAACACGGGGTGATATCTTATTAAAGTGTAACCTTCTCCTGCTCCACTGTTAATAGGTAAACACGGGGTGATATCTTATTAAAGTGTAACCTTCTCCTGCTCCACTCAAAATAGGTAAACACGGGGTGATATCTTATTAAAGTGTAACCTTCTCCTGCTCCACTGTTAATAGGTAAACACGGGGTGATATCTTATTAAAGTGAAACCTTCTCCTGCTCCACTGAAAATAGGTAAACACGGGGTGATATCTTATTAAAGTGTAACCTTCTCCTGCTCCACTCAAAATAGGTAAACACGGGGTGATATCTTATTAAAGTGTAACCTTCTCCTGCTCCACTGTTAATAGGTAAACACGGGGTGATATCTTATTAAAGTGTAACCTTCTCCTGCTCCACTACAATAGGTAAACACGGGGTGATATCTTATTAAAGTGTAACCTTCTCCTGCTCCACTACAATAGGGAAACACGGGGTGATATCTTATTAAAGTGTAACCTTCTCCTGCTCCACTACAAAATAGGGAAACACGGGGTGATATCTTATTAAAGTGTAACCTTCTCCTGCTCCACTACAATAGGTAAACACGGGGTGATATCTTATTAAAGTGTAACCTTCTCCTGCTCCACTCAAAATAGGTAAACACGGGGTGATATCTTATTAAAGTGTAACCTTCTCCTGCTCCACTGTTAATAGGTAAACACGGGGTGATATCTTATTAAAGTGAAACCTTCTCCTGCTCCACTGAAAATAGGTAAACACGGGGTGATATCTTATTAAAGTGTAACCTTCTCCTGCTCCACTCAAAATAGGTAAACACGGGGTGATATCTTATTAAAGTGAAACCTTCTCCTGCTCCACTACAATAGGTAAACACGGGGTGATATCTTATTAAAGTGAAACCTTCTCCTGCTCCACTCAAAATAGGGAAACACGGGGTGATATCTTATTAAAGTGTAACCTTCTCCTGCTCCACTACAATAGGGAAACACGGGGTGATATCTTATTAAAGTGTAACCTTCTCCTGCTCCACTCAAAATAGGTAAACACGGGGTGATATCTTATTAAAGTGTAACCTTCTCCTGCTCCACTACAATAGGGAAACACGGGGTGATATCTTATTAAAGTGAAACCTTCTCCTGCTCCACTCAAAATAGGGAAACACGGGGTGATATCTTATTAAAGTGTAACCTTCTCCTGCTCCACTCAAAATAGGTAAACACGGGGTGATATCTTATTAAAGTGTAACCTTCTCCTGCTCCACTCAAAATAGGGAAACACGGGGTGATATCTTATTAAAGTGTAACCTTCTCCTGCTCCACTACAATAGGTAAACACGGGGTGATATCTTATTAAAGTGTAACCTTCTCCTGCTCCACTGTTAATAGGTAAACACGGGGTGATATCTTATTAAAGTGTAACCTTCTCCTGCTCCACTCAAAATAGGTAAACACGGGGTGATATCTTATTAAAGTGTAACCTTCTCCTGCTCCACTCAAAATAGGGAAACACGGGGTGATATCTTATTAAAGTGTAACCTTCTCCTGCTCCACTCAAAATAGGTAAACACGGGGTGATATCTTATTAAAGTGTAACCTTCTCCTGCTCCACTGAAAATAGGTAAACACGGGGTGATATCTTATTAAAGTGAAACCTTCTCCTGCTCCACTACAGAGGGAAACACGGGGTGATATCTTATTAAAGTGAAACCTTCTCCTGCTCCAGTGTTAATAGGTAAACACGGGGTGATATCTTATTAAAGTGTAACCTTCTCCTGCTCCACTACAATAGGTAAACACGGGGTGATATCTTATTAAAGTGTAACCTTCTCCTGCTCCACTACAGAGGGAAACACGGGGTGATATCTTATTAAAGTGTAACCTTCTCCTGCTCCACTGATAATAGGTAAACACGGGGTGATATCTTATTAAAGTGTAACCTTCTCCTGCTCCACTACAATAGGTAAACACGGGGTGATATCTTATTAAAGTGTAACCTTCTCCTGCTCCACTACAGAGGGAAACACGGGGTGATATCTTATTAAAGTGAAACCTTCTCCTGCTCCACTACAATAGGGAAACACGGGGTGATATCTTATTAAAGTGTAACCTTCTCCTGCTCCACTACAATAGGTAAACACGGGGTGATATCTTATTAAAGTGTAACCTTCTCCTGCTCCACTGTTAATAGGTAAACACGGGGTGATATCTTATTAAAGTGTAACCTTCTCCTGCTCCACTGAAAATAGGGAAACACGGGGTGATATCTTATTAAAGTGAAACCTTCTCCTGCTCCACTGTTAATAGGTAAACACGGGGTGATATCTTATTAAAGTGTAACCTTCTCCTGCTCCACTGTTAATAGGTAAACACGGGGTGATATCTTATTAAAGTGTAACCTTCTCCTGCTCCACTGAAAATAGGGAAACACGGGGTGATATCTTATTAAAGTGAAACCTTCTCCTGCTCCACTGATAATAGGTAAACACGGGGTGATATCTTATTAAAGTGTAACCTTCTCCTGCTCCACTGTTAATAGGTAAACACGGGGTGATATCTTATTAAAGTGTAACCTTCTCCTGCTCCACTACAATAGGTAAACACGGGGTGATATCTTATTAAAGTGTAACCTTCTCCTGCTCCACTACAATAGGGAAACACGGGGTGATATCTTATTAAAGTGTAACCTTCTCCTGCTCCACTACAGAGGGAAACACGGGGTGATATCTTATTAAAGTGTAACCTTCTCCTGCTCCACTACAATAGGGAAACACGGGGTGATATCTTATTAAAGTGAAACCTTCTCCTGCTCCACTGAAAATAGGGAAACACGGGGTGATATCTTATTAAAGTGTAACCTTCTCCTGCTCCACTGAAAATAGGGAAACACGGGGTGATATCTTATTAAAGTGTAACCTTCTCCTGCTCCACTACAATAGGTAAACACGGGGTGATATCTTATTAAAGTGCAACCTTCTCCTGCTCCACTACAATAGGTAAACACGGGGTGATATCTTATTAAAGTGTAACCTTCTCCTGCTCCACTGAAAATAGGGAAACACGGGGTGATATCTTATTAAAGTGTAACCTTCTCCTGCTCCACTGAAAATAGGGAAACACGGGGTGATATCTTATTAAAGTGTAACCTTCTCCTGCTCCACTACAATAGGTAAACACGGGGTGATATCTTATTAAAGTGTAACCTTCTCCTGCTCCACTACAATAGGTAAACACGGGGTGATATCTTATTAAAGTGAAACCTTCTCCTGCTCCACTACAGAGGGAAACACGGGGTGATATCTTATTAAAGTGAAACCTTCTCCTGCTCCACTGATAATAGGTAAACACGGGGTGATATCTTATTAAAGTGTAACCTTCTCCTGCTCCACTACAATAGGTAAACACGGGGTGATATCTTATTAAAGTGTAACCTTCTCCTGCTCCACTACAATAGGTAAACACGGGGTGATATCTTATTAAAGTGTAACCTTCTCCTGCTCCACTCAAAATAGGTAAACACGGGGTGATATCTTATTAAAGTGTAACCTTCTCCTCCTCCACTACAATAGGTAAACACGGGGTGATATCTTATTAAAGTGTAACCTTCTCCTGCTCCACTACAATAGGTAAACACGGGGTGATATCTTATTAAAGTGTAACCTTCTCCTGCTCCACTGATAATAGGTAAACACGGGGTGATATCTTATTAAAGTGTAACCTTCTCCTGCTCCACTACAATAGGTAAACACGGGGTGATATCTTATTAAAGTGTAACCTTCTCCTGCTCCACTACAATAGGTAAACACGGGGTGATATCTTATTAAAGTGTAACCTTCTCCTGCTCCACTGTTAATAGGTAAACACGGGGTGATATCTTATTAAAGTGTAACCTTCTCCTGCTCCACTACAATAGGTAAACACGGGGTGATATCTTATTAAAGTGTAACCTTCTCCTGCTCCACTACAATAGGTAAACACGGGGTGATATCTTATTAAAGTGTAACCTTCTCCTGCTCCACTACAATAGGTAAACACGGGGTGATATCTTATTAAAGTGTAACCTTCTCCTGCTCCACTACAATAGGTAAACACGGGGTGATATCTTATTAAAGTGTAACCTTCTCCTGCTCCACTGATAATAGGTAAACACGGGGTGATATCTTATTAAAGTGTAACCTTCTCCTGCTCCAGTGTTAATAGGTAAACACGGGGTGATATCTTATTAAAGTGTAACCTTCTCCTGCTCCACTACAATAGGTAAACACGGGGTGATATCTTATTAAAGTGTAACCTTCTCCTGCTCCACTGATAATAGGTAAACACGGGGTGATATCTTATTAAAGTGTAACCTTCTCCTGCTCCACTGTTAATAGGTAAACACGGGGTGATATCTTATTAAAGTGAAACCTTCTCCTGCTCCACTCAAAATAGGTAAACACGGGGTGATATCTTATTAAAGTGTAACCTTCTCCTGCTCCACTACAATAGGGAAACACGGGGTGATATCTTATTAAAGTGAAACCTTCTCCTGCTCCACTCAAAATAGGTAAACACGGGGTGATATCTTATTAAAGTGTAACCTTCTCCTGCTCCACTACAATAGGGAAACACGGGGTGATATCTTATTAAAGTGAAACCTTCTCCTGCTCCACTGTTAATAGGTAAACACGGGGTGATATCTTATTAAAGTGTAACCTTCTCCTGCTCCACTACAATAGGTAAACACGGGGTGATATCTTATTAAAGTGTAACCTTCTCCTGCTCCACTGTTAATAGGTAAACACGGGGTGATATCTTATTAAAGTGTAACCTTCTCCTGCTCCACTCAAAATAGGTAAACACGGGGTGATATCTTATTAAAGTGTAACCTTCTCCTCCTCCACTACAATAGGTAAACACGGGGTGATATCTTATTAAAGTGTAACCTTCTCCTCCTCCAGTGTTAATAGGGAAACACGGGGTGATATCTTATTAAAGTGTAACCTTCTCCTGCTCCACTACAGAGGGAAACACGGGGTGATATCTTATTAAAGTGAAACCTTCTCCTGCTCCACTACAGAGGGAAACACGGGGTGATATCTTATTAAAGTGTAACCTTCTCCTGCTCCACTACAATAGGTAAACACGGGGTGATATCTTATTAAAGTGTAACCTTCTCCTGCTCCACTACAATAGGTAAACACGGGGTGATATCTTATTAAAGTGTAACCTTCTCCTGCTCCACTACAGAGGGAAACACGGGGTGATATCTTATTAAAGTGTAACCTTCTCCTGCTCCACTACAGAGGGAAACACGGGGTGATATCTTATTAAAGTGTAACCTTCTCCTGCTCCACTACAATAGGGAAACACGGGGTGATATCTTATTAAAGTGTAACCTTCTCCTGCTCCACTGTTAATAGGTAAACACGGGGTGATATCTTATTAAAGTGTAACCTTCTCCTGCTCCACTACAATAGGTAAACACGGGGTGATATCTTATTAAAGTGTAACCTTCTCCTGCTCCACTGTTAATAGGTAAACACGGGGTGATATCTTATTAAAGTGTAACCTTCTCCTGCTCCACTGTTAATAGGTAAACACGGGGTGATATCTTATTAAAGTGTAACCTTCTCCTCCTCCAGTGTTAATAGGTAAACACGGGGTGATATCTTATTAAAGTGTAACCTTCTCCTGCTCCACTACAATAGGTAAACACGGGGTGATATCTTATTAAAGTGTAACCTTCTCCTGCTCCACTGTTAATAGGTAAACAGTAACACGGGGTGATATCTTATTAAAGTGAAACCTTCTCCTGCTCCACTGATAATAGGTAAACACGGGGTGATATCTTATTAAAGTGTAACCTTCTCCTGCTCCACTCAAAATAGAGAAACACGGGGTGATATCTTATTAAAGTGTAACCTTCTCCTGCTCCACTACAATAGGGAAACACGGGGTGATATCTTATTAAAGTGAAACCTTCTCCTGCTCCACTGAAGATAGGGAAACACGGGGTGATATCTTATTAAAGTGTAACCTTCTCCTGCTCCACTGTTAATAGGTAAACACGGGGTGATATCTTATTAAAGTGTAACCTTCTCCTCCTCCAGTGTTAATAGGTAAACACGGGGTGATATCTTATTAAAGTGTAACCTTCTCCTGCTCCACTGTTAATAGGTAAACACGGGGTGATATCTTATTAAAGTGAAACCTTCTCCTGCTCCACTGAAAATAGGGAAACACGGGGTGATATCTTATTAAAGTGAAACCTTCTCCTGCTCCACTGAAAATAGGTAAACACGGGGTGATATCTTATTAAAGTGTAACCTTCTCCTACTCCACTCAAAATAGGGAAACACGGGGTGATATCTTATTAAAGTGTAACCTTCTCCTGCTCCACTGTTAATAGGTAAACACGGGGTGATATCTTATTAAAGTGTAACCTTCTCCTCCTCCAGTGTTAATAGGTAAACACGGGGTGATATCTTATTAAAGTGTAACCTTCTCCTGCTCCACTGTTAATAGGTAAACACGGGGTGATATCTTATTAAAGTGTAACCTTCTCCTGCTCCACTGTTAATAGGTAAACACGGGGTGATATCTTATTAAAGTGTAACCTTCTCCTGCTCCACTACAGAGGGAAACACGGGGTGATATCTTATTAAAGTGTAACCTTCTCCTGCTCCACTGTTAATAGGTAAACACGGGGTGATATCTTATTAAAGTGAAACCTTCTCCTGCTCCACTACAATAGGTAAACACGGGGTGATATCTTATTAAAGTGTAACCTTCTCCTCCTCCAGTGTTAATAGGGAAACACGGGGTGATATCTTATTAAAGTGAAACCTTCTCCTGCTCCACTACAATAGGTAAACACGGGGTGATATCTTATTAAAGTGTAACCTTCTCCTGCTCCACTGTTAATAGGTAAACACGGGGTGATATCTTATTAAAGTGAAACCTTCTCCTCCTCCAGTGTTAATAGGTAAACACGGGGTGATATCTTATTAAAGTGTAACCTTCTCCTGCTCCACTACAGAGGGAAACACGGGGTGATATCTTATTAAAGTGTAACCTTCTCCTGCTCCACTACAATAGGTAAACACGGGGTGATATCTTATTAAAGTGTAACCTTCTCCTGCTCCACTGATAATAGGGAAACACGGGGTGATATCTTATTAAAGTGTAACCTTCTCCTGCTCCACTACAATAGGTAAACACGGGGTGATATCTTATTAAAGTGTAACCTTCTCCTGCTCCACTACAATAGGTAAACACGGGGTGATATCTTATTAAAGTGAAACCTTCTCCTGCTCCACTGTTAATAGGTAAACACGGGGTGATATCTTATTAAAGTGTAACCTTCTCCTGCTCCACTACAATAGGTAAACACGGGGTGATATCTTATTAAAGTGTAACCTTCTCCTGCTCCACTACAATAGGTAAACACGGGGTGATATCTTATTAAAGTGTAACCTTCTCCTGCTCCACTACAATAGGTAAACACGGGGTGATATCTTATTAAAGTGTAACCTTCTCCTGCTCCACTACAATAGGTAAACACGGGGTGATATCTTATTAAAGTGTAACATTCTCCTGCTCCACTACAATAGGTAAACACGGGGTGATATCTTATTAAAGTGTAACCTTCTCCTGCTCCACTGATAATAGGTAAACACGGGGTGATATCTTATTAAAGTGTAACCTTCTCCTGCTCCACTGATAATAGGTAAACACGGGGTGATATCTTATTAAAGTGTAACCTTCTCCTGCTCCACTCAAAATAGGTAAACACGGGGTGATATCTTATTAAAGTGTAACCTTCTCCTGCTCCACTACAATAGGTAAACACGGGGTGATATCTTATTAAAGTGTAACCTTCTCCTGCTCCACTACAATAGGTAAACACGGGGTGATATCTTATTAAAGTGTAACCTTCTCGTGCTCCACTGTTAATAGGGAAACACGGGGTGATATCTTATTAAAGTGAAACCTTCTCCTGCTCCACTACAATAGGTAAACACGGGGTGATATCTTATTAAAGTGTAACCTTCTCCTGCTCCACTACAATAGGTAAACACGGGGTGATATCTTATTAAAGTGTAACCTTCTCCTGCTCCACTGTTAATAGGTAAACACGGGGTGATATCTTATTAAAGTGTAACCTTCTCCTGCTCCACTACAATAGGTAAACACGGGGTGATATCTTATTAAAGTGTAACCTTCTCCTGCTCCACTGTTAATAGGTAAACACGGGGTGATATCTTATTAAAGTGTAACCTTCTCCTGCTCCACTACAATAGGTAAACACGGGGTGATATCTTATTAAAGTGTAACCTTCTCCTGCTCCACTACAATAGGTAAACACGGGGTGATATCTTATTAAAGTGTAACCTTCTCCTGCTCCACTGTTAATAGGTAAACACGGGGTGATATCTTATTAAAGTGTAACCTTCTCCTGCTCCACTGTTAATAGGTAAACACGGGGTGATATCTTATTAAAGTGTAACCTTCTCCTGCTCCACTACAATAGGTAAACACGGGGTGATATCTTATTAAAGTGTAACCTTCTCCTGCTCCACTACAATAGGTAAACACGGGGTGATATCTTATTAAAGTGTAACCTTCTCCTGCTCCACTACAATAGGGAAACACGGGGTGATATCTTATTAAAGTGTAACCTTCTCCTGCTCCACTACAATAGGTAAACACGGGGTGATATCTTATTAAAGTGTAACCTTCTCCTGCTCCACTGTTAATAGGGAAACACGGGGTGATATCTTATTAAAGTGAAACCTTCTCCTGCTCCACTGAAAATAGGAAAACACGGGGTGATATCTTATTAAAATGAAACCTTCTCCTGCTCCACTGAAGATAGGGAAACACGGGGTGATATCTTATTAAAGTGAAACCTTCTCCTGCTCCACTGAAAATAGGAAAACACGGGGTGATATCTTATTAAAATGAAACCTTCTCCTGCTCCACTGAAAATAGAGAAACACGGGGTGATATCTTATTAAAGTGAAACCTTCTCCTGCTCCACTGAAAATAGGAAAACACGGGGTGATATCTTATTAAAATGAAACCTTCTCCTGCTCCACTGAAAATAGGGAAACACGGGGTGATATCTTACTATCTTATGTAAATGAATCAAATAATCAATAATTATTTAAATGAAGCATATTAATTACATGTGTGGTAAACTTACACTAGCCCTATCCAGAGAACGTTGTGTTTGCCCGGGAATTCAGTCTCCAGTCTCTCCCTTATAATGTTATTGTGCCGTACTGTTGGTATCACAGCCAGGTCCCATCCAGATGTAGTACCAGTGTTCATAGCCAGACAGGAATCCCTACACACCAGACGAGTAGCTATGTGTCTGTCATTGCAGTACTCGTACTCTAGTTCTGAGAGGACAGAGTGTCAACTCAAATTAGGGGAGATGGAATGTTAACTTTCACAGTTTAAATTATATCCAGTTTAAGTTAATGAAAAGGTGGAGTTTACACCTCGTCTGTAGGTTGCGAGAACAGCGTAGGCATTGTTGAAGAAGTGACAGTTGGTTAGTGTTGGGTGTCCCCGCAGGTAGTTCACGTAACCGCCATCTCCAAACTCAGTCCCGTAGCTGATGTGGTTTTTTAAATTTTAAAACCCATGTTATTTTAAACCAATTTAGTGAACAAGAATTAACCCGGGACCGCAGCAACTGATTAAATTATCAGCTACAGCAGTGTAGTTACCACAGCAGTGTAGTAACCATAGCATTCCAAGTACAACATTGAAATGTGGACTAATCTTGGAAATCATACGATGAATAATGAATATTATTATATCGGGTCTCAATAAGAGGTCTCGACTGCCTAGGCATCAAACCTTGGCAATCGGTAATTTTCCTCTGGCCCGGAGTCAGCTGACCCTAGGGACCAGAGGATAAAGACGTAGAGACTGTGTGTATCTACAAAAGTGGATGTTTTTACAAGAGACAGGGCTTGCAATGCAAGGGAAGAAAATATTAGTATTATTATTATATAGAAGCATTATGTAATGGAGGTAGGAGGAGGGGGGGGGGGTAGGCTCACCTAGCTTTAACACGAAGAGTTGTCTCTGTGTATCCCACAAGTAGCATGGAATGAGGTTTGTTTGCTACAGCACATTGCTCATCCACAAAGTTGCCTGTTGATAGCAATTAATTCTCAAATTAGTTGGCTTTCAGGAATATACAGAGCTTGTTTTAATAATTGTAAAATAACTATTGGGATTTTGTGTAAAAATGTGGAACATAACCTCCAGAGTAATCAAACAGATCGTCGCTAATGACGAGTCCCATAGCAACTGGGGAGTCCAATAATCCTTCCATCAGACCTAGCTCAGTCTTCTGCAGAGGCTCGTAGTCTTGTATCCAAATCTTATCCAGAGCATTGTTCTTCATAGTTTTTATGTCCTCAGTAAACAGGGCAGCCGTTGTCTGAAAATTTAACCGGCGTTTTTAGCGACACGCTAGACTTGAATTATGTATAAAAACTAGGAAATTGAACGGTAAGAATAAACAGCTTAGCTGATTATAAAATAGGGTTATTACTGAAAGCCATTTTATATGATCTATACAACTGCCAATCTATTATCTAGGGGGGGGGGGGGGGGGGGGGGGGCTTCTGCTTACAATCCCCAGTATAAGGGTAGTCCTCATAAGCCACCAGGTACTGACGCTCCTCAGTTACTTTGTAACCAGCGTTAGTAGTCCCCCCTGCGCAGCCCGAGTAACTGTAAGTACAGTCCACGAAATACTGCTGAGAGAAAGCTGTTGTGTCTCCTGTCAGCTGTCTGTTCAGTGCCTCCATTGTGCCGACCTGTTCAGTATTAATGAAACTGTAGCTAAGGGAAACAATGAAATATACGTTTTATTTAGTGAAGGCTGAGTACTTTTAGAAGGGGTAACTCTCAACCATTTATGGTTATTTTATTGTGTGGCAGGAAATATTTTATGACAATAATAGATGAGTAATGAGTAATGAGTAAGCACGGATATGTTTCACAGTTCTGAAATAAAGCGCAATATTACGTTTGGGAAGCTCCAACAAGCTCCACAACTGAATTGATTTCCGGGTGGAGTGAGTCCCACTTCCTCCTCCCAGTAATTCATCTCCTTCGGCAGCTGATCCTCCTGGCTAGATCGCTTCTGCACCTTCACGTAATCATATGTAGTATTCGGGAAATCATAGTTCCTCTCCGACAAGTGCACCGCAGTCTGCTCCCACTCTTCGTTATTCTGTGGAGTGTTTAGTGAACACGTGTACAGCGTTCAATGTGAAGTAGGTGTTATTATTTTGATTAAATTGCTGATTAAATTAACAAGGCAAGTGTTTAATTTTGGTCTCAAATCTGATGAGGTTTAAAGAGTGTAATATCTCCTCTAAGTACCACTATTGTACCACAACTGTTCCAGGGGCGTGCCCAGGGGGGGGGGGGGGGCGATGGAGGCGGTCGCCGCCCCCTTTTTGAAATGTTGACCTATAATTTTTTATCGAAAATTGCTTTTTATAGCAAAAAAATATTTTTATAAAAAATTTAAAAAAAATTTTCACAAAAAAATTAAACGACATCAAACACAAGTATTACTTTTTAAACATACGTACTAATTTCGAACTAATTGAATAAGGCCGTTATACATGCCTTGTGCACACATTTTCCATGGGATGGCTGCCCTAATTCTAGGTAGCCACTCCTTCATGGATGGGAGGGAATCGAAGAGGCTCGTGACCCATGAGGCTCGAGATCCAATGAATCGTTGTAACCGTCAACTACCGTCACAACTCAACAAGTACGAAATGATAATTTCCCTAATATTCATCAATTCTTAATAGTTAATACTTACATACATCTATAATCATTTGTGATTAATGATCATTACGTTACTTAGTCCAGTATACAGTCAGAAATGGCAACACATTAAGAAACAGTTCAAGCTCAAAAGAGTCAAGAGATTAGTCATTAGTGATTAGAGAGAGGCAGATTAATATGGGAAAGAGGAGCTAAAGTATCTACTTTGATCTAGTATCTTCATGTACAATGTTAGATGACTGATGATATCCACTTGGCATCTAGGCTGATAAAGTTCAGAAATTTCTAATGACCAAGTGTGTATCAACTGTCTGAACCTTCTGTAATGATATCCTTAATCCTATTGGCTTAGCATATAATTCAGTCAAAAATTTTCCAGGGGCTGCGCCCCCGGGCCCCTGCCGCCACTCGCTTCGCTCGCGGCGGTAGCCTCTGTGCCGGCGCTTTGCGCCGACTACTCGCCTACCCCTTTCAAAAATCCTGTGCCCCCTGAACTGTTCTTACCATGACAGTGAAGGGGTTTAAACTCTCTAGCACTATCCCGCTAGTAGTTCTCTCCACTGACTCCACCGCTCGTTTAAAACGATCATATCTCTCACTGAAACGACAGTATCTGACTCGTGGTGCTGGTACTTGGCACCTGGCCGAGCTCTTTACAAGTAATCATTACAGACTATGGGTTTTAGAAAACCAGCATTTCTCATGTTCATTGAACGGAAGGTTTAAGACAAAGATAAAGCTCCAAAATTAGTTGGTAGCTTCGGTATGACAAGATAATATTATGATATAATATAATAAGATCTATCAGATCCAATTTCCAATATTATTATAAATTAATCATTGTCTGTAATTAAGAGGGTTATGAAAATACCTTAAATCACGTTTGTCACGGATGTTAACGTTCCACCTATCCAGAGTATTAGCGAACAAAGTGTCTCTTCTAATAACAACACCTCCCACTACAACAGACAGTAAGCCTAGAAGCAGGACTGCTGTCTGGACACGTCTCTCTTCTACCATCTGGTTACCAACTGATCGTCACTTGTAGACCGGGTGATTATGAAAACCTGATCAAACTGCTCGTTGGATCGGTGTAGAGCACATTGAAGTCTGGTGGGGAGGTGAGGCTTATTTTAGACACGTGACAGTGATAGGGTTTATTGGCCGGCTGTATTGATTGGTTAATTTCTGTCAGAAAATATGCCTCGCCTCCCAGTCTCCACCAGAATCCACAACTCTTGAGGATACACAATGAAGAACAACAATACAAAAATAAAGGTGTTTCCCTTGTCTCTTATATAGGGAGATTGAACTATTTTTCTGACGGAATTCCAAAACTGAACGAACCCTAATTACGTGTCATAGAATAATTAATCTATAACTCTATAATCTCATAAACTATTAACTAAGAAGATTATCCAAAAATACTTATTTTAGGTGGCTATCTGCTCCTATTTAAAATTCAAACAAGATAATGAACGATTTAATAGGCGAGTCTATATTATAATCCTTGTATTTAAATTTGATGACCTCAAATAAACATAGACATAGGGAAAACTTCAAATCAGGACTCAGGACTCAGGACAAATAATAAATTAAATAACGACCAAATGATAAATTAAATACCGAATTACTTACTTCATTAATTAAGGATCATATAAAATCAAGATTTCTAACGCATGGGAGTCAGTCATGTTATTATCTTTACTTCGAAGTCATTTTAACACATTATATAGTAGGTCTGTGCGGCTTCTAGTGATAATAGAAAATTATTAGTTTTCATGTCTTCAGTGAACGGGCAGCCGTTGTCTGAAAATTTAACCGGCGTTTTAAGTGACACACTTGAATTATGTATAAAAACTAGGAAGTTGAACAGTAAGAATAAACAGCTTAGCTGATTATAATATAGGGTTATTACTGAAAGCCATTTTATATGATCTATACAATTATTGAACCTATTGAACCTATTGAGAGGTTTAGAAGTAGACATCTTCGGGGCCATCACGCAATCTGCGGACCACCTCCTTGACTGCACATTACGTAAGAATTATTATAAAGGTTATGTTTATATAGAAACAAGGAGAGTAACTTACATATTTAGGCACTTTCCTTGTACCTATCGAGAAGTTTTTCTGGAAACTACTTTTGTTCATGTTTCATGCTACCCTGATCATTATAAGCCGAAAATACTTTTTCGGTCCGTACCTACATTCGGAAGGCTGTGGATGTGATTAGTTCCATATAATTATAAAGAACGTGATATTTGGCCCTCGGATTTAAAGGAGAATGCGCAAATTTGGTCCTCAGAGAACTGGAATAATCGCGATTTGTCGCGAGGATCTGAGAAAATCGCGATTTGTCTCGGCAAACATCAAAAATCGCGATTTGTCGCGGAGAATGGGAAAAATCGCGATTCTGCACGTGCCGCGATTTCCTTTTGACCTTGCAATGTATCCAATAATATAGTGATTAATACTTTCAACACTACTGTATAACAAATAATTTGAGGCTCTAAGGATGTAGTTTTACGAAGATTTCAAGCCTTACGATGTGTGTTTCCCTTCGTGTCCAAAAGCATTATATAGTGATACTGATTATTATCGGTCCCAGCTAAAGATTCTACTAATATCGTGATTAATGTAACTTATACCCTTGAGAATGTCCCTACGTGTTCTGCCTTTCTGTAGAATTGATTTATTGAATTGCGACTTAATTGAAAGTTACATCAAGTTGAATGTAGGCGCGTGTTAGTTTCGGTCCTAACCCTATTTATAGTCAGTAACTATGTCAAGTTTGGAAATAGTTGCAACAACTTGGTACAAGACGTACTCTCATTAGACACGGACTGTAGTTCGAAAAACCCTAAAGTTGGACTCTGTCGAACTAGTGTACGCTAACTGGACTCATAGATCCCACAGACTGCGAGTAGTCTGTCATTATAGCTCAGGTTTTGAACTAAAGTACGTGAATCTAGCGACTTTCCGTTTGATCCGCTCAATGACTATCTTCGAGCATTTTTTACAATGCTATCGACACCGCGCAATTTCACTGTCATTTACAACTTTTAAAAGATAAAAATATCACCGCGCATTCTTCAGACCCTGTGTCGCTGTTCTAAATTTATGTCAAGAGATAAGAGTTATTTAAAATTCTTAATAGTACTATTTAAATTTGCTAATAGCATAATCATATTTTATACATTATTAATACTTTATACATTGTGTGCATATATTTATATTTGATTGTAATTAAAGATTTTAAGGCGTTAGTGCCGAGTAATGTCTTCGGGTAGTGCTCCTCAATCAATCGTTCTGATATTTCAGAATTCCGGTGAATTATGATTTCTGTGTCCTGCAATTACTTAATTAGATCAAGTCCTTAAAATGATGTTAGAATAAAAGGTGAAACAAAGAACTATAATTATCTCCAATTAGTGAATGAGTGACCTACTGACTAGGTGCCTAGTATTGCCACCCCTCATGCCTCTTCTAGCATGGAAACCTCTTGATAACTCGTGATCGTGTTACGTGTGGAGATGTATCAAATGTTGTGTCTTAATGTTATTTAGTAATAAATAGTAAACATCAGATTTAAAATATAGAAATCAAAATGAGGCAGTTTAGTGAGAAGAGACAGTGTTGGATGGTGAAATGTGGTATTGTATTTCTAATATTGTTACGTGAAACTAGTTTCTCTAGTCATTTCTTTCATTAGTTAGTTTTTTATACGTGAAAGCTTTACAAAAGGCTAAGAAAGTGGCAAAATATTTCACTCAAATAAAATTTCCCCGAATTTTTGGCTCTCTTTTTTCGATTCACTGAAATATTTGAGCTAAGAAAATAAATGGGTGAAATTAGGGCTAAACTATGCCTTTAAACATGAGTGTAATTCTAAGTTAATAAAAATAAATTTAATCCGTGTCAAGAACCCTTAACATACATCTGACGTGAGGATAGATTAAGTCTTTAAAGTTGACGGTAAACGTAATTTTAAAATATGTAACTGGTGTATCATGCAATGAGGGGTGGATGTAAATAGTTCGATACAATCTCAAAATAATTTACACTCTACTCTCCGTGACAACTACTCTAAATTTTAGCGCATTTTCAAATTCAGAATCGTTGCTGATATTCTAAGAGATGCTCAATACTGTGACCCGAAAAATATACCACAAATTATGATCTAAGATAGTTAACATAGTTTCATATTTCCAAGGTTTCCTCCGGTATTTCAGTCAGATCAGAATTAACTTTAGGTTCCACGACCCGGACCGGACGGCCGGACGCACAACGTAATCCATTGAGCTGTCACGAAAAGAAGGAATATGTAATCTGGTATGTTTTTCTCATGTATATCGTATAGTTTAACTGTATCCTAATATCCTGATATTGACATTAGTGAAGAATGACTGCCATGACTCTGATCTTAATAATTCAGTTCAAAGGAATACAGTAGAGTCCAGTAGTGAACCAGTAGAGTCCAGTAGTGAACCAGTAGAGTCCAGTAGTGAACCAGTAGAGTCCAGTAGTGAACCAGTAGAGTCCAGTAGTGAACCAGTAGAGTCCAGTAGTGAACCAGTAGAGTCCAGTAGTGAACCAGTAGAGTCCAGTAGTGAACCAGTAGAGTCCAGTAGTGAACCAGTAGAGTCCAGTAGTGAACCAGTAGAGTCCAGTAGTGAACCAGTAGAGTCCAGTAGTGAACCAGTAGAGTCCAGTAGTGAACCAGTAGAGTCCAGTAGTGAACCAGTAGAGTCCAGTAGTGAACCAGTAGAGTCCAGTAGTGAACCAGTAGAGTCCAGTAGTGAACCAGTAGAGTACAGTAGTGAACCAGTAGAGTCCAGTAGTGAACCAGTAGAGTCCAGTAGTGAACCAGTAGAGTCCAGTAGTGAACCAGTAGAGTCCAGTAGTGAACCAGTAGAGTACAGTAGTGAACCAGTAGAGTCCAGTAGTGAACCAGTAGAGTACAGTAGTGAACCAGTAGAGTCCAGTAGTGAACCAGTAGAGTCCAGTAGTGAACCAGTAGAGTCCAGTAGTGAACCAGTAGAGTACAGTAGTGAACCAGTAGAGTCCAGTAGTGAACCAGTAGAGTCCAGTAGTGAACCAGTAGAGTACAGTAGTGAACCAGTAGAGTCCAGTAGTGAACCAGTAGAGTACAGTAGTGAACCAGTAGAGTCCAGTAGTGAACCAGTAGAGTCCAGTAGTGAACCAGTAGAGTCCAGTAGTGAACCAGTAGAGTCCAGTAGTGAACCAGTAGAGTCCAGTAGTGAACCAGTAGAGTCCAGTAGTGAACCAGTAGAGTCCAGTAGTGAACCAGTAGAGTCCAGTAGTGAACCAGTAGAGTCCAGTAGTGAACCAGTAGAGTCCAGTAGTGAACCAGTAGAGTACAGTAGTGAACCAGTAGAGTCCAGTAGTGAACCAGTAGAGTACAGTAGTGAACCAGTAGAGTCCAGTAGTGAACCAGTAGAGTCCAGTAGTGAACCAGTAGAGTCCAGTAGTGAACCAGTAGAGTCCAGTAGTGAACCAGTAGAGTCCAGTAGTGAACCAGTAGAGTCCAGTAGTGAACCAGTAGAGTCCAGTAGTGAACCAGTAGAGTCCAGTAGTGAACCAGTAGAGTCCAGTAGTGAACCAGTAGAGTCCAGTAGTGAACCAGTAGAGTCCAGTAGTGAACCAGTAGAGTCCAGTAGTGAACCAGTAGAGTCCAGTAGTGAACCAGTAGAGTCCAGTAGTGAACCAGTAGAGTCCAGTAGTGAACCAGTAGAGTCCAGTAGTGAACCAGTAGAGTCCAGTAGTGAACCAGTAGAGTCCAGTAGTGAACCAGTAGAGTCCAGTAGTGAACCAGTAGAGTCCAGTAGTGAACCAGTAGAGTCCAGTAGTGAACCAGTAGAGTCCAGTAGTGAACCAGTAGAGTCCAGTAGTGAACCAGTAGAGTCCAGTAGTGAACCAGTAGAGTCCAGTAGTGAACCAGTAGAGTCCAGTAGTGAACCAGTAGAGTCCAGTAGTGAACCAGTAGAGTCCAGTAGTGAACCAGTAGAGTCCAGTAGTGAACCAGTAGAGTCCAGTAGTGAACCAGTAGAGTCCAGTAGTGAACCAGTAGAGTCCAGTAGTGAACCAGTAGAGTCCAGTAGTGAACCAGTAGAGTCCAGTAGTGAACCAGTAGAGTCCAGTAGTGAACCAGTAGAGTCCAGTAGTGAACCAGTAGAGTCCAGTAGTGAACCAGTAGAGTCCAGTAGTGAACCAGTAGAGTCCAGTAGTGAACCAGTAGAGTCCAGTAGTGAACCAGTAGAGTCCAGTAGTGAACCAGTAGAGTCCAGTAGTGAACCAGTAGAGTCCAGTAGTGAACCAGTAGAGTCCAGTAGTGAACCAGTAGAGTCCAGTAGTGAACCAGTAGAGTCCAGTAGTGAACCAGTAGAGTCCAGTAGTGAACCAGTAGAGTCCAGTAGTGAACCAGTAGAGTCCAGTAGTGAACCAGTAGAGTCCAGTAGTGAACCAGTAGAGTCCAGTAGTGAACCAGTAGAGTCCAGTAGTGAACCAGTAGAGTCCAGTAGTGAACCAGTAGAGTCCAGTAGTGAACCAGTAGAGTCCAGTAGTGAACCAGTAGAGTCCAGTAGTGAACCAGTAGAGTCCAGTAGTGAACCAGTAGAGTCCAGTAGTGAACCAGTAGAGTCCAGTAGTGAACCAGTAGAGTCCAGTAGTGAACCAGTAGAGTCCAGTAGTGAACCAGTAGAGTCCAGTAGTGAACCAGTAGAGTCCAGTAGTGAACCAGTAGAGTCCAGTAGTGAACCAGTA
Organism: Bolinopsis microptera; assembly: GCF_026151205.1. Classification (NCBI taxonomy): domain Eukaryota; kingdom Metazoa; phylum Ctenophora; class Tentaculata; order Lobata; family Bolinopsidae; genus Bolinopsis; species Bolinopsis microptera. Next base: position 16,494,986 of record NC_087081.1, on the reverse strand, counting down.
GAGTCCAGTAGTGAACCAGTAGAGTCCAGTAGTGAACCAGTAGAGTCCAGTAGTGAACCAGTAGAGTACAGTAGTGAACCAGTAGAGTCCAGTAGTGAACCAGTAGAGTCCAGTAGTGAACCAGTAGAGTCCAGTAGTGAACCAGTAGAGTCCAGTAGTGAACCAGTAGAGTCCAGTAGTGAACCAGTAGAGTCCAGTAGTGAACCAGTAGAGTCCAGTAGTGAACCAGTAGAGTCCAGTAGTGAACCAGTAGAGTCCAGTAGTGAACCAGTAGAGTCCAGTAGTGAACCAGTAGAGTCCAGTAGTGAACCAGTAGAGTCCAGTAGTGAACCAGTAGAGTCCAGTAGTGAACCAGTAGAGTCCAGTAGTGAACCAGTAGAGTCCAGTAGTGAACCAGTAGAGTCCAGTAGTGAACCAGTAGAGTCCAGTAGTGAACCAGTAGAGTCCAGTAGTGAACCAGTAGAGTCCAGTAGTGAACCAGTAGAGTCCAGTAGTGAACCAGTAGAGTCCAGTAGTGAACCAGTAGAGTCCAGTAGTGAACCAGTAGAGTCCAGTAGTGAACCAGTAGAGTCCAGTAGTGAACCAGTAGAGTCCAGTAGTGAACCAGTAGAGTCCAGTAGTGAACCAGTAGAGTCCAGTAGTGAACCAGTAGAGTCCAGTAGTGAACCAGTAGAGTCCAGTAGTGAACCAGTAGAGTCCAGTAGTGAACCAGTAGAGTCCAGTAGTGAACCAGTAGAGTCCAGTAGTGAACCAGTAGAGTCCAGTAGTGAACCAGTAGAGTCCAGTAGTGAACCAGTAGAGTCCAGTAGTGAACCAGTAGAGTCCAGTAGTGAACCAGTAGAGTCTAGTAGTGAACCAGTAGAGTACAGTAGTGAACCAGTAGAGTCCAGTAGTGAACCAGTAGAGTCCAGTAGTGAACCAGTAGAGTCCAGTAGTGAACCAGTAGAGTCCAGTAGTGAACCAGTAGAGTCCAGTAGTGAACCAGTAGAGTCCAGTAGTGAACCAGTAGAGTCTAGCAGTAACACCTCCCAGTAACTAGTAGTAGTAGAGTATGCATTAGTAGTAGAGTATGCATTGTCTTGCAAGCTATAAGCTGCTAAGCTAATGTGTAAGAGTGTATTGTGCAGGTTTTGTCTGTACAACCTTGGAACATACGTCAAAGTCATTGCTCAAAAGTCATTGCTCAATAGTCATTACTGATTGATAAGTTGATAGTCAAATGCCCGGCCTCTGATTGGTTAGGCAGGTTACTTGAGACAATGGGTCAGAGCGGGCTACAGTAATACACTACTAATACTAGTAGCTACATTAATAGCTACTTTCTTACTCTTGATCTGACCAACAATATACTCTAAGTGTTATTTCTAAAGCTTCATCCTCAGTTTTGATAGGCAGCAGGGGTTGCATCCCTAGCTTCAGCCTTGTAGTGTACAGGGGTCTCTGTTGCAGCCCTAGCTTCAGCCTTGTAGTGCACTTGATGAGCCTGTGATATCCTGATGTCTAATTCTACCTTCATTACAAATTCATTACCACCCAAACTGAACAGTGTACCTCGCCCAGAACTCCATGTGAAGTGTAGAATGAACAGTGAACATCTGGTGTAAGAAGTAGTACTATACTATATACTACTACAGTCTGCAGTCTTTACACACGATGTGACTCAACTTTCACACTTGAGTGTTTTTCACTTGTTCATGTTGTGAAATATATGAGTTCAATGATAACGTCACGTGACGTGCAGTGTCTCCCTGATTCTGTCAACAACTTTAGCGCATTCGTGTATAATGTACTGTGTATAATGTACTGTATATGGTGTACCGCGTATGGTGTAATGTGTATAATGTACTGTGTATAATGTACCGTGTATAATGTACAGTGTATAATGTACTGTATATAATGTACCTTGTACCGTGTATAATGTACCGTGTAGCGTGTATAGTGTACCGTGTATTTAAATGTACCTTGTACCGTGTATAATGTACCGTGTATAATGTACCTTGTACCGTGTATAATGTACCGTGAATAATGTACCTTGTACCGTGTATAGTGTACTGTGTATAATGTACCTTGTACCATGTACCGTGTATAGTGTGCAAAACCTCACCTTTGTCCACAACACTTCTACTTTACATTTCCCGATCCTGCGTCTTTATATTCACATAATATTACACTAATCACACCTTCACATCTATATTCAAATGTTTCTGTAACTATATTCAGCGGGGCCGTGTGCATTATTCACTACCGTTAGTAATATTCAATAGCACTGCAAATAGTATGTGTTACTCTAGTTAGCGAAGGAAACGTCTGTTACTTTGTGTTGTTTCTGTGTAGGTTTAGTGTTGTCTGCAGCTGTTAACTATCCCCCTTGTATGGGAGATTGAAGCAGTATTACCTCCGAGTACTACTGATTTTACACTGCAGGTTCTTATTTTGTAATAGTTTTGTAGCTTCCCATTTACTTTTCTTGTTAGCCCAGAGTTTTTAAAGTGTCTGCTGCATTATGAAACAGAACGTCTCGACCAATGTAGAGAATGTTATGGGGTGCCCGCCCCGGCCAATCAGTGACTGTTTGTCCACCTCGTCAAATTGGGAGGTGGTTAATATCCATTAGTCACGGATATTTCAGATCCTTGCATTTCTCAGCGTTTTGACTGTTCTTTGACTGTTCTTGTCACATGAGATCGAAACTTTCTTAAATCAGATGGTTCCCAAAGTTGGTATTACGCAAAAATAATCGTAGCATGAAACTTTGAAAGGGAGTGAGCTATTTTTATCTAGTGTAGGTCTTTACACTTCCCACGCTTCAAATCTCTGAACCGGTCATTCAGCTTCCTTCGCTAGCCCGCCACTTGTTACACATCACACTTACAAACTCGAATCAGAATCTCTGATTGGACGGTTGCTGCCCACGTGGTTAGTTTGTGAGCTCCTGATTGGACGGTTGCTGCCCACGTGGTTAGTTTGTGAGCTCCTGATTGGACGGTTGCTGCCCACGTGGTTAGTTTGTGAGCTCCTGATTGGACGGTTGCTGCCCACGTGGTTAGTTTGTGAGCTCCTGATTGGACGGTTGCTGCCCACGTGGTTAGTTTGTGAGCTCCTGATTGGACGGTTTCTGCCCACGTGGTTAGTTTGTGAGCTCCTGATTGGACGGTTTCTGCCCACGTGGTTAGTTTGTGAGCTCCTGATTGGACGGTTGCTGCCCACGTGGTTAGTTTGTGAGCTCCTGATTGGACGGTTGCTGCCCACGTGGTTAGTTTGTGAGCTCCTGATTGGACGGTTGCTGCCCACGTGGTTAGTTTGTGAGCTCCTGATTGGACGGTTGCTGCCCACGTGGTTAGTTTGTGAGCTCCTGATTGGACGGTTGCTGCCCACGTGGTTAGTTTGTGAGCTCCTGATTGGACGGTTTCTGCCCACGTGGTTAGTTTGTGAGCTCCTGATTGGACGGTTTCTGCCCACGTGGTTAGTTTGTGAGCTCCTGATTAGACGGTTGCTGTCCACGTGGTTAGTTTGTGAGCTCCTGGTTGGACCGTTTCAGCTGTTAACCGGCGACTATCTTGCTTGCCACAGCACACTGCTAGAACTACTACTATAGAGTATAGTCGGTACCCACCTTACAGTTACAGTTATCATGTTAGTTAGATCACCCACCTGCGCTGCACCCTACTCAGATACCCTACTCCTCTACTCAGATACACCACTACTATATATATATACTACTACTACTATTATACTCACTACTCAGATCCTTCTCGTTGTCTTGTTCGTTTTCAGTGTTCAGTAAAATATCAATGCACAAGGATCAATGGCAAAATAAGCCCATTTTTAGAAGTTCTGAGTGGTGTACCACAAGGAAGCATCATTGGGCCTATATTATTTAGTATCTTCATAAATGACATCATTTATGCCTGTAACCTATCTAAGCCCTTTCTATTTGCAGATGATGGTGCACTATTCTTTGATCAAACCTGCAGAAGCACATTTATAAACATGAAAATAGAACTTATGACAATCTTTAAATGGCTCAGTGTAAATAAATTATCACTCAATGAAACGAAGACTGAATTCCTAATGTTTGATTCTGTTGATAAACATGATGAATTAACCATTGAATGTGATGAGGTAACTTTCACAATCAAGGAGTGCAAAGAGACAAAATATCTTGGCCTCATTCTAGATAGTAAATTAAACTTCAAAAGCCATGTAGATTATATTATTAAGAAGGTCATGAAGAGAATTGGTGCCATGTATAGAAGTAAAGCACTGCTACCTATTAAATATAGGAAAATGTTTGCCAATGCACTCATGTTGCCACAATTCGATTATTTAGACACGATCTATTGTAGAGCTGGCAAGACAAAACTTGCTGAACTTGACACTCTGTACAAAAAGGTAGCCAAAATAGCTCTCAACGTTCCACAAACAGAGAGCAGCCTTAATGTTTATAGAGACATGAAATGGTTACCACTCCATCTTAGACGACAACTCCATCTGTCAAATTATATGTTTAGAATCATCCATGACAATTGTCCTACAAACTTTATGAACAAATTTAGTTACATATCAGGAGGTAGTAGGAGCGGCGAAAGCTGCAACCTATATGTTAATAGATCAACATCACATAAAAACTTTCAATACTTGGGGGCAAAATGTTGGAATAATGTTCCAACAGATCTACGAAATCTGCCCGATGTTAAAAGCTTAAGTGATTCGTATAAGAAACAGCTACTCTCATCTATAACAACAGACCCTAATTATACCGTCGACAATTCATATGACAAATTTTACACTGCAATCTTAGTCGACGATAACTAAGTATCTTCTAATTCTTTTAAATCTGAGGCATATATAATTGATGTATCGAAAGGATTTTCCCTTTTTTTACCACCTTACCATTTTGATTGATTTTGCACATGACTGACATGTTTTAACTGGAGAAAGGGTTCGCACAGTGGTAGTTTTATAAACCACTTTTAATTTATTGACCTATTATACCTAGTGGTAGTTTTATAGACCACATTTAATTTATTTACTTATTATACTTAGTATTTATTTTTGGTGACTGTATCACCCAGTTTTAACATTTGATAATTGTACAGTTTATTGACGACACATTGACTGAATGTTATTTTATATTCTAATTTATATTCTAGATATTTTATTTATTTTTCAACAGACGACAACTTCCTGTTTTTTCTTCTATATTAGTTACTCATATCTCTTTTACAGACTTTTTTACAAGGACATAGACAGATGATACTCACATTAGGCATTCATTATTGCATCTAAATTATTTCACTTGCATTAGGTTTAGAAATTTATTCTCTGGTTAACAGATTTCAAATGTTTAATTAATTTGTAGTATGACAGTAAGGTATATAAGAAGTTATTTAATTTTGCTTGGGCTATTATATTGACTATTGAGGTTTAATGATGATATGGAATTTGAATTCTATATAAATTTACACTATGTGGTTGGGGCATTTTGCATAGTAAATATGGTTACTACTCCTATATATCATATTATTTGATTGGTATTCGATTTCTGATTATTTCTCTAGGAATATGATTATTATATCTCAATTTGGCTTTAGGTAGGGTGCCCCGCTAAAAGAACTGGATTCTTCCAGGAAGCATCCCGTGCACAGACCTTGGTCTACATATATATTAAATTATTAACCATTCATTCTGTATGTGCACGAAAATTTATTTCAATCAAAAACCCTAACAGTCACACTATCTATACTCTATGTAAGTCAATAACTGGACAATAAATGCTATTATGACACATTGTGTAAAGCTATTGATTAGCTCATCCGGTTATTGTTATAATCTGTTCGGCTCTGCTCACTGCTCACTGGTCATGGTGCGAATGTGAACTAGTCATAAGTGTTGATGACCGCTAGATAAAAATAGCATTAAACAGTAAGTTATTTTATGACAAACATTTTACATCTAATAACACTTACCAATTGTTTAATGCTTGTCTGTAAACTATTTCCAACTTTAACTCCTGTTCATCTTCCAAAATCCCTATCAAATTTGTTTTGGAGTGTAGTGTTATAGTCTGTGTAGTGTTACTTGTCTACTATAGAGAACACAGTGAGTCTAACTAACTAACACACGCACATGTCATATTCACATTATACACAGTACATACAAACACACTGGATCGTACTGTTACCTAACACTGTTAGGTAACACTCTACACCTCCCCTTTTCTACCTTCTACACAACCTCCCATTTTCTAAGAAACAACACCCACCTTATATTAACATACCTTACCTAACATTCTCATAACTCACATACCTCAATCTGCACCAGCTCACACAATACATCATAATAGTGTTGACAGTATAGTATCGTTTAGATAGATAGAACTATTTCACCTCATTTCCTGGTATTTTATCTGCATTATCGTTTTGTTTTCATCCAGGTTAACCTTGATGAGTTGTTTAGACTTTTTGATGTGCGCTGGTCGAAATTTTGCGATTTAATGTCTTCAGGAGAAACTCGAAAATATCCGGCTTTTGGTTTTGAACTTCAGTTCATTGTAAGTTCAACATGACGATTATAATACAGGAAGATAATAATATGAAAATATAAATGTTATGTCATTGTCATTAGGTCATTAGGTCAGATCCATGAAGGCTGCAGCGCTACGATGGTTTTATTTACAGCCGGGGATTTGAGTTTGTTAGTCGCGAACTGCAACCGTTCTTTGTTCATAATTTAGTAATTTGTTGATTCGTTCGTCATTAATGCTTTAATGTACTGCTGGAGTAACCTACTTACGTTCTTTGCTGTTAAACGTTGCTTTATTCTCATAGTCATAGACCGTATTTTAGTTTCAGACCACCTGTTGTAATGTATGCACGTAAAATATGCGTCCAATTTTCCGGCCTGGCAATTTTAGGACATTACATGGTCAGGTTAATTCGCTCGAGCACTGGATTACAGCTCACTTTGTCTATGAATTTCTCCAAACTGCGAGCCTTAGTAGTTGTGATGTCACTTGACTGAATCTGACCAATAAGGGAGCAGTATTCCCAAACTGACCAATAAGGGAGCAGTATTCCCACCATTTGTAGAGCCTGCGTCTCGTGATGTTGTATTGTTGTTGTGTTGAAGTTGGGTGGTGGTTGTTAGTGTACTCTCACGGTGTAGATTACTGGGATTATCTACGTAGATTACTGGGATTATCTACGTAGATTACTGAGCTCTGAACTAGTAACTACCGGCCAGTTTAGTACCTTACATTTAAACTCAGGCTAAGTGACTCAGCTAGATTTAGTAACCTGGGTTCATGATGGCTTGATGGATAATAGATATAATATATATTCATGAAATGGTAATAGTTGTGTAACTAAGTTTCTACCGTATTGAATATTGATATACCCTTAACCTAATTGTGTGCCAATATCTCCTACTCTCTTGTATTATATTACACAGTCACCCACCACAAGCGTACGAGGTCTGAATCTGGTTAAATGAACCTTCCTCGAAATGTAATGAGAATAGGTCTAGTATAATTCGTGTAATTATTTTTACATATCTTATCATGTTTGCATATTTCCATCCGTCCAATGCAAAAAATGTCTGATAAGAAACTACAAAAAAACATGAATCCACACCAAATATGGGAATTGCGGACGGGAAACTGATACTCAAATTTACATTCAACTCTGGTATTTTTCTTATCAGTTATTTTTATACGGCTACATGTAATATTGTAGAAGTTTGTACAGTTTGTACAGAGCGAGTATACGCTGACAAGGACGCAAACTTAATATGTACGCGGTAACCAATAATAGTATCCAGCAAATCCGAAATTAGAAAACATATTGTGATATGTAATTGTTACACAGCTAAGGTGTACACGTAGTCACGTAGTCACGTACTGCCTCCCTCCCCCCTCCCAGGATATCCGATATAACACAAACATCCTCCACGTTAAACTACAGATAGCAAGCAGGTCTTTAATCACACTTACCGCTCATGCTTGCTTTTGGCACTCTGCCTGTCCACCAACACGACTCACTACCAGCCAATCAGAGAGCGGCATCATGGTCACGTGACATATAACAACCAATCAGAGAGCGGCATCATGGTCACGTGTCGTGTAACAACCAATCAGAGAGCTGTGTTGAGGTCGCGTGAAATGTTCTTTAGCCAGGTTGTTAAAGTTGCCCGCCGGACGTTTTAAAGAGTAATTGTGACGTCACACACGACTTCGTTCTCTCAGTGGGAGTACACATTGTCAGCATTGTGTGTCACATTATTTATAGCTCGCATTATCCTCAATATGCTGACTACTCAGGGAGCTCCTGAGAGCCATCTACTTATCAGTATATTGCAAGATAAAAACTGGCAGCCAATCAAAATAGGGCATGATAAAAACATGCCAATCAAAATAAGGCAAGCTAAAAAACATGCCAGTCAAAATTAGGCGAGATTAAAAACAGCCAGTTACCGCAGGACATTAGGAATAGCAACCGTACTTTCAAAACACAGCAGGATAGCAACCGACCAATCACAATTCAGCAGGATAGCAACCGACCAATCACAATCCAGTATGATGTCGCAGGAGCTCTCTGCTATGATCTAAGGAATGAGTTAAGCTCCCCGCTAAGTGTTGAAACAGTAATGTGCGTGCTTTGTCACAGCAGAATGTGCTGCTACTGTCGGGAGGCATTGCACGTGCTCTATGTTTTGACACGTGACATTGCACGTGGGCGTATGTTTTGACACGTGACAGTGTTTGACACGTGACAGTGTTTGACACGTGATGGCTCTTATTCGGTTGCTGGGTGGTACAAGATAGTATGTTACTAGTCAGGTTATTGTCCGTGTATCACCTCCCCGCAAGTAGTAGTAATATTATGTTTTCTTATTATTATTAACTCTCGCTGTCTGATAATTACTGATGATTAATATATTTACTGATAATTAATATATTTAGGTATTTTGTAAACTACGTACTGTAATATTTCACTGTTATTTTTTAGCTCTTGTAAACTGTTTTCCGTGTTTTTTGTGTGAGTCTGGAGTAAAATGTTGTATTATTTAACGCTTTTTAACATTGTTAGGTTATTTGACACTCGTTATAAAGGTAGAGTGAGCACTCTTGTCTCTTGTTACTTAATATACTTGTTATTGTGGACGTGTTAGTTTAAATTTAACTTGTAATATAACAATAAAGCAGACTGTAAGAAACAGTAAAGCAGATGTAATAGTAACAAGACTTTACTAGTAACCTAACACGTGACTCTCTGCGGTAAGATAGGAACTTAGGAATGTTAAGAAGCTAGACCAGTGTTTCACTCTGTGTTCATTACCAGACCTTATATCATGTTTCTCTCTGCCTTCTTCGTTATTGCGTCAGCTTCAGAACAAGTATGCACTGTGCACTGCTTATTAATAATTGTTATTGGTTTATGACATGTTTATGACATGTTTATGACATGTTTATGACATGTTTATGATATGTTTACGACATGCTTATGCATGTTTACGACATTTTAAAGACACTTTAAAGAAATTTTTATGACATTTTTATGACATGTTTATGAAATTTTTATGATATATGTTTATGACATGTTTATGGCATGTTTATGACATGTTTATGACAATATGTTTATGACTATTATATGTTTATGACATGTTTATGACATGTTTATGACATGTTTATGACATGTTTATGACATGTTTATGACATGTTTATGACATGTTTATATGGCATGATTATGACATGTTTATGACATGTTTATGACATGTTTATGACATGTTTATGACATGTTTATATGGCATGATTATGACATGTTTATGACATGTTGATGACATGTTTATGACATGTTTATGACATGTTTATGGCATGATTATGGACATGTTCAAACCTGGTTGGTGGTTTTGTTACACTGCCAAAATGGGCGATTTTCTCATTTTTACAATAACTCCATTAATAATTACTCGATGGTCTTGAAACTTTCAGAGATGATTATAATTGTGATAACAAATAGTCTCAGGTCATCGGCTTAGATGAATAATATTGTAAAATGGCTCAGTTATATTGAAAAATGTAACATTTGGTTACACTTTTCAATGGCTCAGCCAATTATTAAATTCTAAAGATTCTTGCTTCACAAAAATGTGCTTTAGGTATTTGCTTAGCTGCGGAATGAAAAAAGGCCCACTTGTGAGTTCATAAAAAGGCCCAAAATGGACATTTTGTAACATCTTGTTTTCATGATATCTTTATAGTTTGTTACAACCACAGCTAGTGTAGGATATGTATTTAACTCTAAAACCAGGTTATTAGTGCAGCAATTCTTGTATAAAGGCATTACAACAATCTTGGTATATGGCTCATAATCAATAAAAGGCCCATTTCTTTGAATAACGTAACATGGTTACAAATGAGTATGTTATACAGAGTTGTTTGATCTAGTATTGGTTTTAAGTTGGTTGATGCATTAAAATAAAGACATGAAACAACTTAACAAATTTAAAAAATGATAATTGGGACCAAATTATTGAATTTTGTAACAATTTGAATGTAATGTAATTTAAATTTACGACAGAACGCGGTAAATTTAATCAAATGAATATAGCTAATTAGATTAAGGGTTGGATATTTAAAAACGTTTAATTTATATATCAAATTGTATAGAAAATAGAAATTGGGCCCTATATATTGAAATTTGTAACAATAAAATGTCAGGTCACGAGTTTATCCACTGAAGTGGCAGAGTGACAATTGACTCGTAATTTATACAAAATTTTACAATTTTGGTGTACAAAATGCTTGACCGGAACATTAAAACATTACAAAATTCAATGTTTTGGGCCCAAGTACAAAATATGGTCAATAATATGGTTGACGGAACCCTTTATGACCTAGGCAAACTGGTCTGAACTTCAAAAACTATAATATAGCTTGCCTAACACCCCTCACACTAGGATACATACTATATACTATACTCTATAAATTTACTTTCTAATGTTACATTATTCAAGTTCCGCAGCCATTTTATCAAATTATACGAATAAGGATTGCTTTACAATTCTGTATGAGAATCTAAAAACCATGTTACCAGTACAAGAATATATTGAACATTCCAAATATGAGCTTTGTAGTAAAAACATAAATATGTTACAAAATTCAATGTTTTGGGCCCAAGTACAAAATTTGGTCAAGAATATGGTTGATGGAACCCTTTGTGACCTGGAAAAACTGGTATGAACTTCAAAAACTATAATTAAGCTTACCTAACACCCCTCACACTAGGGTACATACTCTATACACTTAATTTCTAATGTTACATAATTCAAGTTCCGCAGCCATTTTATCAAATTATATGAATAAGGATTGCTTCAGAATTTTGTATGAGAATCTAAAAACCATGTTACCAATACAAAAATATATTGAATATTCCAGATATGACCTTGGCAGTGAAAACATAAATATGTTACAGAATTCAATGTTTTGGGCCCAAGTACAAAATTTGGTCAAGAATATGGTTGATGGAACCCTTTGTGACCTAGAAAAACTGGTATGAACTTGAAAAACTATCAAGAAGCTTCTCTAAAAACTCATTGAAAAAGTGTAACATAGAAATGTGTTACAAAATTCAATATCCAGGGCCCCCAACAAAACTGCTATATCTCAGGACCTGAATATGTTACAAAAATTCTGATTCAATGGTGCCCTCAGTCAAAGGGTCTAGTTTTTGTCAGTAGTTTCAGTTTTTCTTAAAATGTTACAGATTTCAATCTGGGGGCCCAGAAGTAAAGAGTGGGAGAAATGTAACAAAACCACCAACCAGGTTTGAACACGTCCTTATGACATGTTGATGACATGTTTATGACATGTTTATGACTTGTTTATGACATGTTTATGGCATGATTATGACATGTTTATGACATGTTTATGACCGTTTCGTACTCTAATAAAGTTAAACAGATCAGTGTTGTGTTGGTTCTCGTATCTGATAAGTCATAATTACAACTGTAATTAAGTAATTAGCGGATCATTAGCGCAATTAGACCAGCTCGTTCATCAGCTTAAATCATTCAGTTGTCAGCACTGATCTGTTCTTCACTCCGCTCAGCTAGAGAGATTTACCTGCTTTTAAGCTTTATAAACCTACTGGAACTCGGTTTTACTTTCTTCTTTTATGATATCGGAAACTTCAGGTCTCCAAGCTTCTTCAGAATATAAAGTGTAGAGAAGCACATTATTAATTCTGTTGATGAGTCATGAGCTTGATAGTTGAACACATAACTGATAACAACCCCTGTCCCCCTCACAGAATCATGTTTTTAAACAGTTGATGTGAAATATTGGTGCAGATGGTCCCAATAATGTACTCTATACAAACGACACAGTAGGTAATGGATATGCCGTCTACTGAGGCCCACTTAAGACTGGTTTAAGTATTTGGTGGTAACTCAGCGTCACAAGTACCGAAATTCGTCACTGCTCCGTCACTGCTCCGTCACTGCTCCGTCACTGTGAATCATATCCGAATGTTTCACTTCTACCTCACTGTGACTCATGTCCGAATGTTTCACTTCTACCTCACTAATATATTAATGGTTACTGGAGTGACCAACATTAAGTTTGCATTCCTCCGCAAACATTCCTCACGATTCTTAAGAAAGCCTCCTCTGATACTATCATTATAACCTACTGTAAACTTAACATTCCCTAACCAGGTATACAATTCTCCGTCTCTACACACAAGACGTCGTCCTGGAAACTAGCCAATCACAGCTCCACAACCCCGTCACGTGGGCGTAACCAGCCAATGAGAAGCAAGGGATCATACCACGTGACAGGCTCTTCTCAAGACAATGAGCTGGACCCTGTTGTGAAACTCATATTGTACTCATGTTCACATTTACCCCTCATTTAGCCCGCTTTGGTATAAGTGCCAACCCTCCTATCAACCCAACCAGAGTAGCTCCCGACCAATCTCCTCCCAGATACCATTAAGACTGGGTACTCAGCAGGTGAGCACGTGGGCGGGCACGTGGGCGGTAATCTGCCAATAGCAGAGGAGAAGCAAGACACGTGGGCTGTAATCTGCCAATAGGAGAGGAGAAGCAAGACACGTGGGCGGGGATTTTAGTGAAGAAAGTATTAGTGGGTAAGAGCACGTGTGGAACTAGTGATAACCAATCAGTGATCAGTATTACTAATGCATACTCCCATCATAGTCATTCTGGTCTTAATTCGCCCAGCATACATCTGGTACAGTCCGATTTTTATTATTTCTTACTTAACCGACCTGTCATAATTTTATAATTACCCCTGCCACATTTTAAACATATTTTCGTCATATTTAACATTTTTGTTAAACACAACACCTTTTCTCACCGTTTTTCGTTTATATTAGAGAGTCGTTAAAACAAATTTCCTCAATGTTACAAGACTTTCTTATAGTATCTAGTGTCTGCACTTACGGTTTTTCTTTGAAGCCAAACTGGGGGCTTCTAAATTTCTGTTGAAAGAGTTGTGTTGTTGAACCGTTAAACAGAAATGATTGCCACCTCCCCCTTTTCTCTATGTTTCTATGTTTCTATCACTACATCAGAGTGTATATTTCAGTATGTGACTGTAAATTTATACCTTGGTGTTGAAGATTTACTGCGCTTGTAACTCTATCTAAAGAGGTATCCCTTATTTAACGTTTTTTTATCTTCTTCTTTGAGAAATTATGTAATTTTCTTATTTTTTAACACCTCGGTATTTCCTCGGTATTTTTTACCGATAATTAACTTGGAGTGTTACTTTAAACCCCTCACTTTACATTACACTAGTGTTTGTAATGTAGTAGTATAGTGTTTGTAGTGTAGTAGTATAATGTTTGTAGTGTAGTAGTATAATGTTTGTAGTGTTACTTTAAACCCCTCACTTTACATTACACTAGTGTTTGTAGTGTAGTAGTATAATGTTTGTAGTGTTACTTTAAACCCCTCACTTTACATTACACTAGTGTTTGTAGTGTAGTAGTATAATGTTTGTAGTGTTACTTTAAACCCCTCACTTTACATTACACTAGTGTTTGTAGTGTAGTAGTATAATGTTTGTAATGTTACTTTAAACCCCTCACTTTACATTACACTAGTGTTTGTAATGTAGTAGTATAGTGTTTGTAGTGTAGTAGTATAATGTTTGCAGTGTAGTAGTATAATGTTTGTAGCGTTACTTTACAGTTTACACAGGCTGCTCTCTAATATAGATTATAGACTTGCTGCACATTCTTTACTTCTCCTCATTCACTATTGCTCTTGTAACTGAAACTAGTAGTTTTCCTGGATACTTACGCGATGGAAAATGTTAAGTTTCATCATGTTTTTCAATTTTCTAAAGTTGTAAAGTTTTGCATTCTTGTAACTTGTAACTCATAGGATCTTGATAAAGTTCAGAGGTCGAAATGTTTGTCTGAGATTATATTATTCTATCGAGCGTGTATGATTTATCACGCACTCCTGCGGCTATGTAATTTGATTTAATGATATTGCTGTGTGAAAAGGTGACTGGCAAGTTACCAAAACGGAATCATCTATTTTTGTCCGATCGCGAGTTTTAAATATGTGAAATATGTGACAGACTTACATTTAAACAGAAGTAGGTGCTATTAGTCATTATGAACATGGTGTTTTGCTACTGCATGGCTATGGGCTCAGTGATCAAAAATTAACTGGATCTGTACTAAAACTACGAAATAACATAGGTTATTATGGAATCACGATAGAATAGTTTATAAACAGAATAGGGACGTTGAGGAGTGGGGTACATGTTCAGGAGCTAGGAGAGCTATATGACCACCCCTTCTGTACGCGCACCCACTCAAGGCGATATAAAATTTCCAAAGAATATAATTAATTATATATCCCATACTTGGCTTACACAATCTATAGAATCTGGGATAGTTTGGTCCTTCTAACCAGTCCTTTCTTACTGCCCCCCCCCCCCCCCCCCTTTCTTACTGTCCCCCCCTTTCTTACTGCCCCCCCTTTCTTACTGTCCCCCCCCCCTTTCTTACTGCCCCCCCCCTTACCGCCCCCCCCCCTTTCTTACTGTCCCCCCCTTTCTTACTGCCCCCCCCTTTCTTACTGTCCCCCCCCCTTTCTTACTGCCCCCCCCCCTTACTGCCCCCCCCCCTTTCTCCTTTCTGGCCCCACTCACTAACTAACTGTAATTTAGAACTACTAGTACTACTCACTAACTGTATATTGTAGTGTGCTACAACAGTAGGGTGTATACACGTTGTATCTGGTAATTTAAAAGTAAGACTCATGTTAATTTGACTGCCAATTTCAATGATATCGTAACAGGATGTGCACATTGTACACAGATAGCAATAAACTGACGAACGTTTGATATCAGGGTGAATAATTCACCAGGTATGGTCACTACACTATGCCAGGTATGGTCACTACACTATGCCAGGTATGGTCACTACACTATGCCAGGTATGGTCACTACACTATGCCAGGTATGGTCACTACACTAAGCCAGGTATTATCACTACACTATGCCAGGTATGGTCACTACACTATGCCAGGTATGGTCACTACACTATGCCAGGTATGGTCACTACACTATGCTCGGTATGGTCACTACACTATGCCAGGTATGGTCACTACACTATGTTAGGTATGGTCACTACACTATGCTAGGTATGGTCACTAAACTATGCCAGGTATGGTCACTACACTATGCCAGGTATGGTCACTACACTATGCCAGGTATGGTCACTACACTATGCTAGGTATGGTCACTAAACTATGCCAGGTATGGTCACTACACTATGCCAGGTATGGTCACTACACTATGCCAGGTATGGTCACTACACTATGCCAGGTATGGTCACTACACTATGCCAGGTATGGTCACTACACTATGCCAGGTATGGTCACTACACTATGCCAGGTGTGGTCACTACACTATGCCAGGTATGGTCACTACACTATGCCAGGTATGGTCACTACACTATGCCAGGTATGGTCACTACACTATGCCAGGTATGGTCACTACACTATGCCAGGTATGGTCACTACACTATACCAGGTATGGTCACTACACTATACCAGGTATGGTCACTACACTATGCCAGGTATGGTCACTACACTATGCCAGGTATGGTCACTACACTATGCCAGGTATGGTCACTACACTATGCCAGGTATGGTCACTACACTATGTCAGGTATGGTCACTACACTGTGCCAGGTATGGTCACTACGCTATGCCAGGTATGGTCACTACACTATGCCAGGTATGGTCACTACACTGTGCCAGGTATGGTCACTACACTATGCCAGGTATGGTCACTACACTATGCCAGGTATGGTCACTACACTATGCCAGGTATGGTCACTACACTAAGCCAGGTATTATCACTACACTATGCCAGGTATGGTCACTACACTATGCTAGGTATGGTCACTACGCTATGCCAGGTATGGTCACTACACTATGCTCGGTATGGTCACTACACTATGCCAGGTATGGTCACTACACTATGCCAGGTATGGTCACTACACTATGCTAGGTATGGTCACTAAACTATGCCAGGTATGGTCACTACACTATGCCAGGTATGGTCACTACATTATACCAGGTATGGTCACTACACTATACCAGGTATGGTCACTACACTATGCCAGGTATGGTCACTACACTATGTCAGGTATGGTCACTACACTATGTCAGGTATGGTCACTACACTCTGTCAGGTATGGTCACTACACTGTGCCAGGTATGGTCACTACGCTATGCCAGGTATGGTCACTACACTATGCCAGGTATGGTCACTACACTGTGCCAGGTATGGTCACTACACTATGCCAGGTTTGGTCACTACACTATGCCAGGTATGGTCACTACCCTACACTACGGAATTATACAATTTACACTTACAGAGCCTTTATAGCTTTATGTGGCTTATTTTAGATTTTATTTATTTATAAAATGTTCACTGCTAGTTTATAATTATGTACGGTGTATGTAATATATTTCCAACTATAATCTGGCCCACTTCAGGAGTTCAGACAGCTGATAAGAGACTATTTTCACTTAATAATTACAGTTTAGAAAAGTGCTCGATATAAGCTACGAATTACTTTATTATGTTTTATTACGCCATTACAGTAATCATATTGAATTTCGTATTCCGGCTATGATTTACACAAATAATTAGATCATTATTTATTGCGGTTATTTTCAAGTGTAAACTTACTTTATCCGAACACAACACATTCTCTTGCGAATATATTAGAAAGATTAAATATTCACACCACATTACACGTTACATTCCCGCTCCCAACAGTAAACAGCAATGATCTTATTGTAATGCTTTATATTTTACCGTCTTATTTAATTATTTAGTGTTTTGTTTGCTGTTAGAGGGTTTGTGACGAAGTAGGATTTGTAATTTACTAAGGAACATGTCATAGCCACGTGCTTTATCACGTGCTTTATGTTTTC
Source organism: Bolinopsis microptera (assembly GCF_026151205.1). Lineage (NCBI taxonomy): Eukaryota > Metazoa > Ctenophora > Tentaculata > Lobata > Bolinopsidae > Bolinopsis > Bolinopsis microptera. The sequence continues at coordinate 16,477,487 of NC_087081.1, read as the reverse complement.
TTTACTTTCTTGGCTCGCTTCCAATGACCATATTAGGAATTAATTTCTTGGCTCGCTTCCAATGACAATATTAGGAATTCTTTCTTGGCTCGCTTCTAATGACCATATTAGGAATTACTTTCTTGACTCGCTCCCAATGACCATATTAGGAATTACTTTCTTGGCTTGCTTCCAATGACCATATTAGGAATTCTTTCTTGGTTCGCTCCCAATGACCATATTAGGAATCACTTTCTTGGCTCGCTTCCAATGACCATATTAGGAATTCTTTCTTGGCTCGCTTCCAATGACCATATTAGGAATTCTTTCTTGGCTCGCTTCCAATGACCATATTAGGAATCACTTTCTTGGCTCGCTTCCAATGACCATATTAGGAATCACTTTCTTGGATCGCTTCCAATGACCATATTATTAGGAATCACTTTCTTGGCTCGCTTCCAATGACCATATTAGGAATCACTTTCTTGGCTCGCTTCCAATGACCATATTAGGAATTACTTTCTTGGCTCGCTTCCAATGACCATATTAGGAATTCTTTCTTGGCTCTCTTCCAATGACCATATTAGGAATTACTTTCTTGGCTCGCTTCCATTGACCATATTAGGAATTCTTTCTTGGCTCTCTTCCAATGACCATATTAGGAATTACTTTCTTGGCTCGCTTCCAATGACCATATTAGGAATCACTTTCTTGGCTCGCTTCCAATGACCATATTAGGAATGATAGGTTTTGTTTGGTCTTCCTGTCTGGGTTTAGTGAGTGGTTCCCCCCACTGCTTTATTGAGTATTGACAGACAAATTAAGTGACGCTATACCACCATACTTTATGACATTAGTAAATATTCTCTGTGCCGGATTCAGGTTCATTCTGTAATGAATTTAACGCAGCAATACCAGTTTTAGTTTCTTAAACCTTTTGATGGTAATTCTTACTTTCACTTGGCTCAAAAGTGGTTTATCAAGCGATGTTCGTGATCATAAAAATACCCATTTCCAATAATTGACGATTGTCGGATTGTCAGTATAATGAAGGAAATGAAGAAAGAAAATTTTCTCCGTGTCTTTTAAATTTGTTATTATTGGCAGTCAAAATCTTGTCGTTCGGTCACGAGGTTCTAACTTTCTAAGTTAAGGAATAATAAATTTTAAAAAATCCACTCTATAGTTTGCTTTTGCTTCGTTTGTAGTTTTTACCTACCAACTGTCAAATCTGTTTTAAACAAATACACGTTATTTGAAGTACGAGTGTCAGTTACTTTGTTTTCAAAACATTTGCACGTGATATCCGTGATGCTGTGAGTGAACCATATTTGTTTTGACACGTAACAGTGATTCTTGGTTTCTGTGTTCACCGACCAGATCTATAGTTTCATTCTCACAATATTACACGTGAGTTTAGAAATGAACCTGCCATTTAAATAATGAGAGTTGTTTTTGAGCCAGGATGGAAACAGGGAGTATCTGAGTCAAATTATGGAATATATTACTATGTTTACAGTACACTGCAATGTAGATGTACTGAAAGATGTACTGAAAGATGTACTAACACTAACACTAACACTAACACTAACACTAACACTAACACTAACACTAACACTAACACTAACACTCAGGGGTGTAGGAATGATTTTCTTCATGGGGGGGGCCAAATTCTAAATATTTTTTGGCGCTTCGCGCCACAGTCTAAATTTTTTGGCGCTCGCGCCCATGCCTGAATTTCGAGGGTAAGGAAAAAAGGAAATTGCAGCATGTGCGGTATCGCGATTTTTCACGTTTGCCGCGACAAATCGCGATTTTTCAGATCCTGGCCTCACGACAAATCGCGATTTTTCCAGTTCTCCGCGTCAAATTGCGCATTTTCCTTTAAATCTGAGGACCAAATTCGCGTATTTTCCTTCATATCTGTGGGCCAAATATCACGTTTTCTATAATTAGTATATGAAACCAATAAATATCACAACCACAATTCCTTCCGAATGTAGGTATACGGACTTCAAAAAACCGAAAAAAATATTTTCGGCTCAGAATAATCAGGGTAGCATGAAACATGAACAAAAGTAATTTCCAGAAAAACTTTGAAAAATTTTTACTTAGAAAATTTTCGGTCCGAGTCATTCTCGATACGTACCTATTAAAGCAGAGCTCCCGCTTCCGAGCTCGTATTGCGAAGGGGATGCCTGCCTCCCGAGATTGCATAACAAAGGGGAACCCTCGAGTCCAAAATCGTATATCGAACTTCGAAAACCGAACAAAATATTTTTAGCTCATAATTATCAGGGTAGTATGAAACATGAACAAAAGTAGTTTCCAAGAAAACTTTGAAATTTTTTGACTTAGAAAATGTTCAGTCCGAGTCATTCTCGATAGGTACCTCTGAAAGCAGAGCTCCCGCTTCCGAGCTCGTATTGCGAAGGGGAGGCCTGCCTTCCGAGATCGCATGACAAATGGGAACCCTCGAGTCCAAAATCGTATATCGAAGGGTAGGTTTTGACTTTACTTCACTTATACAATTTTCGGGAAAAAATTTTCGGGAAAAATTTTTTTGAAACCTAAACTTAAAAGTTGGCCCTTTTTGGCCCCTTGCCCAGATTTCATGGGGGGGCGATGGCCCCCCTGCCCCCCCGCTTCCTACACCCCTGCTAACACTAACACTAACACTAACACTGTTAGGACTATAGGGAGAGTATAAACCCGCCTATTATATTCGACAATATAATGCATATTTTCGAATATAATAGGCGGGTTTATACTTTTGCATTTCAACTGCGATTGTGAAGTCCCGGCCGTAGGCACGGGTTACACAAGTACTGTTATATTGTGTTCCCCTTACTCCCTTACAATAAAACTAGTCTTATTATAGTGTTATTTTGTAACATTATTTAGCGTTTTAAAGTGCTTTAATTCCGTCCTTCTCTGTTTCAAAGTGGCTGGACAATCTGACATTATGACAACATTAATCTGCAAAGCATTCTCTACATAATCATGTAGTCTATCTGACAGATATGACAGCTTTATTGGAATGCTTGACATGAGTTTGGTAATTTTCTTACATAATCCCAGGTTTAGCAAATATTATCATGTGCTTATGAAGATATTTTTATGATTGAAATAATATTAGATAATAATATGATCATACTCATAGCAGCTGGTTTATAAGTTATGTGTTTCTCGACATTGCTTACCTTGCTGATGGCTAACTGTTCCAAATGGTGCTATACTGAACAGTCTTGATATCGAATAAACTTGATATTTTTATATTATTATTAACTGTTTACACCATTAAAATGTTCAAAACCCCTAAGAAATCAAGTCATCCTAAAATGGTGATCAGTACAGATCAAGACAGCTAGAGTTAAAATTTGTTTCTCCAAGCAACTCTATCATCGGCTAATATGCTGATATTTATATAGATTGCCAAGATTGCGGCACTTGTCATCACACCGAACTTTGATTTCGATATTTACAGAAATTAAAACAAGGATTATCAAAAAGCTTGCAGTTTGCACATATGCTAACGAAATATTTATAGGAAGTTATTATGATTTTTATAAATAAACACTGCGAAAGCCGATAATACTAAGATAAGAATCGTAATTTGAGTCTTAACAGGATCATCAAACTATTAAAACTCAAAGCGGCCTACTCTGGATTCTATAATAATATCTCCTCTAGATCTCAGCACAATTCCAATTAACAGCTCTGTAAATATCTGTCAAAATCAGGATAATCAAATGAAATGTCGGTTCCTGCGAGGGTGTAGTAGTAGTGTTATAGGTAGTAGGGTGGTATAATAATAGCCTCCTCGTTAGCTGGCACTCAGCCAAACAGACCACGTCTTAGGCACACAGTGTAACACTGTGTTACACTGTGTTACACTATAATGTAACACGAGGCTCTTTGTCAGAGCATCTATACAGAAGATAGTTGTACATTTTATATCGCGTCCTTGTTATGATGACCACTGTATAATTAGCATACCTGAGTATAATTAGCATACCTGAGGCCTGAGGATAGTTTATTAAACTATTCACTAACGTATAATCTCTGTGTGTGCTGATGTAATAATTGTACTCGTGATTATGTCGGATGCATGAGTATTTATAATTTCCCGGTATTTTGAGTGTTCTCTTTACTCCTCCCAACTACTTCTCCCTTTACTACTACTTTACTCCTCTCTTCTCCTTAGTCTCCTGGCCTTCGTCTCATCCTTAGTGTAATCATCCCCCGTGACAGGATACTTGAGCAGCGTTTTCATTGTTAATACCTACAACTCACCGGAGAGTTGTAGGTATTTTGGGGATTTTCATATTTCTTCCGTTCCGTGTTTATTTGCCCGTATCAAGTCTCACACGATGACATTCAAAATTTTCTCAGATCAGGAAACATATTTTAGAGATCTTTCAAGAACAGTTCGCAGCTGCATAAGAATTCTCACACCGTCCTTGTACGTTCTCTTGTCTCCAACATGAGCATGTCTCCAACATGAGCATGTCTCCGAGCCTGTTTTATTTTCACGCCATGTAACCTCCTGGTTATTGGAATAGCACAGAGCTGTCATAGATATAATTTGTTACAAACCCTCTAATCGGATAACCATGATGACCCGTTTAAGCACTGACGTTAATTTGTAAGTTTGAGTTCAGTATCCTGACAACTTTTGGCTATTATGTCAACGTTATGTAGTTAAATGTAGTCAAATGTAATCATAAGCTAAGAATGATTTTGTCGCTCACTGAAAAATGCGGCGCAGACCGTGGCTATGGTTTGGTATTAATAAAGAGTTTTATTATATTTTATAGGATTTGATAAAAGAAAACATATGAGGAGTGGTGTTGGTATTTTAGTTTGAGCCCGATTTACCGGAAGTCTCTCAGTTCCCTAGAAAGCTAGAAGTTCACATCTTGCTTCGACACGCGATATTGTGATAACCTCACACACTTATACTCAGTCCCACAAAGCCTATAGAGGTATATAGAGGTATAGAGAGGTATATAGAGGTAAAGAGAGGTATACAGAGGTATAGTTCAAGGTATAGAGAGGTATACAGAGGTATACAGAGGTATAGAGAGGTATAGTGAGGTATACAGAGGTATAGAGAGGTATACAGAGGTATAGAGAGGTATAGAGAGGTATAGAGAGGTATACAGAGGTATAGAGAGGTACAGAGAGGTATAGAGAGGTATACAGAGGTATACAGAGGTATACAGAGGTATACAGAGGTATAGAGAGGTATACAGAGGTATAGAGAGGTATAGAAAGGTAAAGAGAGGTATATAGAGGTATAGAGAGGTATAGTGAGGTATAGTGAGGTATAGTGAGGTATACAGAGGTATACAGAGGTATAGAGAGGTATACAGAGGTATAGAGAGGTATAGAGAGGTATATAGAGGTATAGAAAGGTAAAGAGAGGTATATAGAGGTATAGTGAGGTATAGAGAGGTATACAGAGGTATACAGAGGTATACAGAGGTATACACTATACAGAGGTATAGAGAGGTATATAGAGGTAATTAGAGGTATAGAGAGGTATAGAGAGGTATTGTATTAGGTAACATCTATTATATTCTCGGCTGACCTAGCTATTGTAAGTGTTGACGATAACTCATGATATGTTTCCAACTCTAGATGTGAGAGATTAGTTAGCTACTACTGTGCACATGGAACACTGTGCAATGTGTGTGATTTAATTTGGCTTACATTTCACACTGCCCCGCAACAAGCGGTGTAGAGTTGTATTTGTATAAGAAGGGGCCTTTCTTAGCGAGGAGAAATTTAATACTGATGTCCATTCATTATCTACAATAGTTTAGATTAAAGACACTTCTGAAGGTGGAATCTTTACCTTAGCTAATCGCTATAAACCTGCATTAAACCATATTATATCATCGTGATATGATCACTAAATAAACCCCTATAATACTCCGCAAACTATCGTAGCGTGATGATCACTGTATAGAATGAAGTGACACGCTCTGGCTCACTACACGATGAAATGGAAACTGATGGAGCACCAGCAACTGAAGAAACAAACACTACTGAGCAGCTGTTTGACAGCTTCCTCTACGATGGTATTTACTCTTCCTTACTGTCGTATTCAATAGCTGGGGGAGGGGGGATGGGGCTGCGTTAAAAGCGCGCCATGTGGATAGTATTACTTTAAATAACTTATGTATACAAACTTATATTAATTTGCCGTTTTGTAATAAAAGTTGCTTTGGCCTTTGCCGCGCGGCTCAAAATTATTTTTAATAAGAAAGTGCTCAAATTTAAAATACTGTTTATTTTTTGTACCTCACATTTTTCAGATAACACCCTATTAAAGACACTTGAGCAGTTTAGTGAGCTGAAAACCCTACTTAACCTTAACGATGTTCCCCATTACCAATTCTTCAGGTAATCTATAAGACTAAACCCCTTCATCCTGTGCAGTAGATATCAGCTTCACCAACTCATATAAATTAGTTTAGTTTAGTACAGACAGATCACTGTAAATTGTGTTGTTGGCGGGTTTAACGGCTGCCCTCAAAGTTTAGACACCGATTTATAGCAAAATGTTCTCCTGCAAAGTTATTGAATTCTTAATGCGTTCAGTTCAATGTGATACTATCATCATGATCTTAATTTTACAGCAAACTCAAAGCCCATTTCTCCTCCTGGAGACATACCTCCTTTATGGAGATCCTACAGCGGCGTCTCAACGTTAAAGATTATGTGAGCTGTGTGGAGAAGTGTAAAGACTGTAACATCTTCATTATCGGAGCTGGTAGGTGGTTGTACGCCGTACGGTAGGGGGGTTGTATGGTTGTACGGGGGAGGGGGTACGGGGGTTATGAGTATTTCACAGTTAGTTATGAGTATTTTACAGTAACGACATTGACCCTTATCATTAGAAACACCCCTCATTCCTAGAAGTTCATTGACAAACTTTGAAAATTCAAAATTCTTGAAATTCAACTGTTTTAGTTACGAATTTGATTTAAAAGACAACAAGGTAAGTAGATTCGACCGTCGCGTACATCTTTATCATGTACAACACAAGATACAAGGGGAGGTCTCTCCCGAACGTTGGGATGGCCTGAGGTGCTTATCTCCTTTTCAGTAACCCTAAGCCACTCTGTGCCGAGGCACTATACTAGCTGTAGGGGGGTTAGTCCTACGATGCAGAGGGTGTGTAATGTGTATCACCAGCCGAAGCTGTACTAAATCACAGTTTGGTAACTGGCCGACTTGCATCCGACCTGATTTGAACCCGGATTGCTTGGAAGGCGATCGTGTTTCCACTACACCACCCGGCCGATCATACCCCATATCGTGTATGGGGTAAAAAGTAATTTGAGACGTTATTTTGAAGAAATAGTTTAAAAATTAAAAATTGTTGTTAACTCCATTTTGCCCTCAATTAGCGAAAAACCTTCCTATCCCTATTTTCTTCGGATTCTGAAAGATCCCGATCTGAAGAATCGATTTAACACATTAAGAATTTAATTCATGATTGGAAGCGCAAGCCATTGATATTCTTATAGCGAAACAAAATTTTAAATAGCTTTGCATCAATTCGCCTTCGACTAAATGCTCCAAAAACATTTTGGATCGAAAGTCAATAAGTTGAACTAAAGATGTGTGATTTGTGAAATATTATATGCCTTTCTCAATAGGTCTCCGTGACAATATGACAAATCGTGAAAAATCGTTTAAAAAAGATGTTCGATATCTCCCGAACGTTTCTAATACTAATGATCAGGGTCCCTATTGAATTTCAATCATAAAATTAATTTATTATTAATTAAGTTATCAATGATATCACCCAATTAATTAATCAATCGATGAATTAATTATGTATTTAATTATGTATTTAATTATGTATTTAATTATGTATTTATGTCAGGTCCATGTGGTCTGCGCAGTGCAATAGAGGCAGCCCTCTGCGGGGCATATGTGGTAGTAGGAGAAAAGCGTACTAGTTTCACACGTAACAACGTGTTACATCTCTGGCCATATCTCATACACGATCTGCGGAACCTGGGAGTCAAGAAACTGTACGGCATGTTCTGTGCTGGCTCTCTAGATCATATAAGTGAGTTATTTGTGAGTTGTACTAATCAATCAGTACTACTACTAATTAGATAATTAGTACTACTAGTACTACTACTTATTAGCTAATTAGCTGAGTTTTATTATCCGGCTCTGTAATCTGAGTATAATTTTACTTATCCAGCTTTTGTGGTTGAATGATTTGAAATTGGCGTACGAGACCGGAGAGTGCGATTTAAATGACATAATAAAAGGCTCTGGATAGGCCGTAATTGATTTGGAGATAATTTGTTAGAATCTCTTAAATCTGATGATGATCTGTTTAAGCAGCACAGACGTTAACTAATAAGTTTGAGGTATGGATATATTAAGTGCTCCGTGAGAACCACTCAGTACTCACTACTGTATTAACGTTATGTAATCGTAATATAAATGATTTTGTCGCCCGTTCGCGTTGAGGAGGTGAAAGCTGTCGCTATGGTTTGGTATAAATAACCGATTTTATTAAGATTTCATTAATAAAATCGGTTATTTATTACCGGGAGATTCTCTGTCCCCTGGAAGTTCACATGTTGCTTTGTAGTAATTTGAGTTTTATTATGCGGAGCTTGTTATATTTATCCGGCTGTTGAGGTTTAATGATTTGAGATCGAAGAGTGCGATCACAGTAAAACTCAAGAGATTATATTCATGAGTAATGCAATTGCTTGAAGTAGAGCAAGGATCAGGAGAGCCGCATTGATTTTACTGAATATTATATGACGTCACGATGTATGACGTCACGATTGTATGACGTCACGATTGTATGATTGATAATGGAGGAAGCTTTCAATTCATATAAATGGAGTTATCAGTATCCCTGAACTTCTGTGCGGAACTACAATCTTCCACTTAATAGCGTCCTAGATTCTGATAAAATATCAACACTAAAATGAGAGAAGAGTTTAAACCTCAGCCAACTTCGAATCATTCAACTTTTTAATTTTAATCGCCACAAAATTTATTGGAAGATATTATAATATTATAGTAAATTTAAAATTATGACAATATAATATATCGGTTAGTGGGTTAAGGGTAAAACTAAAAGGCTAAAACAGTAAAAAGGTAGAACATACAGCTCAGTGTCAACAACAAGATCAACTCTAATGAGATATCTGCGTTTCTCTACGCACTTAGTTAGTTTCTGTGTCAGCAGCACTGGAACAGTTGCCAACACGTGACTCTGGGTATGGGTTGAGTACGTGGGATATCTTAAAGGTTGAGGGTTCAAAATAAAATGTTGCTCAACGTTTCATTGCATTGCCAGCTCGTTTAATTGCATTCGCCAGACAATAGCTTTTAATACTGAAAAGGAGATGAATGAGACCTTAAAACACTTCTTATTTAAACGTGTAAAATATATAATATGTTTATGTAAAATATATGTTTTAAAAACTTATTTCCTGACTCGTTTGGGCTGTCCACCTGACACGTACAGCTGTCCACGTGACCCTAGATCAGATAACGTAACAACTGAAGCTAATGAAAAGTTTTATATTGTACGTGACCATCTGATTAACTTTTGCTATGAAATAGAGCGATCGAGTCATTTGTTCGATTTGATATTAACAATCCTGAAGCTCCTCTATTGCTTTTGTTTCCAAAGTTTTTAGCTTTTTTACGCTTTTTTAGCTTTTTCGATTTCCCTTGCAATCAAATACCAATTCCATTCCTATGAAATTAATTACTATTTTTAATCTTACCATGTAGACCTTATCTCCGTTAACAACTCACTCACACATAGGGCAATTTTATAAATTTTATTATTTATAAAGTTGCCCTATAACCAACCTATCAGAAGCCGTTGCATAATACATGATAATATTATCATGATTGTCAAGATATGATGGTCAAGATATAAGTCACAACACAGCTTGACGTATCATTTCTGTAAATCATTTGTTTGTGTCAGGGTGAGTGGGTTTTTCAAGGCTTTTATCAATTTTCAAATGCATCTCCTTCTTTAGTGCTTTTATTCTATGCTAGTGTTATATATTAGCGCTGCATTTCTTTATCATTGATAGAATCTTTAGTATCGTTGAATCGGCGAACATGTATTTTTGAATAGTTCGAATGTGTTAAAATTAAAGAGTTCTTATGATACGGTTTTAAGAATGTTTTAAGAATTTAATGTTTATGATTTCCCACGGCAGCATCCATGAACTGAAACTCTGCTAAATAGTTATCGATGAACCATTTATATCACGTCATGCTTATTGTGCCAAATGAACACCATTACAATTAGAAGTGCTAAAAATCAGTCAAATTTTAAACAATCTATCGATTTTGAAACTAATGGCAAATTTTGAACGGAGATTATTGACACCCCATTGAAATATCGTGCCTAAAACTGTAAAATTGGTTGAATCTCTTGCTCCTTCATCAAGCTTTTCGATTGAACAGTTTAAAGTTTTAACAGTCCCATTTATTGTGGTGTCGATTTCTCGGTTATATAAAGAGACAGCAACCTCGCCAACTCATTTTAAACAGCGGTATACTTGCAGCTTTAACTCTTTAACTGTAACTTATAGTTATACTGCCTGCCTAGGTCGATCCAGATGAAGTCTGGAACGAATTTCGTAACAGCGCTTCTCTCCATTTATCTCTATTAGTCATGAGCAAACGTAACTTATCGGGTTCCAATCCAGTATCTTCTTGTAGGACGTCCTGAAATATTTTGTGAGGTCGTCCTCAATTATACCGATGGCCATAGGATGGCTGCCAGAAAAGGAGTTTCTGAGCAGGCTGGTCCTGTAAACATCTCAAAACTCTCATGAAACCTGAAGTAGGCTCACTATCACAATGTTTAGTTTGTTATGCAGATTCATAGTCTATTGTCTAAGTACTATGTCTTAACCATCCGCTAATCCCTATCCGTAGGACGGTCATTAAAAAAAGCAAAAGCTTATAGGATATTTGAGGTTTTGAGGTTCATGTAGAGCATCTCTAGATCATTCCTCTAACTCCGTTCACGAAATTTTGATTTTTGTCTGAAACTCATGAACCTTGAAAGCTTGAACACTTTTTTGCACGTTTTCGTTTGAAGATGTCTTGTGTCAACTTAGTTATTGAAATAGATTTTAAAAATAATTGCTGCTCTTTACTTCTTTAACTATTTAATTCCATCCAGTAGCCCCTCCGCGCCGGCCCCTCCCCCACCCCAGTAGCCCAGTAGCCCCCCACCAGCCCCCCACCCCGCCACCCCCCCCCCCCCCCAGTAGCCCCCCCGGCCCCTCCCCCACCACCCTAGTTCAGATGTTGGTAGGTTTTAAGAAACGTCAGTTCCTCCAATCATAGGGCACCTTCAAAATGAAAATTTACCGGATATAAGCTCCTTTATGCCTATCAGGTCATTTACTGTCACTCAATGCAATCAGTTTAAAATTTAAATGGGAAAACTATGTAATATAATAAACGCGAAGAAATTCCAAATAGGTCAGGAAAAAGGTTAGTTGAGAGCTTTATGTTGATCAAGAGTATCGTTTGGAGCGCACTAAGTTGCTTTTTATCTGTTGACGTTCACTTTGTATTACTTATCTATTTAATCATTTCTCCATTTCCGATTTACTCGTTTCATTTCTACCTGCCGTTCGTGTTACCTGACTAGAGCTTGACTAGCATACACTATATACCAGAGACGCCGTTTTCTATGCTATAAGATGTCAGCTGGTATTTATAACATCAGGAACGAGAACCCTCCAGCCAATCACCTGACTCATTATTTCTTATTTTTAGCACAAGCTGAGAATTAGAAGAGAAGATCGATTCTTGCAAGAGTCGCGCCGATTCTTTTATTAAATCAGTCTTATAATGGATTGTTTTAGGAAGTCTTTATAACTAAAAACCTTGACTAAGTCGACTGTTCGAGTGGTTATGTAATACATAATATGTATCCATACTGTTTTTTATCTCAACTCTTATTTTACTTCGGACATTCCAACAGCCACATTGTTACACAAGTGTGTAACCAGCCAATTACAGGAAGCCGAAGGATTCAATTATACATTAGGCCAGTGACGGTTAAGGTAGTGTGTACCATACTTTCTTCGCCCGAGACTTTGCTGCAATGGGCAGCTCCTCATTTAACCCTCACACCCGATTTCTCGAGTATTTGGCTGAGTGGACCGGGGGGCTGCATAGACCACTCAGGATCCTTAGCTGAGCGTCGACGACGCTCACCCCACGGCTAGTGGCAGAGTCGGGAATCGAACCTGGTACCTCAAGCAATACCAGGCCCGGATTAACCAACTGAGCCACTAAGCCGTAAAATACGTATCTCCTGGTTGCTTGGTGGCCCAGTATACCTGGCAATGTGCACATCAAGCCTCATGTCCCCTCATGTGAACTTTAAGGGGACATACACAAGGGTCGACCGAGTCCTCGGCCTCGGCCTCAGTTTTACCGAGGAATAGCGATTTTTCCTTGGCCTCGGTCAGGAGGACAATTCCTCGGTTTGCCTCTGGCCTCGGTTAAAAATTAAGTTGCTATTCCTCGGCCTCGGCGAAATTTTGAAGATTTTAAGGGTCGACCGAGTCCTCGGCCTCAGCCTCGGTTTTACCGAGGAATAGCGATTTTTCCTCGGCCTCCGTTAAGGAGGACAATTCATCGGTTGTCCTCGACCTCGGTTTTATCATTTAAGCTAAATTTCCTCGGCCTCGGCCTCAGTCGCAAATCCTGCCCTCGGTCGACCCTTGGACATTCACCAAAACCTTAATACCCCTCTCATCATGAGCATACAGCTATGGCATTTGCATTTATTGGTACGTTTTGTCAGACTTCAGAGTCATTTAGTTAAACAGATCCACCGTTATTTCATTGATGCGAGACCAAGAGAGAGTGCGTTGAAATTAACAGGCAAAATCCAAAACATCGAGGAAATGATGTGGCACAGCTCAAACGGGGGTCCCTCTCCAGCCACTTCAACCCAACTCTCTGGTTACCTTCAACTGTTCATTACGCTAATCTACTCAGCTCACTATACAGGCGTTATCACAAGAGCACCTCTCAAAGCTTGCCTTCACTAACTATACGACACTTTTAAGCCCTCTATCTAAACTGCCTCTAGCTCTGTCAAACGACAGTTCCAGATTCCTCCATACTTCTTCGGACCTCTGCTTTGCAGCTGTGTAAACAGGGTCAATTACTGGAGGTGGTCTGTGGAGACTGGAGACTGCTATCTGGGGGAGACTGCTATCTGGTGCTGCAATAATACTCTGCCCAGTGGCTAGTGCCTAGCCCTCATGTTGATCCGTCATTGCCACCTTGTTTCCTGCACCAATCAGATAATATTTTACCCTTACTCAACTTTCTCCTCTGTACCCTTCGAGCTATACATGTTCCTGATGACGATTTACTTTCGCTTTAGTTTACCCTTGCACCTCTGTTTACATTTTTAGCCTCCTCAAGTTATTTCATTAGTTAATTTTAACCTTAGTGATCATGATATTTGATACAAGAGAAACGCCAGTCTAACAGACAAAGAGGATTATTAAGACACACACAATCTTAGAATGTTGATAAATAATCTAGCATTTGATAAACAGAGCAAATTTTATAATAACATAAACCCGCCACGCAAAGGGTTTATATAACAGATCATCCCGCGCTAGCGGGATGATCTGATAAACACATACGAGTGCGCGCAGCGCACGAGTTTTGTGTTAATATGTAATCCCGAAGCGCCAGCTGAGGGATTACATTTATTTAGCCCTGAGCGTGAAGTGTTTATGGATTATAATTATCTCCGGCGATTTCGACAAGGGATTTATACTTTAGAAGAGAGTGATAAAATAGTTTTTATTTCGGAATACGGGTCTGATTTTAGTAATATTTTCATTTCTATTTGTGATGGTGATAACAAGTGATACGATAACGTACTAACAGTAGTAAATTAAGATTAAGTAGCACAATTGAAGTTATACCGGTTAAACAAGCAATAGAAAATATATTTACGATGAAAAGCAAGCTATATCAAAATGTAAAATTGTATTGATACTGTTAGTGATAGTCAGAGCAGGTGAAAACAGTTTAATCGAGTTTAATTGTCATAGTGGAGCAATAGCTTGAACGTTAGCAGGAACAAGAGCTGGAAGGAGAGCAAGCAAAACAATACTATTTTTAGGGCACGGACAAGGGTAGCTGGCTAGTCGCCAACTTCTCACGCCACGCGTTGGAGAAATTCCAAGAATTAGCTGCTTTGGCAACGTTCCCAGGAATTTGCGTGTAAAAGAAGTGGACGGTTACGATGTTTCATATCACGTGGTGCGCTTTCGTGTCACGTGGTATAGACTCGGCGTATGCTATTGGTGGCAAGTGGTACGCACGTGACGCGCCCACGTGATCGCGCGTCTAACTGTTCTACTATTATCGAGTTCTAATCAGCAGTATCATTGATTATTGTAAGTCGGAGAATTGAATGATAAACATCAGTTACGACTAAAAAGCGGGCCGGGTTTATACAAATTTCCGGGGCGGGATGATATCACCTTGAGATGTTTATCTAACAGCGGGCCGGGCTGAGTGATAATATGATCCCGCGTCGAAATCCCGGAGATATTTATAACTTGGGAGGTATTTAATAATAGCACTATTTAATCACAATGCTGGCAAGCATTACCGTCGCCCTTATATTCACAACACTATTTACCCCCTATACGATTATATCCCCTTTATTGTTTTCCAGGTATTAAGACTCATCGAAAGTAGTTCAGCAGGTACATTTAAGTTCAAAACATTCTAATTCAATGTTGAAGATGACAGGAATAAGAAATAGTTGTATGGAGGTTTTTAAGAAATTTGCGCAAAATACGCGCCAGCATGTTATACGAAATTAGGTAAAAAACCCAAAATCGCCATATTCAGGTGCCTTAAAAACCATGTTAAAATTGAGTTAGAGATCTGAAACTTTGCAGGGCGTCTAGACCTTGTCCAAATCGACTGTAAAAAAAATGTCATGTTTCAGGAGTATCGGGAAGTGGGTTTTCTGGAACCCCTGTTTTACAACAGATTGTCGTGAAGATATATATGTATGTATAGACGCTTTTTGCAGTCAATTGTAGCCTACATTTAAGTGTCCGTAGATTCAAAAGTATAAACGATACAGTCATTTCGAACCACAGGTTTTAAAGATAATTGTTTAAGCTTTAGTTTACATTGTATTGAAAAATAATTTAACGTCATCATCATCACTTGATGACGTCATCAAGTTAAGTGTTTTTAAAACTTGACTTTTGACAAAGTAACAACTTTTTAAATCGATTTTACACTATTAAGGAGTAATTTTATTCAAAATCTGAGGACATTTTCATCTTAGATAATTGTTCAAGCATTCCGAAAATCTACCGGAATAGTTTCCTACCTTGCTCCTTCATAAAGATATTTGCTATTGAAGTTAGTGCTTTTTTGAAGAATAATTTTATAAAAACACAAAAGTTGTGAATTAGTATTCTCTGGTGTTGGGCCATCCCTTGGGTTGTGGAGCTCAATTTTGCTTCTTAAAGGTGTAAATTGTGTTATAGGCTAGTTTTAAAGTTAAAAATCGAAAAGTTGCACACGTGGGGACACGCCCAAATTCATTTAAAATCGCTAAAATCGCTAAAAATTTTGATTTTCACGATTTTTATCAACTTTGGAGTCCCGCTGTGATCCAAGTTCTTTTTGAAATCTTCTGAAACTTTGCATGCTTATCAAACTATATATTAAATACCACTATGCAAAAATTTACGGTGATTCAATATTGTATGCGCACGCGACGTCCGCTCAAAGTTTGCACGTGCGAAAGGTGAGAAATTTGCTCATTCGTGATTTCGAATATATTCTGCTTTCCACGATATTTAAATGGCATTATATATGAATTTAATGCCAACTTGAATGAGTAAAAAGTGCCATATTCAGTCGGTTATCGACAGAAATACCTAACTAAACACAAGGAAACGTTTTCAAAGGCAGAATTTCGAAATCGTCGAAATTACCTCCTTGTTAATGAAGTTTCGACTAGCTGTGTAAATTATCCTGACATTATAATCAAAAAGAGATGATATTTGACCAAAACCCATAATCATGGGTAGAGTGTACCGCTGCCAGTGTCTCTCTTTTCCAAACAAAAGGAAATGATATTAATTTGAGGAACAGTCCGCTAATGCAAATTGATACCGAGAATGAAATCGGTCGCTCGCTTTTTCCATTCGATCACGGCTTACGAATTGTAATAAAGCTTATTGATTTGAAAAAGCGAGCGACCGATTTCATTCTCGGTATCAATTTGCATTAGCGGACTGTTCCTCAAATTAATATCATTTCCTTTTGTTTGGAAAAGAGAGACACTGGCAGCGGTACACTCTACCCATGATTATGGGTTTTGGTCAAATTAATTATATACTAAATCTAATAAACCCTCCGAGTTCTGACTCCCATGTCTACTAGTCGTTGAGCTCCGCGCGTTTCCAAGGTTTATAATACATATAGATATATATATATATATATAGACTAGAGTTTATGAGATTAAATAAACTGGAGACTGCTATCTGGTGCTATATTTAATAAACTCTAGTCTTCCTCCACCCGATCTTCAGTCACTTCAATTTGCAGGCTTTTAAGCTCACTTTCTCAAATTGCATCTGTCAACACTTTGTTTTATAATATTTACTATTTAGCTTAAACGTTAGTCTCCCTCTACCTCTACCTCCCTCCACTCAATCGTAGCAAATTCTCCACGTGCAAATTCTCCACGTTTAGTTTCTTTCTATATTTATTTTGGGACAGGTGACAACTGACAGGTCAAAATTCATATTAAATCTCTCCTGCAACTCGGTAAGTTTTGCGCGACTAATTCGCTTATATATGAGAAAGCGCAAAAAACCTGAAAAATATATATATATATATATTTTTCAGGTTTTTTGCGCTTTCTCACTTGCAAGTGAATCTACCTTACGAGACATATTTAAATGGTACGAAAGTTGGTTGTTTTTTGAAAAAAAACAGCACCATATTATGACTGCCAAAATTTAGGTCACCATCATTATTTTCCTCAAATTATTTTTTCACGGATTTTTCTTAATTATGACTTTTAATCAATTTATTATCAATTTATCAATATAGTAAGTTATTAATATGATTCATCAAACAATTAATGAGCACTACTAGTATTCGATCATGAATTGCTTTTAAAATGATTTTGGTCACGTTCCATTAAAAATAAGCAAGCTCTGTCACTACTTTATTGGTCACAGCGGTGAAATTTCGGGATTAGTGGAAGATAACAAACACTGTCGGTCTCCTATACCCTCTGGAGGATTATAAGTTAAGTTGACGCTAACTTTCAAAGGCTCCGGAGAAATTGTTTACAAGATGAGACAGCTGATCAGAGAAGATATTTAAATTTAATTGAAAAAATCCCCAAATACCATGATTAAATTTGGTGGTTACTTACTTTGGTTACTTTGGTGTACTTCATAGAATCGGGTCATCAGAATTGCTGACCACCCGGACAGCGAGGTCGCTGCCGTCGCTAACTTTAATCCAGTAACGAGTTTCCATTTCGACAGCTGTATCCTGCCACTGGAGGCTCATCCGGGAATGATTTCACAAACGTCGTAAGCATTTCTTTAAAGTGCAGGAGGTCTTCGATAGTATGCATGTTTGGTTGGATTAAGTTCCACAATCGACGTTCGATAACTCCAATCAAATTGTCATAGATCGTTTGGTGGCGCTAACTACTAGATTTCTTCAGAGTGGGGATAAGTGACTTTTGGCCATGCCGGAGTGTCTCGAAAACTGGATGTCGACATCATTTGGGCACTTGCCGTGGAGCAATTTCCACGTGACGTGGATAATGTTCGTTCTTTCCTCCGTTGCAATGACATCAAATTTAATGCCTCAAGTCTCTGCCGGTATTTTTCGGAAAAAATTCCCATATTTTCGTTTCCAAAACATTTAGGTGACCACCGGAATTATGTCGAACATAAATATTTCTCCGAAGGTAAGAGCAATAATATTAATATGTCAAACTCTTATAATGTGACAAATTCGTCTGAGGTGCGATTTCTCATTTCTGTCAAATGACAATTTATCGGTTCTTTGATTTTTGAACACTTAATGCGATTGCATTAAAATGGATAGTTTAAATAAAATAGTTAAAAACATGTTGCTTATACCCACTTCAAAAACTCTTACTGAAATACAGAAAAATTGATAACAAATTAAACATTTTTTACAGAAAAAATAAAATATATCTTACAATTTGTTGAGCAATTTAGTTGTTCATCGGACTAAATGTAAATGCCTGTAAATGCCTTGATACCTTGTATCTATTTTTCCCACATTATCGAACGTCTGGTCTTGTTGTCACTCTTAAACGTTATTCCCGTTAACTATTCTGTCACTGTTTTCCCAGCAATCATCCCACGCTTGCTCTTGGAGTCACTTCTTAAACTTCTTGCTCTTATACTTGCAACCGTTTCTCATGTTAAATTTTTAGTCATTTTTCATCTAGGTGATGAAGGTGTTTAAAATGAACATGAAATATTGTGCTCGTGTACCGTGCATATGAAACTGACACAAGTATAAGTATACCACCAACAAAGCGCGAAATTGTAAGCCCCACAGGTCCTATTTCTGAATGGCAAACTTACTGAATACTTTAGTAGAACAAACCCAGGTTGCTACATTTCTTTCAGCGAATAGAATACATTTGCTTTAATTTCTAAGCAAGCCCTAATGATATGCTTCATACCATCTTATCTGACATGGTATTGAAAAAGGATCATTACGGAAGAATTTTATATTCGTTCAATAACAACCATAACAATTAACAACGGTCAAAAATTGTTCGTTCAATATTTCCTAAATCTTGTCTTCCCTGACGTTGTTGCTGCAATTTCAACTTTAATGATATTGAAACTATTTAGATATTTGAAATAAGGAATGACATAACCACGATAACGATCAAACCGTAGCTGGTTGTCTGTCTATTTGAGACAGGTGCTCTGCTATGTCTAGCGACTGTGTGACATTCTATATGTGACACTATACTTATGTCTAAGAGTACCCGTCTAGACATTGAAACCTGCAAACCTGCAAACCTGCAAGCATTTGTTAAAGGCTGCGTGATTTTTAAAGAGCGTTATTTCACTCAGCTTGCCAGTTTTTTCAGATATACACCTGTGGCTTTATGTTCGTTAATTTCTGGCCCTTTGAGATTAATGGGACTATGCACACGAGGATTTAAAAGATTGAAGTGTTCATTTTCCAACATGAACAACAGCAGCGGACTGGTACGGAATGTCACGGAATGGCATTCCGCTGATTATATTGATACCTCTGGAACCCGTACATTAGCTCAGACATTATCAAAGAAATGGTATTTTTCTCTCTTTCTCTGTCATTTCAGTGATTGCTTTTTGTGATCGGTACTGCGCGGCTAATATTAATATACCTTTATGATATGTACCATTTTATCATTTCTTTGTTTTGAGTGAAGGATGTTTGGGCGTACAATGATTATGCAATATGCAATGGACACGTCATTATGTATGCTTTCTATTTTTACAGAAATCTTTGATATTTCCGTATCGATGCGCTTCTGTGACTGTTTGAACGCTTTGATGCATTACATTTTAGGAATAGACTGTCAAATTAGAACTGTTAAATTGTGTTAGTAATCTTCTAATTATAACTTTGATATTTTGCAAACCCACCAAGGTACTATTTAACTTGCTTGTAATATAATTTCGTTGCTCTCTCTGTTTTTATTAGGAAAAAACATAATACAAATTATGTTGGTAATCTTCTAAGCCCAGAAATTATAACTTTCATATTTTGCAAACCCACCAAGGTACTATTTAACTTACTGGTATTATCATTTCTCTCTCGTTTAAATATTGTATTGTATCAGATGCCATCGTGGAGTAGGTCTCCTGCACCTTTTCCCCCTCGACATAATAGAAAAAACCTAGACATGCAGTTTCATAGGCTCTGTTTTTGTTAGTAATTGTAATTTTTGCTTAAATTTTACTCTCAATTAACTATCGCTTTGTTATTTTATTAAACATTTTTGGCTATTATATTACCCGAAAGAATATTTTCCATCTTCTTCGGCTACTTTTATAATTCTAAAATAACACTTACTGTGTCGTAACAAGAAACAGAGTCCATCTTTTGTATTAATTGTAAATGTCTATTCTAATAATATACTACTACTACTACTACTACTTTAATAATAAAACTTTAAAAAACCCTGTCCACCCAGCTCATCAAGATGTCAATGACTCCAGAACAGCTGCTATTTGTTGGACTACTCTCTCTAGCGTGCTGCTTGGTCGGATCCACAGCTAACCTGCTCTCTCTCAGCTACTTCCTGTTTGGGAACCAGAACAAATGCCACATCAGCAACATCCTCTTCAAGCTCATCAACATCACCGACCTCATCATCTGCCTGGCTGTGCTACCGGTGGCGGTCTCTGCCATCTCGTACGGGAGCCCGCACTTCTTCGGGGCGGATATTCTGTGTAACATGTGGGTATTTGTGTGGTACACGGTGTCCCGGTACTCTCTCTTCCTGATAGCTGTGTTGAGTGTAGCCCGGACCAACTCCCTCCTCTACCCTCTCTTCCCTCAACAGAAGGCCTGGTATCTTGCTCCTTGTGGAATCTACCTGTTTGTCCTGCTGGTTCAGGAGACCTTCCCGTACTGGTATGGAGAAGCTGCCCACTACTGGCCTCAGATAGTGTCCTGTGGGTGGTTCCTGGAGGAGATCCTGGATGTGAACAGTGTGCAGTACCATGTCGCTCACATGGTGTTTGTAGTGATCGAGACTGTTGTCCCCATTCTGGTCATTACCGTCTCCTCAATCCTGTCCTGGTCCTTCCTCTGCCTCATCAACAGGAGGCGTAACACTGTCTTCCGTGCCAACTCCAACGAGAACTCCAAAGCAAGCACATCAGTGTGCAACATATCCCTCCGACAGTTCAGTGTCAACAAGAGTTCCTCGGTAGACCAACGGCAGTCGTCTCAATGTAGTGACGGGTTAAAAGCTGCTGACACAGTATCCAGATCTGCCTCCTTCACCATCCTCATAATCGGAGGAGTATGCCTAGTGCTGAACATTCCGTTCGGACTGGTAATAGTGTTGAGTAGTGTGGAACAGTTTACTGATTGCTATCTGATATGTCTGCAGCGTATGGTTTCCCACCAGAA
Source organism: Bolinopsis microptera (assembly GCF_026151205.1). Classification (NCBI taxonomy): domain Eukaryota; kingdom Metazoa; phylum Ctenophora; class Tentaculata; order Lobata; family Bolinopsidae; genus Bolinopsis; species Bolinopsis microptera. The sequence continues at coordinate 16,456,226 of NC_087081.1, read as the reverse complement.
CTTCCTGCTGCTCATGTTCCTCATACACACAGGTGCTATTGAGCTGAACTCTGTCATTAACCCGCTGCTTTACATCTGCAGGATGAACAGACTCAGGAGCTTCATACTAGGGCTGTTGAAATTTAAACGAGTTTCATTTTCTTGATACAAACCAGTGTTACAATGGTGTTACTATGGTAACCAGTGTTACAATAGTATCCAGGGGATCCTTATTCAGACTAGATTTGAAGAGCTACACACATGATACATGCTACACGAAGAGGTCTCCTCCTAGTCGTTGGAGTGGCCTGCATCACACACACATCTCTTTGATACGGTGATTCATCTTCCTCCATTCCACTCGTTTTAGAGCTAACTGTTTTACTGCGTCTCTGCTGATGTTATCGACACCTGTAAAGTCAGCCGCATCCTGGTCCTTGTGGGGGTCATCCTCCCAGTCTCTTTCTGGTTTCCAATCCAGTAAAAATTGGAAAACCGTGTCTCTGGCATTCTGACAACGTGTCCGTACCTCCTTAGTCTAGCCGAACCGATGAAAGTTTCAATAGACTTAATTCCAGCACGCCTGAAGACTTCTTTATTGGAGACATGGAAGAACCACTTTATCTTCAAGATTCTTCTCAGCGAGGTCAGATGGAAGACCTCGAACCGTTTCATCTGCTTCTTTGTGTTCCAGACTTCAGCTCCATATAACAGAATAGTAATAACAGCAGCCTTGTAGATACATGCTCAATACATGAGCGGTTCCGTCTGAACCCACACTGATTTTCCCTAAGAAGACACTCCATTCCAACATCCAGCCTCTTAAGAAGAACCATTTGAAGAACATCAGAAGACGTTGCCCTATTTAAAGAGCTGTAGATTCTCTTCAGTGGTGACCAGATATAATACCTTAATGTTGAGGTTAAGATTCCTCAGCAGCTTAGACCCTAGCTAGACACAACGTTGGTAGTGAGTGAGAGGGAAAGAACGAAAGACATATCAGTTAAGGAATACTGAGCAGACAATTTAGTGATTGAAAGTGACTATGGAATATCCGTGATTATATTATTAATATGCTGTAAAAACTTGCAGATTTTACACACTATGATTTTGAGCGAGTACTTATTATTAACTCGATTTTAATGTTAACACTGTCAGATATTATTATTTTAAATGTCCGCTTTTTTGTTAAACCATTAAAATCTAATTTGAATTGTTGTCATTGCTACGAAAATTTCAATCATTTAACCAACAAATGCCTGATTTATCCAGAATCCATCATACTGCAGCAGATACTTACCTTAAATGTAACCCAAATGATCAACTATTTACTAGTACCCAAAACTTGTCCCTGCAGGAAGAGGTAGAATGTAGGATTTTATTCTATATATATATTGTGTTGTTAGGCTTCATATTACACTGCACTATTAAATCCATATTTCACGTTATCAGGACTGGAAATAGTATAATAATCATATTGCACTTAAGTCTCACTGTATAACGCTAATGTACACTTAGGGTGGGCAATGATTGAACCTATAAATAGGTTTAGACTTTAGGGGAATGTAGTGTAAGGGAGTTTAAGTTAGATAACTCATTATAACTCATTTAACTCATTATAACTCATTACTGAACTCCTTAGAAAGAATACTAACATCCTTGCAACCAGGTATCAGACGGCTGCAGCTCATCCTCATGAAGATTGCACTTGTTCTGGGGGTGAAGGTTTTCACCAACACTTCCTTCGTGGAGTTCCTCGAACCGTGCAATACTACGGGCTGGCGTATCAGCGTCAAACCCAGCAATACCGAAATCGAGATGACGGATTTTGATGTAAGTACACGCCGGAACTATTTCTGGATATCATGTTGCAGAATATGAGAATATTTAACAATCTGTCTGTCTGTAGGTTAATTGATAATTCAGTCTACAAGACGTATTGTCACGTACTATAACAAAATAATACACGAGTACCCGACTCTCGAAGATGCGTGACCCGTCCGACAATATATTATATTGTACTGATCCTTAGCATTGAGGATATTATATGTACTGGCATTCATGAGAATGTTCGTAATCAAATTTTAGGCCACATGTAGCTCCGTGATAAAGTGTCACGTGAGGTAAAATGGCGGCAAGTCAGTGACGTTTATGTAACGCGCGGCGCAAATTCTGTGTAAAAAAACCTGACGGTGTCAATCACATTCATGAACGCATGGAATTACAGAAAAATCGGCACTGAATACCACGCGTTGTAGTATTGTGAAGTCTCGAGTGATTAGATGGGTATGCACTATGCATGATAATAAGCGATTAACTTAACGGCTGGCTTTGTCTTGTTGAGGAGTGTTAACGATTAACCCATTAGGGACGATAGGGTCGTTTTTATGACCCACCTTTTCTAGACGAAAAACCAAATAGAAAAGGTGGGTCATAAAAACGACCCTATCGTCCCTAATGGGTTAACAGTAGACTGACATGAGGAGACAAGTTTAGGATCAGTGTTGATGTGATCATCCCAGTCGATTGGAGAAAGCTATGTAATCAGTGGCAGTGTTACTGCCAACCACCTGTTAGGGGAAGCTGCTTTTGAAAAGAATGTTTCTACAAAGTTTGTACGAAAAGTGTTCTCTCACCAAATTGATTTAATTACAATCCTGCGAAAATTATTTCCAAATAAATGATACTCAGAGTAATAGATGGTGATTACCAACTAAAAGTACTAAGAAAGTAACCACATGCACTTTTATGTACCATCTTTTGAAGAGGTTCAGTTTCTAGGATATTACCACAGTATTTTAAATTATAAGGGGAAGTGTGACCACTATACTGTCCGTTCTACCTCATGGTATTGTGTTATGCTGGTGATATTTTGTCAATTAGATAACTGTTATATCATTAAGGGAGGGGGGGTTCACCCTGATTTTTTTGTGAAATTTGATTTGGAGATAGAAATTGACCAACAAACTAGGGTGACCGAACTTTTGAGGGGGTTCCGGACTCCGGGTGCCCACCGGACAGCCACGCCCATCAGTGGCGTAACTTTGCCTTTTGGCGCTCCCCCGCTCAGTGACGAAAAGCGCCCCCCTTAAATTTTTTGTGACCCTAAAAAAAATTTAAAAAAAAAAAAAGGTCGGGTACTTTTTTTCTCGCCCCCCTGGCCCTACAGCTTTTTGCGCCCCCTGAAGCAAAAAAGGGTACCCCAAAAATTTTTTTCGCGTCGACCGAACGCTAAATTGGGCAGGGAAATACACAAACAAGGCGTTTTTTCAGTGAAAGGGCCTAAAATTCAGGAAAATTGCGCCCCCCTTATACGGCGCGCCCCCCCCCCCCCCCCCCGCAGCGGGGTCTGCGGGGCCCTAAGTTACGCCACTGACGCCTATTTTTGGTCCCAATTATGCCAAATCACCTTAACATGCTCAAAACCCAGATTTTAGGCGGTGACCGACAACTAAGAACCGCTCATTCAGGCTCCCGCAGGTATCACATCACATGGCCCAATCAGTGACGTGTCATTTGTGATGTGATCCATATTCTAGCCATCCTAACAGCCGGACAATCAAGAACCTGGATAGGGTTCACATGACAGTTTAGTAAGTAGCTGTGAATTATGAAGTATAATATTAAGAAGTGTTCGACCTCTCTGCATGTGTTCACATGACGGACGTGATCCAGGTTCGAAAGGGGCCGGTTCTCGACGAGAACCGTTCTCGTATCAGCCACTGCGATACCTTATTCACCGTGATTGGATCTGCTTATTGATTATTCGACTGCTTTTGGACGGTTACAGTTGGGTTAGCTAGTTAGAATACGATGTCGGCTCCCTATTATTACTTTATTAATGATTTGGTTTAATTATACTCATACATGGTTTGTTATAGCTGTGGTCAGTTTACTACCCCCCTCATCAGATGAACATTTCACGTGTGGCAGTGCAATTGTTTCATATTCTAGCTCAAACTTAGCTCTCCTTCAAAGCTTATCGGTTTTCAAGAAAACAACAATTTCAAAGTTTGGCACCGGTCTAGTCTCTTAATAAGTTTCACGTCTTTGTGTTTTCAGTCTCGATGTTCCCTCATCGCATCATGACTAATTGCACGGAGTACTATAGTGCTACTGGGGAGGAGTTTGTTGACATACCACCACTATTGTGCACCAAAGAAATATATCCATTATATTGGTTCCGATGTAATGAGGGACAGTCTAAACTTCAAAAGTTTGAGAGCTGGAAGATTAAACAATTGAGACATTCAGGGCAAATGAACGAGCGAGGACTATTGTAATGCAGCTGTTACGTACCTACTCAAAAACGGCTGAATCCCCGCCTAGAAAGAAAACTCATCTCACAGTTTTCTTAGTTATAAATTACTTCGACTTGGCGATTCAAATTTGTTTACTCCTATCTTCCTATCAACTTAATCCTCTCAAGCAATGAAACATTTCTGCGCATCTGTAGTTTTGCTAACACTTTTAGTGTTTTTTAACCTTCCTTAATCAGTTGCGTAACGTTGCCTGTCGGATGGTACAACGCAGTAGAGCCACGGCGTCCGGATCTGCACAGCACATGAAATGTTTAAAGTATCTCCAGAGGTTCTTAGTTGTCGGGGATATGTAATGATTGGTTCTTAGTTGTCGGAGCTGATTGCATTTCCCAAGCTAGCATTTTAATGAGTTAACTAGGTAAGATTGACAGGTTCTTAGTTGTCCGTCAGCCATTTTAGGTGCTCTACTTGTAGCTAGTGATCTACTGAACTTGTATATGAATTTTAATCAAGATTGGAAAAAAATGCCTGAGTTATGAGCCAAAAACCATATGCCCATATTCGGGCATACGCAAAATTTGATCGATTTTGGCCCATAAATAAATGGCGAACCGTCCATTGTCCCGGTTCTAAACTGGGACCTTCAACTCGAAGGTAATTTATTAATAGACTAGAAAACCCGTGGTCACAGGGAGGAAGCTAATAGTATTCTTTGGAATTCAGTTTTAATCGTGTCAAAAAGTATTCATCCCCACCGAAGATACAGCCAAATAAAATGTTGCTCGTACTAAACACAGCGTAATATCAACAAAACCGATTAAAATGACGTTAAAACAATCATTGCACGTGCATGTGCGCGTTTCAACCGTCGTTACTATGGTTACTATGCAACTACCTATTTCTTATCTATTTGCACGTGGGCGGTCGTACAAACGTACAAAGGGAATTCTCTGAATTATAGTAGAGACTAGAAAACCCGTAGTCACAGGGGGGAAGCTAATAGTATTCTTTGATAGTCAGTTTTTATCGTATCAAAAAATATCCATCACAACCGAAGGTACAACCGATTTAAATGATGCTCGCACTAAACACAACGTAATATCAACAAAACCGATGAAAAATGCCGTTCCCCAATCTTTGCACGTGCACATTCGTGTAACAACCCCAGTTACTATGGTAACTACGCAACTTCCCATTTCTTGTCTAATTTGCGCGTGGGCGGTCGTACAAACGTACATTGTACAAAGGGAATTCTCTGAATTATAATATAGACTAGAAAACCCGTGGTCACAGGGAGGAACCTAATAGAGTAATAGAGTAATAGTATTCTTTGGCAGTCAGTTTTAATCGTGTCAAAAAGTATTCATCCCCACCGAAGATACAGCCGATTAAAATGTTGCTCGCACAAAACTGAAGCACAACGTAATATCAACAAAACCGATAAAAATGCCGTTCGCCAATCTTTGCACGTGCGTGTATTAACCCTCGTTAGATTGGGCGACATCTGTCCGACAGCGACATCTGTCCGAAAGCTGAATTAGGGATTTCGGACAGATGTCGCTGTCGGACAGGAGTCGTTTTTGGCGACATCTGTCCGAAATTTGGATCATATTGTAATTTCGGTTCACATTCGTATTTCACAAGCTCACAGGTAATCTCGTGACGTTCTAAAGCTGATGTGATCGCTTAAGATCTGATCCATCGATACGTGATTGACTAGTTGAGAACAGGATCGTGCTAGCCGTACCCTAACAAGCTGTCGATCACATCACAGGACATGAGTACATATAGGACAGCAGTATGGAGATCACTTATCGCAATCCACAATGGCAACCAATTTTCAGTTTATCCCTGGACGCAAACAAGGCTCGGACAACCCTGTCCTAAATGGCTTCAGATACGTCTTCGACAAGCGAAGAGACGACACGTCCTATTGGAAATGTTCGGATTTCCGAAAGGGTTGCAGAGCCCGCACCTTCAAATCCGCACCTAATCTCTTCCATCAGCTCTTCACAGTCCATGGCCTCTTCACTGACGGCTGGCACCTCCCCCTCTTCTATGGACTCCTTCCTGGAAAAACGACGACCCTCTACCGCAACCTGTTCGAGGAGATAGACACCTGGGCTTCTGGGGGCTACCAACCACAATCCATCCTCATGGACTACGAGCTCGCCATTCACAACGCAGTTGCTTCCGTGTGGCCCTCCACTACCAGACGAGGATGTAACTTCCACTACAAGAAAGCCCTCCTGAATCATGTTAAGCAGACCAACATCTGGGAGGAGTACCTGACTCCAAACTCTCCTGTTCGGGATTTCTTCGCGATGACTGGAGCGATTGCCTACGTACCGGAGACTGACGTCCCTCGAATCTGGAGACACCTGAAGCCCCTCCTTCCTATAGACATGGCTGAGATTGCTTCATACTACGAAAACACTTGGATCGGGATTCGGGACATCAACCACCAATCCTAACTTCGCTCCCCACATGTGGAATCAACACGAAGCTGCACAGATGAGGATTCCTCGCTCATCCAACATCGCAGAAGGTTGGCATCACGGATTCCATTCAATGCTGTCCTGCTCGAAGCCCACAATTTGGAAGTTCCTTGATTGCCTTAAAGCAGAACAAGCCCTTACAGACGTGAAGAAAACCAAGAGAGACGGGCGGGAACTACCTGAGCCACGTGCACCCAAATGGATCCGTTATGATCGACAACTTCAGAGAATTGTAGATGATTACGACAACTACAGCAACCCTATGGATTTCCTTAAAGCTATCGGAAATTTGACTATGCTTTAGATTTGATTCTGTGATATTGTATTATATTGAATTAATTTATAACATTTAAATAACATTGAAACTATTGTTCAATTACAAACGTACATTGTACAAACAAAAAGAATTCTCTGAATTATAAGTAACTAGAAAACCCGTGGTCACAGGGAGGAATCTTATAGTATTTTTTGTTAGAAATTTTAAATCGCGTCAAAAATATCCTACACAACCGAAGATACAGCCGATTAAAATGTTGCTCGCACTAAACACAACGTAATATCACCAAATCCGATAAAAATGCCGTTTTAACAATCATTGCACGTGCACGTGCGTGTAACAACTCTCGTTACCATGGTCACTTCGCAAGCTTTTGCTTTTTACCTTATTTGCACGTGGGCGGTCGTACAGTGTACAGACAACAAAAATAATTCTCTGAATTATAAGTAAGATACTAGAAAACCCGTGGTCTCAGGGAGGAAGCTAATAGTATTTTTTTGTTAGTAAGTTTAAATCGCGTCAAAAAATATCCTACACAACCAAAGATACAGCCAATTAAAATGTTGTTCGTACTAAACACAGCGTAATATCAACAAAACCGATCAAAATGACGTTAAAACAATCACTGCACGTGCACATGCGTGTAATAACCCTCGTTACCATGGTTACTACGCAAGTTCATATTTTTCGTCTGATTTGCACGTGGGCGGTCGTACAAACGTACATTGTACAGTGTACAAAGGGAATTCTCTGAATTATAAGTAAGATTGGTCAGTCAGCTGTTTTTGGCGACTATCGCAAAAGCGCAAACTGAGATATGGGCGATTTTGGTCATTTTTTGCGATTATTTGAACACAGAATCCGCAATTAGGTAGATAGCTGATAATCATAGAGAATGTGTAGTTTAGGCTTGCTTTTATAAAGTTAGTTTCATTCAAAAACATTGATATTTGACCAATTTATGGGCCAAAATCGATCAAATTTTGCGTATGCCCGAATATGGGCATATGGTTTTTGGCTCATAAATCAGACATTTTTTGTCCAATCTTGATTAAAATTCATATACAAGTTCAGTAGATCACTAGCTACAAGTAGAGCACCTAAAATGGCTGACGGACAACTAAGAACCTTTCAATTTTACCCAGTTAACTAATTAAAATGCTAGCTTGGGAAATGCAATCAGCTCCGACAACTAAGAACCAATCATTACATATCCCCGACAACTAAGAACCTCTGGAGATACTTTAAACATTTCATGTGCTGTGCAGATCACTAGCTACAAGTAGAGCACCTAAAATCTGGGTTTTGAGCATGTCACCGGCCCTAGTTTGTTGGTCAATTGCTATCTCCAAATCAAATTTCACAAAAAAATCAGGGTGAACCCCCCCCCCCCTCTTAATGATAACAGCTATCTAGTTGACAAAATATCACCAGCATAACACAATACCATTTACTCATTTATAAAATACTCATTAGTTGTCTGACTGCGGGAACTATTGATTTTTAACACAATACCATGAGGTAGAACGGCCAGTAGTGGTTATTCCCCATATAATTTAAAATATACTGTGATAACATCCTAGAAACTGAACCTCTTCAAAAGATGGTACACAAAAGTGCATGTGCGTGGTTCCTTTCTTAGTACTTTTAGTTGGTAATCACCAACTATTACTCTGAGTATTATTTATTTCTTTCTATTTCTCTTCAAGTACAGTTGCCGGAGATTTGATTTATTAACTGGTTATGGTGGATCCTTCAAAACTCAAGACCATTTTATTAGTAACCACTGTGTCGCTCATGTTGCTGTTTGTCGGAGTGAACCTGAAAACCTCTATCCAAGACAAGGCGCCTAATGTCGCACACGTTTGGTTTGAGACAGACTATAGCCAGACATTTCAAGAGCAAGAACTCCAGGCTAATCAGGCAAGCTTCTTGACTGCAAGTGGAAACGCGTCATTTGACTCAAATCTTTCGGAGGGAATATTAGATAGTGGAACCTCTCTTGAATCCTACAATCCCACAAACAATTTGTATCGCATTCAGTTTGTTGTTGTTGGCAGGTGCGTTGGCCTCTCCCAGGATGATTCTCTCACCGTATCATTTTGCGACCCTACAGCCAAACAGGCCTTCTTTTTCTACAACGGGATGCTGAGACCCGAAGATAACATCCTCTGTGTGGGTATTAGAAACTCTGGTGTTCTGGGGTTAGTGGACTGCAATAATGGTATCCAGCTAACATTAGTGGATAACAAACTCAGAGAAGACAACTCCACTGGCAGTGAGATACGTGATGTATCACGTAATGCCCATATAAGGTGTCTTGCTCCTAACAATAACCACCTGGTATTAGGGGTGCCAGTGGCTCTGACAGAATGTAGCCATTCCTCATCTGACGTTGCACTTTTAAATGAGACTGAATTTCTCCGCGACAGAGCGGCACTTATGCTGCCTCTAACTGACGAAACGTCCTGCAATTTGACAGCCTGTCGCGCCAACCATAGACCACCAATGGCTAAACTTCTACCCGAATCTGAAGTTAACAGATGTAAGAACTTGTCTCAAAGTTTAACTGTAGTAGTCAAGACAGCTAGGAGGCCTGTCTTGGTTATGAGGCTTGCTGAATCAATACGAAAGAGACTCAACCAAGACCTTCCAATGATTGTTATCGACGATGGACCCATGCCTCATCCTCCTGAACTAATGGCTCAACTTGCCAAGTTTCCTAATATAAGATATATTGTATCAGATAAGAAAGATCTTGGTATAAGCGAGGGTAGAATGATCGGAGTTAAAATGGTTACCACAAAATACTTTGTTAACATGGACGACGATAACGTGGTTACAGAATCGTGGGACGCAGCTAAAATGACGGAATTGCTGGACACTACTGACTTGACGTTAGTTGGCGGGAGGACAGACTCCACATCCTGGCCTTCGTTCCTAGAATTTGGGTATGGCAAGAAAGGGGAACCAGTTCTACTTCATTACCATGGAACCTGCAAGAAAGCTAATCAAGGCTTACCTTTCTTCCCGGAGTGTGTAAGGTGTGATCTGACCAGTAACAGTTTTATAGCAAAGACAAAAGACATCCTCGAGGTGGGTGGCTGGAGCTTAGAACTGAAGGTCAACGAGCATCAAGATTTGTTCTTGAGGCTGAAAGCAGCCGGTAAGAAAGTGGTTTGGTGTCCTAAATTCCGCGTTTTGAATGAGCATCCAGTCCAGAGCGATGCAGATGATTACAACAACGCGGCTTATAAGAGACTTCGCTACAAGCGAAAAGTTAGGATGAATAAACTGTTTTGTAATCATTGGAATGTGGTGAGTTATTCACACCAGGGAGGGGGTGCAGTTACAAATGCATCGTGGCTCAACGACTTGTAACTGTTCTGGTAAATTAAAGTATTTGTTATGTTTATATTTATTATATTTATGATTAGTTACAGTAATAGTAGTAGTTACCAAATGTTAAGAAAGGGCTATCTGATTATAATATGACACTTTATTTGATATTCGAATCATGTTTTGTAACATCTGCTTCGATTCTTTAACTAATTAAAAAACTGCAAATAAATTCGTCAATTATTGAGCATGCGAAAGTGTTAAAATCCTAATTACAACAACAACAAACAAAATCCAAACTATGGAACGTTTAAACTAACCACGGAACAGCGATCCCATCGCTTGACAGGTAGTGTAGATCCAGACGATCGTATAATTTTAGTTTCGGCAGTAGTTATCAACCTAACACCTCTCTAACCGTTCCTGCAATCAATACAAGGTTGAAATCGCGTTTTAATTTGAGTAGAAACTTTTTCAAAGCCTAAATAATGAAGTGACAATTCCCAACTCAGCCAGATTACTATTAGCAAGATTTGGACCATAACGGTTAACGACTAACAAACATGTGTATCAAATAATGTATGTATATAGTATGTATAATGTATAGTATGTATATTATAATAAACTAGAAAGCCCGTGGTAACAGGGACGAAGCTAGTAGTATTCTTTGAAAGAAATTGTTAATCGCATCAAAAAATATCCATCCCAACCGAAAATACAGCCGATTTAAATATAAAACACTTTAAACACAACGTAATTACCACAAAACCGTCAAAATGACGTTTAAACAATCTTTGCACGTGCATGTGTGCATTAAAACACCGTTGCTATGGAACGTTTTGGTTGTTACCTAAATTCCTATTTCTCGTCTAATTTGCACGTGGGCGGTCGTACAAACGTACATACAGAAATAATTCTTTGAATTATAGTAGAGACTAGAAAACCCGTGGTCACAGGGAGGACGCTAATAGTATTTTTTGTTAGTAAGTTTAAATCGCGTCAAAAAATATCCTACACAACCGAAGATAAATCCAATTAAAATGTTGTTCGTACTAAACACAGCGTAATATCGACAAAACCGATCAAAATGTCGTTAAAACAATCATTGCACGTGCACGTGCGTGTAATAACCCTCGTTACCATGGTTACTATGCAACTTCCTATTTCTCGTCTAATTTGCACGTGGGCGGTCGTACAGCAGAAAGAATTCTCTGAATTATAGTAGAGACTAGAAAACCCGTGGTCACAGGGAGGAACCTAATAGTATTCTTTGGCAGTCAGTTTTAATCGCGTCAAAAAGTATTCATCCCCACCGAAGATACAGCCGATTAAAATGTTGCTCGCACTAAACACAACGTAACAAAACCAATAGAAAATGCCGTTCGCCAATCTTTGCACGTGCACGTGCGTGTAACAACCCTCGTTACTATGGTTACTATGCAACTTCTATTTGATTACCTAATTTGCACGTGGGCGGTCGTACATTGTACAGTGTACAAACAAAAATAATTATCTGAATTATAAGTAAGATAGTTCCTTCATATGGGAAATTGGTAGATCACCGACCGGCTATAAGCCGGTTATAAGCCGGCTATAAACCGGCTTATAGCCGGCTACAATTTTTATAGCCGGCTATAAGCCGGCTTATAGCCGGTTAGTAGCCGCTTACATTTGTTGTTGAGCGACGGCTATTAGCCGGTTATAAGCCGGCTATTAGCCGTTTAGGTATCGAAAGTGGTTATAAGCCGGTTATAAGATATTAACTCAACTTCATCGTACTGAACGATAGTCAGGAGCCGGCTATAAGAAATTCAGCGAAAACGGCTATTAGCCGGTTATAAGCCGGCTATTAGCCGTTTAGGTATCGAAAGTGGTTATAAGCCGGCTATAAGCCGGCTATAAGATATTAACTAAACTTCATCGTACTGAACTGAGTTAATAGGTATCTTATAACCGGCTTATAGCCGGCTTATAACCACTTTCGATACCTAAACGGCTAATAGCCGGCTTATAACCGGCTAATAGCCGTTTTCACTGAATTTCTTATAGCCGGCTCCTGACTATCGTTCAGTACGATGTAGTTGAGTTAATATCTTATAACCGGCTTATAGCCGCCTTATAGCCGGCTTATAACCACTTTTAACTTTTTAATACCAAAACGGCTAATAGCAGGCTTATAACCGGCTAATAGCCGTCGCTCAACAACAAATGTAAGCGGCTACTAACCGGCTATAAAAATTGTAGCCGGCTATAAGCCGGCTTATAGCCGGTTAGTAGCCGGCTTATAGCCGGTCGGTGATCTACCAACTGGCCCTTCATATCTCTCATTATGGTGTTCAATGTTTTGAGATATTTGCATTATGTGTAACTGCCTTTATACTTATAGAGGACAAACTAATTTTAATCCTTAATTTTAAAACCGATCAAAATGTCGTTAAAACAATCATTGCACGTGCACGTGCGTGTAATAACCCTCGTTACCATGGTTACTATGCAACTTCCTATTTCTCGTCTAATTTGCACGTGGGCGGTCGTACAGCAGAAAGAATTCTCTGAATTATAGTAGAGATTATTATTGTATAGTATGTATATAGGTATGTTCGAATTCTAAGAAATGTTCATCTGAGATCATGTAAAGCTCAAGTAAGCACACTGGAAAAATAAGAATATATTATGTAGACATACATTCGGTCCTGAAAAGCCTCAAGAAAGCTTTGAAAGTCTACAGAAAATGTGTACTCAGTGCTTAGAGTCAGAAACTGAAGATTGTGCTTGATAACGAATAAGTGCTACAGAATTGTCGGAGGGCCATGCTATTTGTCCCATAGTAGGGTTCTCTGTATCTACAGCGTAAATGTACATTTACAAGCGTAGATTTTACGCTGGTAAATTTCCCTAAATTTATATATTGCATTCAACTATTGACAGTTTCAAAAGTTTACACTGTAGAGTAAATAAAAAACCGTGAAAATACTACATACTACATACTACATACTACATACTACATACTACATGCTACATACTTAGTACTTCTAGTACTTCTAGTACTTCTAGTACTTAAATCAAACTTACTGGGCTCGGTAACCAGTTTTAGTAATATCCCTTTGTACCCTTCGGTAACCAGTCCCTTTGTACACTGTCTGTATCTCTTTTTATGTATTGTGTAAAGGATTTTAAGCGAAGGCGTCATAGAATAAAATGATACGCTTCGAATAACAACAATAGTTCAATTTAATCGCAGGATATCTTAGAATCTTGCTGTAGGAATACTATTGGGGTACTATACTTATACTACTATAGATCCTTTGCTAATTTCTTTTAGAAAGCTTGAGAAATGACGACTATTTTATGACAGGTTCTAGTGGGAGCTGACGGGAAACGAAATTCTATTCCTGGATTCCAGAGAAAAGAGTTTCGAGCTAAACTAGCTATAGGTACATTGCTTCAGCTATTTAATTAACTGATTTACTTAGAAGTACGACCTTTAGGTACATTGCTTTAGCTATTTAACTGATTTACTTAGAAGTACGACCTTTAGTTAAACAGCTGAAGTTTATCAGTTTCACTGAGTTTATCATTATTTAGATATTGCTTTCACTCCAGTAGCAGGGAGTATATGTCCTTTCAAATTAACATACTTCTTCTAACTTTGGAACGCCGGAAAAATCTTATAATAAGTTGATCGAAATATTTTAAACTTTCTCTAATGTTAAGAAAGAAGTGGTGTAATGTATAATGTATAATGTATATAATGTATAGTATGTATATTATATATAAATTATTATTGTAGGTATTACGGCGAACTTCAAGAACAAGAAAAGTGAAGATGAAGCTAAGATTGAAGAAATTAGTGGTGTAGCTGCGCTCTTTAATCAGAAGTTCTTTGCTGATCTCAAATCAGAAACAGACATAGACTTAGAGAATATCGTCTACTATAAAGTAAGAAGTTTTGCAGTTGTGGACTCAGTCATTGTAATTATTTGATATCCTTAATGAAAAAGATCCTCTAAAACAAGCAGGTTTTTTGATGTTAATTAAGCTCTGAAATAGTTAATACAATAATTAACACGTGTAATTTCAGGATGATACCCACTACTTTGTGATGACCGCCAAGAAACAGTGTTTACTAAAAAAAGGGGTGCTAAAAGAGGTTGGTTACCTAGACCTCTCTCATATTATAATCCAACTGTACAACTAAAATTATTAATTAAGTTGTTGTTCTATCTCATCCCTCCTAGAGCTATCATTACTACTAGTTACTACCGTTACTACCGTAACTATGTTAGTTACAGGGACGTAGCCAGGATTTTTCTTTGAGGGGGGCTGTCGGCGAGCCGACGCGTCCAATCAAGCTGCGCAGCGAGCGAAGCGAGCAAGCTGTGGCAGGGGTCTGGGGGCGCAGCCCCCAGCGGGGTCCAGGGGCGGAGCCCCTTGGCGGGGGCTAGGGGGGCGCAGCCCCCCGGAAATATTTTGCGAAACAGGGTGTTTTAGACGACATTTGGCATTAAAGAAATTTGTAGGACAGCAATAAACTGGGATTGAAAAGAATCAAGTACTCACGTAAATTTGGTAACTTCACAACAGCAATCTGCATTCTCCAATCAGAATTTACGACTTACTCAGGCCTCATCGTCTTAAGATTTTTACATTTCCTACGGTCTAGGGGACACTATTGACTATAATTATAGAAGTCTTCTAGAATGTTTGCTTGGATTTTTTCCGGGGGGGGGGGGGGGGGGGCTGCCGCCCCCCTAGCCCCCCCCCCCCCCTGGCTACGTGCCTGGTTAGTTACTGTTACCATGGTAACATTCCCCCAGGACCACGGTGACGTGATAAAGCTGCTAGCGTACCAGAACGTGGATAATCCCTCACTCCTGAACTTCGTGTCTGAAGCAGCAGACTTCAGTACAGGGCTCCCTCACACTGACTTTGCAGTGAACCCGGACAATAATAGACCTGATGTCGCTATCTTTGATTTCACATCCATGTACAGTGCGGAGTACGCTGCCAAGATTCTCGAACGGAGGGGGAAACGACTCATTATCGGTTTTTATTTTTTCCGTTTCACCCTTTTTTATTTATTTTAGAGATAGCGCGCGGTAGGTGGGTTTGAATATGTTGTCGTTCCTTTCGTTCGTTAGTTACCATGACAACTAGCGCGCAGTGAAGCGCGCGAGTATTGCTTGCGGAGATGTGATGTATATAGCTAGCATGTCAATGAATGCGCGGCGCGACTGTGTTTTAATGTACAGTGCGGAGTACGCTGCCAAGATTCTCGAACGGCGGGGGAAACGACTCATTATCGGTTTTTATTTTTTATTTACAGATTTTATCCTAAAAGTAAAGATACTTCTTGTTGAATTGTTTGCTGCTATTTTGTCTAGTTTCACGCCCCTCAACCATTTTAAACCAGCAGTCAAAATATAAACTTAAAAATAAACCTACTGTTGCAGGATTGGTAGGGGACGGTCTTATGGAGCCGTTCTGGCCCCTGGGAACAGGCTGTGCAAGAGGTTTCTTATCCTGTATGGACCTTATGTGGATGATTCAGCAGCATCAATCAGGTTTTAACAATTAAGAGTGATTAACTTTAACGTTGAAACAATCAAAAGGGTGCACATTTTGATATTTGGACGGCTAGAAATCTGTTCCATTACTCAATGGTTATGTTGAGGTGACCTGTTCCTTTTAGGGACAAAACCCAAAGAGTTGCTTAACTCGTCCTGAAACTAGGTTAAATTTCAGGGACAAAACCCAAAGAGCTGCTTGAGGAGAGGATGGCACTGTTCAAGATACTTCATCAAACTAGCAACGAGAACATGAACAAGAAACACAGCGCCTACACTATGAACCCCAAATCAAGGTAACTTTACTACTCATTATACACTTACTTGATAATTTACTTGTTTTGTTATTTACTCGTTTTATAATTGCTTCTTAATCTAGTTTCCTTTCACCACAACTCACTGATTAGATTGGTACTCATGATTTAATCTCGCCTTTCTATTAATGGTGAATATTACAGGTACAGGTTGATACCCAAGTATAGTGAGGATTTGTCCTTTCTTTATGAGAATGACGATAAAGAGAACGTTAATAAACAAGGTGAACTTTTAGCATATTATTTTGAAAATGCTGTTTTAATGTTTTTAATACATATTAATTACAACACTTGAACTAGATTAGAAATTGTTTAAAAATTCTGGATTTGTTCATATTATTAGCATAGAAAACTAAAGTTCGATAAACTGGTTTTGTCGCACAATTCAGGGCCAAGCGTTTTGTGGCATGGCGCAGAATCATAAAATTTAATAAACATCCCAAAAATGTGTTTATTAATGGTGCTACAGTCTACACTGCCATAAGCAAAATGTTTGAAAACTTTTTTTCCAGTCATGTACATGTACTTTTTATGACTTTAAGCATTCTATCGCTCACCTTGTTTGAAAATCGTATCTAAAAAGCACGAACATAATATGAGTTTAGACGTGGTGACGTGTCCGGCAACATTCTTCAGTTTAGACATTCTTCAGACCCTCTAATTTGTAAGAATGTACATTTGTGCAGGTTACGTTTAAAACGTAGCTGTTAACTCATCCTCCCAGTCACCAGGGTGTGTTCCTCTGTTTTATACCGATCTCTTCTTTAAATCCTGTTTTAGTAACGTCCCTTGTTATGCAATCTGCGCTCTTTATGGCGATTTGTTCAAAATGGAGCACTTTAGTAAGGCCCTCGTTCAATCCCCATGAAGTTTAAGTTCCGTATCTTGCCGAAGGCATTTTTTGCCTGCTGCTCCGTCCAAGGTACCTACCTACTTCATGTAGGTAACCAGGTAACAAGGTAACCAGGTAACAAGGTAACCAGGTAACAAGGTAACCAGGTAACCAGGTAACCAGGTAACCACTAACCACTAACCAGGTAACCAGGTAACCAGGTAAGGCATGCTGCTCTGTCCAAAGTTCCTACCTACTTCATGTTTTTTCATTAGTGATAGCCATATGAAAACGATTTGTGGTCGTGTAACGTTAGATTGAATTCAGAATAGTACAAATTCTATAATTTTGGGTTTTTGAGATGATTTTCCACATTTTGAACCGCACTTAACCCATTCCATCATTGCAGACCGCATCGAGAATTACTCGCCCGAAAAGACGTCGCCTAACAAACGACTGGCCGGAGAAACAACAGAAACAGTTCACAAACAATGGAAAAAGAGCACGTTTGCGCGCACGCGCAAGCCCAAGAACCCCTCGAACGAGAGCGGGGTGTTGGCGAAGAAGCGCTCACTGAGTCCCTCACGTAGCGATGATCAGGAGACCCTGAGAAAGTGGTGCAGTGACAGACTGAAACTGATCCTACCTTACCTGCCCGTTACAGATCTAGATACCTGCTGGAGGGACGGAGTCTTACTTTGTGGTCTGGTTCATCTCTGCTCTCCTAAAGACATGTCAGTAGTGCCCCCCTCCCTCCACAGTAGTGCCCCACTCCCTCCACAGTAGTGCCCCACTCCCTCCACAGTAGTGCCCCACTCCCTCCAGTCTCCAGTAGTGCCCCACTTCCTCCACAGTAGTGCCCCCTCCCTCCACAGTAGTGCCCCACTCCCTCCAGTCTCCAGTAGTGCCCCACTTCCTCCACAGTAGTGCCCCACTCCCTCCACAGTAGTGCCCCACTCCCTCCACAGTAGTGCCCCACTCCCTCCACAGTAGTGCCCCCTCCCTCCACAGTAGTGCCCCACTTCCTCCACAGTAGTGCCCCACTCCCTCCACAGTAGTGCCCCCTCCCTCCACAGTAGTGCCCCACTCCCTCCACAGTAGTGCCCCACTCCCTCCACAGTAGTGCCCCACTCCCTCCAGTCTCCAGTAGTAGCCCCCTCCTTCCACAGTAGTGCCCCACTCCCTCCACAGTAGTGCCCCACTCCCTCCACAGTAGTGCCCCACTCCCTCCACAGTAGTGCCCCACTCCCTCCACAGTAGTGCCCCACTCCCTCCACAGTAGTGCCCCACTCCCTCCACAGTAGTGCCCCACTCCCTCCACAGTAGTGCCCCACTCCCTCCACAGTAGTGCCCCACTCCCTCCACAGTAGTGCCCCACTCCCTCCACAGTAGTGCCCCACTCCCTCCACAGTAGTGCCCCACTCCCTCCAGTCTCCAGTAGTGCCCCACTCTCTCCACAGTAGTGCCCCACTCCCTCCACAGTAGTGCCCCCTCCCTCCACAGTAGTGCCCCACTCCCTCCACAGTAGTGCCCCACTCCCTCCACAGTAGTGCCCCACTCCCTCCACAGTAGTGCCCCCCTCCCTCCACAGTAGTGCCCCACTCCCTCCACAGTAGTGCCCGACTCCCTCCACAGTAGTGCCCAACTCCCTCCACAGTAGTGCCCCACTCCCTCCACAGTAGTGCCCCACTCCCTCCACAGTAGTGCCCCACTCCCTCCACAGTAGTGCCCCACTCCCTCCACAGTAGTGCCCCCACTCCCTCCACAGTAGTGCCCCACTCCCTCCACAGTAGTGCCCCACTCCCTCCAGTCTCCAGTAGTGCCCCACTCCCTCCACAGTAGTGCCCCACTCCCTCCACAGTAGTGCCCCACTCACTCCACAGTAGTGCCCCACTCCCTCCACAGTAGTGCCCCACTCCCTCCACAGTAGTGCCCCCACTCCCTCCACAGTAGTGCCCCACTCCCTCCACAGTAGTGCCCCACTCCCTCCAGTCTCCAGTAGTGCCCCACTCCCTCCACAGTAGTGCCCCACTCCCTCCACAGTAGTGCCCCCCTCCCTCCACAGTAGTGCCCCACTCCCTCCACAGTAGTGCCCCACTCCCTCCACAGTAGTGCCCCACTCCCTCCACAGTAGTGCCCCACTCCCTCCACAGTAGTGCCCCACTCCCTCCACAGTAGTGCCCCACTCCCTCCACAGTAGTGCCCCACTCCCTCCACAGTAGTGCCCCACTCCCTCCACAGTAGTGCCCCACTCCCTCCACAGTAGTGCCCCACTCCCTCCACAGTAGTGCCCCACTCCCTCCACAGTAGTGCCCCACTCCCTCCACAGTAGTGCCCCACTCCCTCCAGTCTCCAGTAGTGCCCCACTCCCTCCACAGTAGTGCCCCACTCCTTCCACAGTAGTGCCCCACTCCCTCCACAGTAGTGCCCCACTCCCTCCACAGTAGTGCCCCACTCCCTCCACAGTAGTGCCCCACTCCCTCCACAGTAGTGCCCCACTCCCTCCACAGTAGTGCCCCACTCCCTCCACAGTAGTGCCCCACTCCCTCCACAGTAGTGCCCCACTCCCTCCACAGTAGTGCCCCACTCCCTCCACAGTAGTGCCCCACTCCCTCCAGTCTCCAGTAGTGCCCCACTCCCTCCACAGTAGTGCCCCACTCCTTCCACAGTAGTGCCCCACTCCCTCCACAGTAGTGCCCCACTCCCTCCACAGTAGTGCCCCACTCCCTCCACAGTAGTGCCCCACTCCCTCCACAGTAGTGCCCCACTCCCTCCACAGTAGTGCCCCACTCCCTCCACAGTAGTGCCCCACTCCCTCCACAGTAGTGCCCCACTCCCTCCACAGTAGTGCCCCACTCCCTCCACAGTAGTGCCCCACTCCCTCCACAGTAGTGCCCCACTCCCTCCACAGTAGTGCCCCACTCCCTCCACAGTAGTGCCCCACTCCCTCCACAGTAGTGCCCCACTCCCTCCACAGTAGTGCCCACTCCCTCCAGTCTCCAGTAGTGCCCCACTCTCTCCACAGTAGTGCCCCACTCCCTCCACAGTAGTGCCCCACTCCCTCCACAGTAGTGCCCCACTCCCTCCACAGTAGTGCCCCACTCCCTCCACAGTAGTGCCCCACTCCCTCCACAGTAGTGCCCCCCTCCCTCCACAGTAGTGCCCCACTCCCTCCACAGTAGTGCCCGACTCCCTCCACAGTAGTGCCCAACTCCCTCCACAGTAGTGCCCCACTCCCTCCACAGTAGTGCCCCACTCCCTCCACAGTAGTGCCCCACTCCCTCCACAGTAGTGCCCCACTCCCTCCACAGTAGTGCCCCCACTCCCTCCACAGTAGTGCCCCACTCCCTCCACAGTAGTGCCCCACTCCCTCCAGTCTCCAGTAGTGCCCCACTCCCTCCACAGTAGTGCCCCACTCCCTCCACAGTAGTGCCCCACTCACTCCACAGTAGTGCCCCACTCCCTCCACAGTAGTGCCCCACTCCCTCCACAGTAGTGCCCCCACTCCCTCCACAGTAGTGCCCCACTCCCTCCACAGTAGTGCCCCACTCCCTCCAGTCTCCAGTAGTGCCCCACTCCCTCCACAGTAGTGCCCCACTCCCTCCACAGTAGTGCCCCACTCACTCCACAGTAGTGCCCCACTCCCTCCACAGTAGTGCCCCACTCCCTCCACAGTAGTGCCCCCACTCCCTCCACAGTAGTGCCCCACTCCCTCCACAGTAGTGCCCCACTCCCTCCAGTCTCCAGTAGTGCCCCACTCCCTCCACAGTAGTGCCCCACTCCCTCCACAGTAGTGCCCCCTCCCTCCACAGTAGTGCCCCACTCCCTCCACAGTAGTGCCCCACTCCCTCCACAGTAGTGCCCCACTCCCTCCACAGTAGTGCCCCACTCCCTCCACAGTAGTGCCCCACTCCCTCCACAGTAGTGCCCCACTCCCTCCACAGTAGTGCCCCACTCCCTCCACAGTAGTGCCCCACTCCCTCCACAGTAGTGCCCCACTCTCTCCACAGTAGTGCCCCACTCCCTCCACAGTAGTGCCCCACTCCCTCCACAGTAGTGCCCCCCTCTCCAGTCTCTAGTAGTAGCCCCCACCTTCCCCACCAGTAGTAACCTCCAATCATAATACATTTTCTAAGGGTTAACCCCGGTTATCTTTACTAAACCCCACCTCCCCCAGGGATATGAGTGTTGTAAAGAGTAACTCTGACTCCCAGAATGTGGACCTGGCTATCTCCGTAATGTTTAACGAGTTGGGTATACAGACCCTGACTGCGCAGGACGTCCTACCTCCGTCAGGTCCTGACCTCCTCGCTATCATCTCCACCATCTTAGAGCTGCAGAAAGTTTACCAGGTACGTGGACTGTTGCTACGGCGAGCCGCGCAATTGTTTTAACACGTGCAATTGTTTTTGTAAGACTCATATCTTAATACTAATTGTTTAATCACGTGATCATTATAAGTGTTTATGGTTTTATCATATTTCTACGACTAACTAAGTTTAGTGGTATCGTGAAATAGTTTTGAAAGAACTATGTAAAAACAAAATAAGGCATAATTATGAGTATAAAATATTCTTATCACTAGTCCACTAGTCGCTACAGTACATATGCAATTAAAATTACATCTCTCACTTTTCTATAGTTTTCTATATGGTTGAATTAAGAATTAACTATAAATAGTTGAATTACGAATTAACTATAAATAGTTGAATTTAGGTTAATGCTGCTTATAACATGGCTGAGAGTAAATTTTTCACGAATATCTTTGCTGTTTGTCTTTATCCAGATAATCGAGATTTTCTGATATATGCACATTTTTGCGATATGCACATTTTTGTCGCGGCAAACTTAGTGAAATATGTTTCTGCAATCGTTGTTTATCTCGAAAGGTTGAGCACGAAAATGATAAAGATTATTTTAGTAATCGCTTTAACTGCACTTTAAATACAGTTTGTCAGTTTATTTGGTACAGCGTTAAACCTTGTGTAATATTATAAGGAGCTAGAGAAAGGTATTAAGCGCTCCAAACCGCTCCGTTCTCTCCCGCCACCGGTAGGTTCCGTGCCTGAATGATTGTTACACGTGATTGTGGAATTTGTGAATGTAATTGTACCGGGAAACCCTGCAACGTAGTACATACATAATACATATTACATTACACTGGAGCTTACACAGTGTAATTTCCTCCAGTCTGTGCTCCGTACGCTTATATAGCCGCGCGGCGCAGACTGAGGGAAATTACACTGTGTAAGCTCGATCCAGTGTAATGTAATATGTATGTACTACGGCTTTAGTTCATGTCTGAAAAACTGCTACTAATGTGATTTATTTGAGATTATTTCACAAAACTTGATCTTATGCTAGCATGATGAGATTTTAGATTCTAAACTAGTTTTTCAGATCCAAACTAAATTACCTAAAATAATGAGTACACCCACCGTAATTGGCATGGCGTTGAAAGATAGAAATTAGAAACTATTTAGAACTATTTTGGTTACGTTTACAAGAATTTGTAAGATTTTACCACCTCGATAATATTGGGAACTGGTGTCTATATTCTTGTGCATGCTCTACAAAAATAGTAACATACATGTGATTTGGTTTAAACGATGTTAATTTGTCTTAGCGTTCGATTTGCCAGCATCCTTTTTATGAATTGTTGCAAAATATTATACATTGTGCCACATTGTGATTATTTAATATTTATAGAAAAAAGCACAAAATAAGTTTTTAGAACAAAATTATATCGCATGCTCAAAAGTCCATCTTTTAAAAACTTTATTTTACAAACTACCATTTACAACTTCTCTGTTTCAAATCCAATCAGTTGATTAGTAAATAGTTGATGAGTTATCTATTTAAACTATTAATTAAGTGTAATTGTTTAACAATTAAATAACATCTTGTTAATTAGTTAATTAGTTAAATAGTTAATTAGTTAATTAGTTAATTAGTTAATTAGTTAAATAACATCTTGTTAATCAGACGGTCGACAATGTGTTGTTGGACAATAAGCCGGTGAAGAAGACAAAGTTAGCTACAAGTGAGAATGAGAAACCTGCCAGCCAACCCGCCCTGCCTGCCAGCGAACCTACTGCAGTGGACCTGTCCGCCACATCTCCCGATAAAGTAGCTGCCACCCCAGGTTTATTTCATCTCAACTAGTGCATTATCTACTTACTATTTAGTGCACTATTTACAGACCAATGCAAGACCAACTAGTGCATTATCTACTTACTTACTAGTCTTAGCGATTGATTATTGATGCTTTTCATACAAACAAGTTAAAACAAATTCTTTATGTCGTGCATCCTGGGTTTGGACAGGATATGCCCGCTTAAAATACTTCCATCGCGTTACACTACATAATTCTCAATAAATGTAATAGATTTGCAGTGTTGTAATTATTTATGACATAAACTTGCACCGTCAGAGAAACCAACACCAATGTTAGACCAACCATCACCTGGCGATCTCAAAAGAGGGTACACAGTCAGAGGAAACTCAGGAAGAAAACTGAAGCTAAATTCATTGCTCAAGTAAGATCAAAGATGAGATTTAATTACTTTTTAAACTTACGATGGTTCATACCGCAAGGAATGATAAAATATATAAGACTGAATTGTTAGCTGTCAAATGACAGTTTTTGATAAGTTATTTTCTAACGGGAGATGTAGTGTTTGCTTCAGTTGGGTGATGTCGGAGAATCCACTGCCTCCACAAGCGGCGTAAGTAAGCCACTCTGCCACTCAGCCAGTGGCTAAGCAAGCCACTCTGCCACTCAGCCAGTGGATAAGCAAACCACTCTGCCACTCAGCCAGTGGTCAAGCAAACCACTCTACCACTCAGCCAGTGGCTAAGCAAACCACTCTGCCACTCAGCCAGTGGATAAGCAAACCACCCTGCCACTCAGCCAGTGGCTAAGCAAACCACCCTGCCACTCAGCCAGTGGATAAGCAAACCACTCTGCCCCTCAGCCAGTGGCTAAGCAAACCACCCTGCCACTCAGCCAGTGGCTAAGCAAACCACTCTGCCACTCAGCCAGTGGATAAGCAAACCACTCTGCCACTCAGCCAGTGGATAAGCAAACCACTCTGCTCCTCAGCCAGTGGCTAAGCAAACCACTCTGCCACTCAGCCAGTGGATAAGCAAGCCACTCTGCCACTCAGCCAGTGGCTAAGCAAACCACTCTGCCACTCAGCCAGTGGATAAGCAAACCACCCTGCCACTCAGCCAGTGGCTAAGCAAACCACCCTGCCACTCAGCCAGTGGATAAGCAAACCACTCTGCCCCTCAGCCAGTGGCTAAGCAAACCACCCTGCCACTCAGCCAGTGGCTAAGCAAACCACTCTGCCACTCAGCCAGTGGATAAGCAAACCACTCTGCCACTCAGCCAGTGGATAAGCAAACCACTCTGCTCCTCAGCCAGTGGCTAAGCAAACCACTCTGCCACTCAGCCAGTGGATAAGCAAACCACTCTGCCACTCAGCCAGTGGATAAGCAAACCACCCTGCCACTCAGCCAGTGGATAAGCAAACCACCCTGCCACTCAGCCAGTGGCTAAGCAAGCCACTCTGCCACTCAGCCAGTGGATAAGCAAACCACCCTGCCACTCAGCCAGTGGATAAGCAAACCACTCTGCCACTCAGCCAGTGGATAAGCAAACCACCCTGCCACTCAGCCAGTGGATAAGCAAACCACCCTGCCACTTAGCCAGTGGATAAGCAAACCACTCTGCCACTCAGCCAGTGGATAAGCAAACCACTCTGCCACTCAGCCAGTGGATAAGCAAACCACTCTGCCACTCAGCCAGTGGATAAGCAAACCACTCTGCCACTCAGCCAGTGGCTAAGCAAACCACTCTACCACTCAGCCAGTGGCTAAGCAAACCACTCTGCCACTCAGCCAGTGGCTAAGCAAACCACCCTGCCACTCAGCCAGTGGCTAATCAAACCACCCTGCCACTCAGCCAGTGGCTAAGCAAGCCAGTGGCTAAGCAAGCCACTCTGCCACTCAGCCAGTGGCTAAGCAAACCACTCTGCCACTCAGCCAGTGGCTAAGCAAACCACCCTGCCACTCAGCCAGTGGCTAAGCAAACCACCCTGCCACTCAGCCAGTGGCTAAGCAAACCACTCTGCCACTCAGCCAGTGGTTAAGCAAGCCAGTGGCTAAGCAAGCCACTCTGCCACTCAGCCAGTGGCTAAGCAAACCACTCTGCTAGTAGCCAGTGGCTAAGCAAACCACTCAGCCAGTGGCTAAGCAAACCACCCTGCCACTCAGCCAGTGGCTAAGCAAGCCAGTGGCTAAGCAAGCCACTCTGCCACTCAGCCAGTGGCTAAGCAAACCACTCTGCCACTCAGCCAGTGGCTAAGCAAACCACCCTGCCACTCAGCCAGTGGCTATGCAAACCACCCTGCCACTCAGCCAGTGGCTAAGCAAGCCAGTGGCTAAGCAAGCCACCCTGCCACTCAGCCAGTGGCTAAGCAAGCCACTCTGCCACTCAGCCAGTGGCTAAGCAAACCACTCTGCCACTCAGCCAGTGGCTAAGCAAACCACTTTGCCACTCAGCCAGTGGCTAAGCAAGCCACTCTGCCACTCAGCCAGTGGCTAAGCAAACCACTCTGCCACTCAGCCAGTGGATAAGCAAACCACTCTGCCACTCAGCCAGTGGCTAAGCAAACCACTCTGCCACTCAGCCAGTGGATAAGCAAACCACCCTGCCACTCAGCCAGTGGTTAAGCAAACCACTCTGCCCCTCAGCCAGTGGATAAGCAAACCACTCTGCCACTCAGCCAGTGGATAAGCAAACCACTCTGCCACTCAGCCAGTGGCTAAGCAAACCACTCTGCCACTTAGCCAGTGGCTAAGCAAGCCACTCTGCCACTCAGCCAGTGGCTAAGCAAACCACTCTGCCACTTAGCCAGTGGCTAAGCAAACCACTCTGCCACTCAGCCAGTGGCTAAGCAAACCACTCTGCCACTCAGCCAGTGGATAAGCAAACCACTCTGCCACTCAGCCAGTGGCTAAGCAAACCACTCTGCCACTCAGCCAGTGGCTAAGCAAGCCACTCTGCCACTCAGCCAGTGGCTAAGCAAACCACTCTGCCACTCAGCCAGTGGCTAAGCAAGCCACTCTGCCACTCAGCCAGTGGCTAAGCAAACCACTCTGCCACTCAGCCAGTGGATAAGCAAACCACTCTGCCACTCAGCCAGTGGCTAAGCAAACCACTCTGCCACTTAGCCAGTGGATAAGAAAACCACTCTGCCACTCAGCCAGTGGATAAGCAAACCACTCTGCCACTCAGCCAGTGGCTAAGCAAACCACTCTACCACTCAGCCAGTGGCTAAGCAAACCACTCTGCCACTCAGCCAGTGGCTAAGCAAACCACTCTGCCACTCAGCCAGTGGATAAGCAAACCACTCTGCCACTCAGCCAGTGGCTAAGCAAGCCACTCTGCCACTCAGCCAGTGGCTAAGCAAACCACTCTGCCACTCAGCCAGTGGCTAAGCAAACCACTCTGCCACTTAGCCAGTGGATAAGCAAGCCACTCTGCCACTCAGCCAGTGGCTAAGCAAACCACCCTGCCACTCAGCCAGTGGCTAAGCAAACCACCCTGCCACTCAGCCAGTGGCTAAGCAAACCACTCTGCCCCTCAGCCAGTGGCTAAGCAAGCCACACGCTATAATGATAAAAGAGCCAAGTAATTTCATCTGCTAAACAAGGCGTTATCTGTATCAGCTGCTGAACAAGGCGTTATCAGCTGCTGAACAAGGCGTTATCAGCTGCTGAACAAGGCGTTATCAGCTGCCGAACAGGGCGTTATCAGCTGCTGAACAAGGCGTTATCAGCTGCTGAACAAGGCGTTATCAGCTGCTGAACAAGGCGTTATCAGCTGCTGAACAAGGCGTTATCAGCTGCTGAACAAGGCGTTATCAGCTGCTGAACAAGGCGTTATCAGCTGCTGAACAAGGCGTTATCAGCTGCTGAACAAGGCGTTATCAGCTGCTGAACAAGGCGTTATCAGCTGCTGAACAAGGCGTTATCAGCTGCTGAACAAGGCGTTATCAGCTGCTGAACAAGGCGTTATCAGCTGCTGAACAGGCGTTATCAGCTGCCGAACAGGGCGTTATCAGCTGCTGAACAAGGCGTTATCAGCTGCTGAACAGGGCTTTATCAGCTGCTGAACAAAGCGTTATCAGCTGCTGAACAAGGCGTTATCAGCTGCTGAACAAGGCGTTATCAGCTGCTGAACAAAGTGTTATCAGCTGCTGAACAAGGCGTTATCAGCTGCTGAACAAGGCGTTATCAGCTGCTGAACAAAATGTTATCAGCTGCTGAACAAGGCGTTATCAGCTGCTGAACAAGGCGTTATCAGCTGCTGAACAGGGCGTTATCAGCTGCTGAACAGGGCGTTATCAGCTGCTGAACAAGGCGTTATCAGCTGCTGAACAAGGCGTTATCAGCTGCTGAACAGGGCGTTATCAGCTGCTGAACAGGGCGTTATCAGCTGCTGAACAAGGCGTTATCAGCTGCTGAACAAGGCGTTATCAGCTGCTGAACAAGGCGTTATCAGCTGCTGAACAGGGCGTTATCAGCTGCTGAACAAGGCGTTATCAGCTGCTGAACAAGGCGTTATCAGCTGCTGAACAAGGCGTTATCAGCTGCTGAACAAGGCGTTATAAGCTGCTGAACAAGGCGTTATCAGCTGCTGAACAAGGCGTTATCAGCTGCTGAACAAGGCGTTATCAGCTGCTGAACAGGGCATTATCAGCTGCTGAACAGGGCGTTATCAGCTGCTGAACAGGGCGTTATCAGCTGCTGAACAGGGCGTTATCAGCTGCTGAACAAGGCGTTATCAGCTGCTGAACAGGCGTTATCAGCTGCTGAACAAGGCGTTATCAGCTGCTGAACAAGGCGTTATCAGCTGCTGAACAATGCGTTATCAGCTGCTGAACAGGGCGTTATCAGCTGCTGAACAGGGCGTTATCAGCTGCTGAACAGGGCGTTATCAGCTGCTGAACAGGGCGTTATCAGCTGCTGAACAAGGCGTTATCAGCTGCTGAACAAGGCGTTATCAGCTGCTGAACAAGGCGTTATCAGCTGCTGAACAGGGCGTTATCAGCTGCTGAACAAGGCGTTATCAGCTGCTGAACAAGGCGTTATCAGCTGCTGAACAAGGCGTTATCAGCTGCTGAACAAGGCGTTATCAGCTGCTGAACAAGGCGTTATCAGCTGCTGAACAAGGCGTTATCAGCTGCTGAACAAGGCGTTATCAGCTGCTGAACAAGGCGTTATCAGCTGCTGAACAAGGCGTTATCAGCTGCTGAACAAGGCGTTATCAGCTGCTGAACAAGGCGTTATCAGCTGCTGAACAAGGCGTTATCAGCTGCTGAACAAGGCGTTATCAGCTGCTGAACAAAATGTTATCAGCTGCTGAACAAGGCGTTATCAGCTGCTGAACAGGGCGTTATCAGCTGCTGAACAAGGCGTTATCAGCTGCTGAACAAGGCGTTATCAGCTGCTGAACAAAGCGTTATCAGCTGCTGAACAAGGCGTTATCAGCTGCTGAACAAGGCGTTATCAGCTGCTGAACAGGGCGTTATCAGCTGCTGAACAGGGCGTTATCAGCTGCTGAACAAGGCGTTATCAGCTGCTGAACAAGGCGTTATCAGCTGCTGAACAAGGCGTTATCAGCTGCTGAACAAGGCGTTATCAGCTGCTGAACAAGGCGTTATCAGCTGCTGAACAAGGCGTTATCAGCTGCTGAACAAGGCGTTATCAGCTGCTGAACAAGGCGTTATCAGCTGCTGAACAAGGCGTTATCAGCTGCTGAACAAAATGTTATCAGCTGCTGAACAAGGCGTTATCAGCTGCTGAACAAGGCGTTATCAGCTGCTGAACAAGGCGTTATCAGCTGCTGAACAAAGTGTTATCAGCTGCTGAACAAGGCGTTATCAGCTGCTGAACAAGGCGTTATCAGCTGCTGAACAAGGCGTTATCAGCTGCTGAACAAGGCGTTATCAGCTGCTGAACAAGGCGTTATCAGCTGCTGAACAAGGCGTTATCAGCTGCTGAACAAGGCGTTATCAGCTGCTGAACAAAATGTTATCAGCTGCCGAACAGGGCGTTATCAGCTGCTGAACAAGGCGTTATCAGCTGCTGAACAAGGCGTTATCAGCTGCTGAACAAGGCGTTATCAGCTGCTGAACAAGGCGTTATCAGCTGCTGAACAAGGCGTTATCAGCTGCTGAACAAGGCGTTATCAGCTGCTGAACAAGGCGTTATCAGCTGCTGAACAAGGCGTTATCAGCTGCTGAACAGGGCTTTATCAGCTGCTGAACAAAGCGTTATCAGCTGCTGAACAAGGCGTTATCAGCTGCTGAACAAGGCGTTATCAGCTGCTGAACAAAGTGTTATCAGCTGCTGAACAAGGCGTTATCAGCTGCTGAACAAGGCGTTATCAGCTGCTGAACAAAATGTTATCAGCTGCTGAACAAGGCGTTATCAGCTGCTGAACAAGGCGTTATCAGCTGCTGAACAGGGCGTTATCAGCTGCTGAACAGGGCGTTATCAGCTGCTGAACAAGGCGTTATCAGCTGCTGAACAAGGCGTTATCAGCTGCTGAACAGGGCGTTATCAGCTGCTGAACAGGGCGTTATCAGCTGCTGAACAAGGCGTTATCAGCTGCTGAACAAGGCGTTATCAGCTGCTGAACAAGGCGTTATCAGCTGCTGAACAGGGCGTTATCAGCTGCTGAACAAGGCGTTATCAGCTGCTGAACAAGGCGTTATCAGCTGCTGAACAAGGCGTTATCAGCTGCTGAACAAGGCGTTATAAGCTGCTGAACAAGGCGTTATCAGCTGCTGAACAAGGCGTTATCAGCTGCTGAACAAGGCGTTATCAGCTGCTGAACAGGGCATTATCAGCTGCTGAACAGGGCGTTATCAGCTGCTGAACAGGGCGTTATCAGCTGCTGAACAGGGCGTTATCAGCTGCTGAACAAGGCGTTATCAGCTGCTGAACAGGCGTTATCAGCTGCTGAACAAGGCGTTATCAGCTGCTGAACAAGGCGTTATCAGCTGCTGAACAATGCGTTATCAGCTGCTGAACAGGGCGTTATCAGCTGCTGAACAGGGCGTTATCAGCTGCTGAACAGGGCGTTATCAGCTGCTGAACAGGGCGTTATCAGCTGCTGAACAAGGCGTTATCAGCTGCTGAACAAGGCGTTATCAGCTGCTGAACAAGGCGTTATCAGCTGCTGAACAGGGCGTTATCAGCTGCTGAACAAGGCGTTATCAGCTGCTGAACAAGGCGTTATCAGCTGCTGAACAAGGCGTTATCAGCTGCTGAACAAGGCGTTATCAGCTGCTGAACAAGGCGTTATCAGCTGCTGAACAAGGCGTTATCAGCTGCTGAACAAGGCGTTATCAGCTGCTGAACAAGGCGTTATCAGCTGCTGAACAAGGCGTTATCAGCTGCTGAACAAGGCGTTATCAGCTGCTGAACAAGGCGTTATCAGCTGCTGAACAAGGCGTTATCAGCTGCTGAACAAGGCGTTATCAGCTGCTGAACAAGGCGTTATCAGCTGCTGAACAAAATGTTATCAGCTGCTGAACAAGGCGTTATCAGCTGCTGAACAGGGCGTTATCAGCTGCTGAACAAGGCGTTATCAGCTGCTGAACAAGGCGTTATCAGCTGCTGAACAAAGCGTTATCAGCTGCTGAACAAGGCGTTATCAGCTGCTGAACAAGGCGTTATCAGCTGCTGAACAGGGCGTTATCAGCTGCTGAACAGGGCGTTATCAGCTGCTGAACAAGGCGTTATCAGCTGCTGAACAAGGCGTTATCAGCTGCTGAACAAGGCGTTATCAGCTGCTGAACAAGGCGTTATCAGCTGCTGAACAAGGCGTTATCAGCTGCTGAACAAGGCGTTATCAGCTGCTGAACAAGGCGTTATCAGCTGCTGAACAAGGCGTTATCAGCTGCTGAACAAGGCGTTATCAGCTGCTGAACAAAATGTTATCAGCTGCTGAACAAGGCGTTATCAGCTGCTGAACAAGGCGTTATCAGCTGCTGAACAAGGCGTTATCAGCTGCTGAACAAAGTGTTATCAGCTGCTGAACAAGGCGTTATCAGCTGCTGAACAAGGCGTTATCAGCTGCTGAACAAGGCGTTATCAGCTGCTGAACAAGGCGTTATCAGCTGCTGAACAAGGCGTTATCAGCTGCTGAACAAGGCGTTATCAGCTGCTGAACAAGGCGTTATCAGCTGCTGAACAAAATGTTATCAGCTGCCGAACAGGGCGTTATCAGCTGCTGAACAAGGCGTTATCAGCTGCTGAACAAGGCGTTATCAGCTGCTGAACGCTCTCTACCGTGATATATGTACACAAACCGATCCTTAAACCTTGCTTTTTGATTTTCTATATTTCTATATTTTAGTTTCTAGCACCCATAGTATGCGTACTCCCGGTGAACTAACCTCATTTCAGGTGGATAATGTTGAAGTGCTTCCTTCCACCACCCCTAAGAAACACACTCCCAACAAAGGTTCCCAGAAGTGCCACACTTGTGCACTCAGTGTACTGGTGCTCAAACGTGTCGCTATTGAGGGGTCAGTTATCTTTTCTCTTTTTATATTATATTACTTATCATATCACATTTAATTGACTTTAGAATCTAGTTATTTTTTGTGATTCGTTGAGTGCGAAGATATTTAAAAACATTGTATCTTAATAATAATTAATCGATCAGTAATTGATCCTCTGTCCAGGTATGTGTTCCACCGGAAGTGTTTCGTGTGTGAGGATTGTCAGACTCTACTGAAGACCTCAACCTACCATCTCATAACATCACCTGACCCTGACACTCCTGGTTAATCTACTTTTTACACTCAAAATAAAACCAAACTCATCCAGATTTTGTCTGTCTTCCCGAATCTTCAACAACTTTTCCACGCCCGTTGATCAATTTATTGACAAAGCTCTTTTCCTCAGGACGATTCTTCTGTAAGAAGCATTTTAACGATATAGTGAACCGAAGCCGAGAGATGAAGAAGAGTCTGTTGGGACAGAAGAAACCTCCTACGAGGAGTAAGGAGAAGAAACAAGCTCGTCCTGTGTCTGGTATGCAAATAGTTATTTATCTTTGTTCATACGCGGTAATCGTTAAGGGTCATTCATTGAATAAGTGCGGTAATTTTGTAGCTTCTTCACAAGCTAGTTTTCATCTAAGTGTAATATTAATAATTTCAACATTTAAAAATCAGTATTGTAATACTTGTATCGTAGTGCTAAGATATCTTTCAGCCTGTTACGATTCCATGAAGATGTCTAACAGAACGTTCCGTCCGTCCACCCCTGACGTTCCTGAAGATGACATCCCAGAAATAGTCCCAACAAAACCAGATCCAAAACCAGAAAAGCCCTCCAAAACAGAAACCAGCCCTGCCAGACCACTGAAGACTCTTCCCGCCACACCAGCCATTAAGGATAAGATGCCCTCCGCGGATGCTCGCTATCGTGACACAGCATTGGAGATACACCGCGACAAAGCTGGTAACAAACGGAGACCAGAGTCACCAGCCTCAAAACAGAAACGGAGACCAGAGTCACCAGCCTCAAAACAGAAAGCTGTCACTCCTGCAAGTAAGCGACCTAAATCTCCAGACACCAACCCCTTCGCGAGCGCTATGTCTCCTAAGCTGACAGGGAGGGTGAAGATAACGGAGACAAAGTCTCCAGAGCTGGCGAGAACAAGGACTGCTAGCACCAGGAAGGAGAAACCCACCTCTGCCGCTAACAAAGTCTCTTCTTACCATGAAGGTAATTGTTTCTTTTTCTGCAATCGCGTGTTTTTTTCACAATCACTTAGGCAATATCCAGCGGAATTTCGCAGCGTGAACCCTAACCTTATCCATAACCCTACCCCTAACTCTAACCTTAACCATATTCCACTTCGAGATATTTGCGCGGAATACCGCTTCATGCTTCTCTGGAAGTGCCCTAAACTAGGCATTTTCATTGATTAACAATATTAACAATTATATTAGTTACATAACATCAACTCACTTACTTTTAACTTACTGACTGAGTATCAGTATTCTTAAACAGCTGGTAACATTTTCACTGATCCTCCCAGATCTACCTATGGAAGGACTACCAGACAACAGTCTCTCAAAGTCAGCCTCTAACCGTCCACCACCCCCAATAGACCATCTACCTTCAGAAGGGATGCCTAGTCAGGGTCTCCCCATCAGTAGCAATGTTACTGTCCGCAAGAAGAGTAAGTTATTGTTACCTTCGTTATTTCGTGCTTCACGTGGTATGACGTCACCACACGTGATATGACGTCATACCACGTGATATGACGTCACACCACGTGATATGATATGACGTCACACCAGTGTCCGCAAGAAGAGTAAGTTACTGTAACAGTGACCTCCGTTATATTTCGTGCTTCAATCTTTCGCACACAGATCCTGCATCGTGAAGAAAACGAATTATCGGTTGTCTAAAACCTCTTTAGTCAGCTCACTTAATTTTAAGTTGCCTTTAATTTGGATCTTCATTACTTTATGTAATCAATTAATTATGTAATGGTGTAAATCATGACTAGACCCTACGGTAAGTGTTTCATTATTTGTCAGGTCAGTTCGATATCGTAGTTAAATCCTTTTTTTGTCTCGGTCAGTATTCAGTACTCATTGTTTGTGTTGTCGTATAATCAGGCAATTTAAAATACATACATTGTTGATGATCGTAGTTAATGGATTTTACCCTTTAATGTTGCGAATAGTAACTTTAATTCGGCTTAATTGATTATAGTCGTTTTTGTTGTCAATGAGTGCTTTCAGTCAAAATTAAACGTTTAATATGTGATCTGTCCAAAATCTTCGTGTTGACATATTGACTTCAGAAAATCGTAGCCAATCAGTTACAACATAAATCCTGCTTCGTTGGTTCGCTGTAATGTATCAATGTATCATGACAGCAGAGATTTCCATTCACATCCAACTCTCCCAGCCGTGAAGCCCTCTAAAACCAGGAGCAGGGTCTTTTCCAAGAGTACCAAACTCCTTAAACCCAAACCCCCTAAACCCGAGAGTACGAGAAGTTCACTGAGTCTAGGGCCCTTAGCGTGTTTCGGTAAAATAAGAGACAGAAAGCTCGGTCTGTGTGTTGTGAGATTGGTGATGTGTATTGTGTGTATCTAGATTTGCATCCGGCGGTCATGAATTATCTGGCCTTGTGCCAATTAAAGAGTGGTGTAGACAGTGTCACGTGATACACGCGGTGTCACGTGATACACGCGGTGACACGTGATACACGGGTCACCATTCGGAATAAGGGCCACCATTCGGAATAACCTAACTGATGGAATTATTGTAGTTTAAACGAATTTCTTGATTACGCTTTAAATAATCAGTCTAAAAGCTCGTTTGAGTTAAAGCATTTAAAAACTTAATCATAAGATTATAGAACAACCATGTTTAACGTAACGAGTCCTAATTTGAAGACTCTAGCCTGTTTACTAGATTAAAAGGAAAATGCATGAAGACAGATTTAGTGAAACAGAATATTTTAAATCCTATGCACGAACAATTCATTCACAGCCGTTGATGATTCCTATCGTTAATTGCATAATAACCTTAATTACGAGATATACCCTGTGGTAGCTCAGTTAAAGTACATATCACTGTTTAAAAGCGTATTATTAAGTTAAAACTACAAATATACCACCCACTCTGACACACCTCCCAATTAACAGTGCCCCCTCCTTCAGGTAAGAAGACACACAAGGCACCCCCTGCTCCCAAACCACGTGATAAACCACGTGATAAATCACGTGATAAACCACGTGATAAGTCCAACTCGGTGGGCTCCTTACTCTCCTCAGATGCTAGGGAGAGGAGCAGGACTATGTCTCCTTCTTCTAACAACTTCAAGAAGAAGGGGGATAAGTCTAAGGACTTTGTTGCTGGTTAGTTTGACTGGGGTTAGGTACACTATTCTGTTGGCAGCTGGTTTTAAGCCAGATTTGTACAGATAATAGTTTATAACTGTCGCTCAGCAAGACTTATAGTGGGCTAGATGGTCGGTGATTTATAGAAATGTCACGTTACTTTTCCCTACCTTCTGACATTAACTATTTTTTAAATAAGGTCATTTTTTGGATTTTTGGTGATTTCATCGAGTTTAAGAAGTAGATAATTAGATCCTTATGTTTTCAGATGAGGTGGATACTGAGCCCGTGACATCCCCATCAGCTGTACCACTTTCACCCCCTCCCAGCGAAACTCTTTCCGAAGATAAACCCGCTCCTGCAGATAAACCCACTCCTGACATCGCATCAGGTAAGAGTTTGATTTAAGATAAAGTATTTATGATCGATTTTATTTTGAGTTTCGATTCGAATGTTTTACGTTCGAGGAGGCTACTGATATTTCTTGTACAAAATCTATAGTTTTTTGCCGAGTTGGAAGTGAGAAGAGTCTAGAGAGAGAGAGACATATAGCGTTGTCAGGTTAAGTTGGTCCCAGAGGTAACCAATTAGGATGCGTGGTTTGAATTAATATTCACTTGTAAACAAGTAAAAGTAAGTCTGAGGAGTTAGGATGATTTCAGGGGGTAAATTTCAGCTGATACATGTAAAAATAAAATGCTACGAATTTAAGCGAAGAAAAAAGAAATTACACTTATATAATGATATAATTAAGAAATTATATAATAATATTGAATCCCAAAAAGAAAAAAAAAATAAGTGACGAGAAAATAGTGCTGATTATTACTTAAGTTATTTAGAAAGATAATAGTAATTATTTATAGTAACGTCTAGAATCCCACACACGTTGATGTCCGCACAGTGAAGCATGACCCCCAGTGATAATTGCAGCTTTTAGTTCCTTGTGTTCAGACAAATCGTGTCTTCCTCGCTTTCATCATCACATACAGGTCTGAAAAGGAATGGATTTAGTATGCGTTAAATATGTGAATATCAAAAAGAGATTTACAAGATCTCCACAAGAAGGATGAATAATAAATATTGAACTAAGTTCGTATTTGAATGCTTCACAACGTAATCCAAATGCAAACTCTTCTCCCGATTTTTAAAAGTCCTAGTTAATTTTTACCTCTATCTGAAGTGAAAGTGAAAGTCTCAAGTTTACCTCTATCTAAAGTGAAAGTGAAAGTCTCAAGTTTACCTGTAATAAAGTGAAAGTGAAAGTTTATATTTACCTGTATCTAAAGTGTCTCTGTAGCGTGTCCTCGTGACACTTCAAACTACGCTTAGTTTCTGTCAGCTCCTGTTTGGTGCTTTGCAGCTCCTCCTGGGTGTTGGTGAGGGAAGTCTTGGTTTCTTTCAACTCTTGTTCTGCTGTGTTAAGCCTTTCTTCAATCAGTCTCAGTCTTTCTTTGGTGTGAGGAACTACGGGGCAGTTTGTAGGGATCTCAACCACATTTCCAGTTCTCTGTTGCGACATTATATCCTCCCACTTGATAAGTCTATTTGAGTTGAGTATCTCCTCCTCCTCAGAACACATGTCAGAGGCCATTGCTCTTATCTCTGTAGAAGTGAGTACCCTGTTGAAAATGTTCATCTTGAACACGTCTCCGCCAAAAATGAACCTCGACTCCACCATCTCATCAGCTCTATTCCCCATACTCATTTTACCTCCTGTCTCTATTTGTCTCCTATTCGTGCTTGTAGACCCAACTTCCTGGCCGTTGAAGTAAGCTCTGAGAATGTAGTCTCCCCATGTCAAGCAGAAATGAAACCACTCATTTGCTGGGGCCTTGAATTTACCATCCAGATTGAGATTACTTTCGACTACCTCGTTCCAGTTTTCATCAGCTTCTAAATAAATTCCATGCTGACTGGCGAGGTAGTAATCTAGTGCAACAGGTGATCTGGTCGTCTCACTTCGCCTCTTAATCCAGGTGCAAATTGACATTTGTGTTGCAAATGGGCTCATGTCTGGGTACCATTGTATTTTGTCATCCTGACCATCCCCAAAACTTAATGCATTGTACGTCTGTTGTTGTGCTGGAGAACAGCCCACTCCCAGGAGAAGCGTGGCAACAACCACTAGAATCATTTGGAGAGAACTACAGGACCTAGAAATGCTGTTAGTAAAAGAATTATAAATATTAGTAGTTGACTTGTTTATATAGTCGCACTTAATTCTCATTTTATTGCCACGTGCATCTGAAAGCCTTATGCATTATGGCTTTATGGGCATTTTTTTGCTCGATACGCTAGGGACCCCGAAACACTAGTCAGGGGAAAAGTGATCGATTTGAGGGTTCCGTTGGATCGGAATGTTCACAAGGATTTCTCAACGGAATATGGTAGTGAAGACCCCTACAAACATAATTAAACTTGTTGCCAATTTTGTATCTCAATGCCACACCTTTTTTTGCCACGCCCATTCTGAGCGTATAGTAAAAAAATTTGGTTGAATTGGTCATGCTACTTATAACTTATCAAACTAGGGGTTTAAGACTTGAGAAACATGTTGCGACTAACCATTTGAATTTACTGTGCTCAAAAATAGGGGTTCTTCGACTAATTGAGAAATGGGTAAAAAACATTAGTCCAGTTAAACTTAAGTGGCATATACATATTAATTGTGTATTTCACTGCATTAGAGTTTTTTGCTACTGAATCGGGTTAAATAGGTCAATTGTATTCATAATTACTGGAAGTACCAAAATGAAGAGCAGTGTACTGCTTATCATCAGAGGCAACAGCAGACAAGACGATGACGACGATCAACAAGAGGAACATAACTGCTGTTTTCGAGCGAGAATTAAAAATACTGTTATCTAGTAAAGGGCATGCGTTAAGGCAAAAGCTGACACTTTCGAGAGCAGAGCTGGTTGCTCTTAACATGAACTTAACCTGAATCGCTACGTTTTTAACACTAGATAACACAACAAGGTGGCACAAAAAAACCTCAAAAAGATAATATTCTTTGGTATTTTTCGGTTCAATATTGAGCCCGAGGCAGTTTATCAGTGTTGATATTTAATCAATATTTCTGACATATCAATTTAAGTTTTTCAAAATGTTGAACGGTATCCTTAAGGGGGGGGGGGGGGGTTCACCCTGATTTTTTTTATGAAACTTGGTTTCGAGATTACAGTTGACCAACAAACTATGACCGGTGACCGAACTTTTGAGGGGGTCCCGGACCTAAACCGACAAACGGTGCCCGCGGGGCAGCCACGCCCATATTTGGTCCAAATTAGGCCAAATTTAGCTAAATGCCCTGAACATGCTCAAAATCCAGATTTTAGTCCTAGTTTGTTGGTCAACTATCTCGAAACCAAGTTTCACAAAAAATCAGGGTGAACCCCCCCCCCCCCCCCCCCCCCCCCCCCTTAATTAAGAACTCTAAAGAAATGCTGTAAGTAAAAGAATGAAGGAATAAATAATGTATTTGCAGAGCTAAGTTAGATGTCATAAATTCGTTAACTAGCTTGTTTGCTTGCAAAATAGGGAGCAACTGGCTCGTCCGGGAAAACAATAGCATATATATATTAATAATCTTAAGTGCTAAGATCTAAACAGACTCTTCTTCGTGATGTTGTTACACGAATAGGATAATGAAAATTACTAGTTGGTTTGTGTGTAGATAGTAGGTCTGTGCGGCTTCTAGTGATAATAGAAAATTATTATAATTATTACGTAAAAATTATTATAAAAGTTATGTTTATATGGAAACAAGGAGAGTAAGTTTTACATATTGAGGCACTTTTCTGGAAACTACTTTTGTTCATGTTCAGTTTATGCTTCCCTGAGCATTATGAGCCGGAAATACTTTTTCGGTCCGTACCTACATTCGGAAGGCTGTGGATGTGATTAGTTCATTATAATTATAAAGAACGGAGTTAAAGAAGAATGCGCAAATTTGGTCCTCAGAGAATTGGAATTATCGCAATTTGTCGCGAAGAACTGTTTGTCTCGGCAAACGTCAAAAATCGCGATTTGTCGCAGGGAATGGGAAAAATCGCGATTCTGCACGTGCCGCTATTTCCTCACACATCCAGAAAGTTAAAAATTTCCTCGCAAATACAAATTTTCTGCTTTTTGTGACCCGCTCGCTTCGCTCGCGAATTTTCCACTTTCGCAATGTCGGCGAGTGAAGCAGGACAGTTCTTAAGTATTTGGGGGGGAGCCAAGTAGATTTTTGTAGATATTTGGATAATGTCATCCACTTTTTTCGTGAATTATCCATTGACAATAATCTACAAATATCTACATTTATCTACAAAAAATGTATATCTCAAATATGTGCCCAGAAATTCTACTGAATTTTTGGAGATAAATGTATAAATTTGTAGAATTTGTAGAATTTTCGTGAATTATCCATTGACAATAATCTACAAATATCTACATTTATCTACAAAAAATGTAATCTCAAATATGTGCCCAGAAATTCTACTGAATTTTTGGAGATAAATGTATAAATTTGTAGAATGTCATCCACTTTTTTCGTGGATTATCCATGCTACATTAATCTACAAATATCTACAAATATCTACTTGGCTCCCCCCCTATTTGGAGCTAGGTCCCAGGAAATTTTTTGCGTTTTTTGCTTGGCCACATTAAAATCTACAATAACAAAATATTTATAGCCCTTCAAAATAGTTACAAAATGGTTTTCTCCTACAACCCATTTACAAAATGACCCACAAGTAAAACATGGCCAGCTTGCACCAATCTGTTATCACAAATTATTATATGTGCCTTGCAGAGTAGAGGCAACCATATCCTGAGAAATGTAGACTGCATACAACTTAAACTTTCGCACAGACAGGAATCGAATATATGTTTGCTGCAGGCAAAAATTCTTGATGATTTTGCACATACAGAAGGAAGGCCGAGAAGCAATTTGGCAATAGAGATCATTTTCAAACACAGTTTCAAAAACGATTCAAAGAACTGTTAGTTATTTTTCTCTTTTATCAAGGACAAAAGAAAATCGCGATTATTTAGGCCAAAAATCGCGGCGCCGCGACAATTCAAATTAGGCAAAATCGCGGCGAAAGATAATGTATTTGCAGACC
Organism: Bolinopsis microptera; assembly: GCF_026151205.1. Classification (NCBI taxonomy): domain Eukaryota; kingdom Metazoa; phylum Ctenophora; class Tentaculata; order Lobata; family Bolinopsidae; genus Bolinopsis; species Bolinopsis microptera. Next base: position 16,416,085 of record NC_087081.1, on the reverse strand, counting down.
TGTTAGATGTCATAAATTCGTTAACTAGCTTGTTAGTAATAGTATAGTTTAAGATTAGGGAGCGACAGGCTCGTCAGGCAAAACAATAATATCTATCGTATCGGAACAGTTTTATATCACGTTGACTATTCTTTCGCAGTTTATTATTTAGCTTTCTAGCAGTATATATTTTGTTTTCTATATTCTTTCAGACTTTTACTTAAGTCTAGTTATACATTACTTTATCATATTTTATCGAACTAAGATGTAGTATTGCCAGATCCCAGTTCATTTTGTAACGGAGTTTTATATTAACAGGAAACGATGTGACAGAGTCGATATATTTTAATGTTGCCATGGGGTGGCAACTGGCAAGTTATGATTTTGCAGCCGTATAAAACGGTTTTACATAAACCCTAATCCTAACCCTAACCCTAACCATAACCCGAAGCTAACCATAACCCTAACTCTAACCCGAGCCCTAAACAATAAAATTCATGTTTTACTAGCCTGTCACGTGACCAAAACGGTTTTTGCCCATAACTCTCCAGGGAAGCATTTTTACCATATAATACGTCATGGGGGGTGATTCGGAATCAGCGTCCACAATATTGAATATACCGATTGAGATCAATTTCATACCCAAAGGGCCTTTTCACAAGAATTTTTTTTTAATTTGGGCGAGCGATTTAGTAGATGCGGGCAAGTCCCCATACATCGTGGTCCGGTAGTTTCATTGCGTCATAATATTAATAATCTTTAGTGTGTACTGAGTGTTAGCCAAGGAATAGTGTTAAGATCTAAACAGACTCTTCTTCATGATGCCTACGATCGACACATTTTTAAGTTAGAAAACGGTAAGAGGTACGTGGCTGGTTTTTTCGGTATAGTGCCCACAAAACTCTGACGAAGCACAAGAGCCTAAGTTTTTTAATCGGCCGGTGATAAGTGGTTAAATTGATGATTTTGTGACCCCAATGTGATACTAAAGTGTCTCTCCCTCTTATCTCCCCTACTCTCTCTCTCTCTGTCTCTCTCTCTCTCTCTCTCTCTCTCTCTCTCTCTCTCTCTCTCTCTCTCTCTCTCTCTCTCTCTCTCTCTCTCTCTCTCTCTCTCTCTCTCTCTCTCTCTCTCTCTCTCTCTCTCTCTCTCTCTCTCTCTCTCTCTCTCTCTCTCTCTCTCTCTCTCTCTCTCTCTCTCTCTCTCTCTCTCTCTCTCTCTCTCTCTCTCTCTCTCTCTCTCTCTCTCTCTCTCTCTCTCTCTCTCTCTCTCTCTCTCTCTCTCTCTCTCTCTCTCTCTCTCTCTCTCTCTCTCTCTCTGTCTCTCTCTCTCTCTCTCTAGTCTCTCTCTCTCCCATATTCAACAGATATTCTATATCAAGTATTACTATTAGATACGTGAGGGGCACTCGGAATAATTGAAGTATGCTTTGACTGAGTGATTTCATACTTTTGCACCGTTTTAACTACCAAAATAAATGTAATGGGGTTTTAGAATACAATAGGCGGGTTTATACTTTTGCATTTCAACTCCGATAGTGAAGTCCCGGACGTAGGCCTTGGTTACACTAGTATAACATAATCTCGAATATATTATCGCTATCAAACAGCATACTGGAAGCTATATTGGTCAATTATGTGTTGAGTTTGTACAATTTGTATAGAAACTTAGACAAATAAACACCAGCGATTCAAGCTGTAACTTACTTGTTGTTACACGAATTATGAATTAGGGATACACTGGCTCATCGGATTAGAGAAATGACAATTGCTAATTGGTTTGTGTGTAGATAGAAGGTCTGTGCGGCTTCTAGTGATAATAGAAAATTATTATAATTATTAAGTAAAAATTATTGTAAAAGTTATGTTTATATAGAAACAAGGAGAGTAACTTACATATCGAGGCACTCTCCTTGTTCCTAGCTATCGAGAATGACTCGGACCGAAAATTTTCTAAATCGAAATTATTTTCGAATTTTTTCTGGAAACTACTTTTGTTCATGTTTCATGCTACCCTGATCATTATGAGCAGAAAATACTTTTTCGGTCCGTACCTACATTTGGAAGGCTGTGGATGTGATTAGTTCCATATAATTATAAAGAACGTGATATTTGGCCCTCGGATTTAAAGGAGAGTGCGCAAATTTGGAACTCAGAGAACTGGAATAATCAGGATTTGTCGAGAGAATCTGAGAAAATCGCGATTTGTCTCGGCAAACATCAAAAATCGCGATTTGTCGCCGAGAATGGGAAAATCGCGATTCTGCACGTTCTGCGATTTCCCTTTTACCTTGTCTTCTATTTGTCAACAATTTTGGATTATTTTTAGAAAATTCCCTCTTTACCCCAGAAAATTCATGGTAAAATGTTTCAAAATTCAGATTGTAGACTTTATAATTTCCTCTTTGGCACCAAAAATTAGGTATAAACTACAGTACAGCTGTACTTACACCCACATTCACAAGCATGCAATGATGCAAGCTCACCTGGTCCAATGAGCGGGAAACGAAGAACAAGCTCTGGTGACGTCACAGTCACGTGACCTCAGGCTCATAATCACGTGCCTCAGACCCAATCAATTGGGTTATGGCCTGGTCAGCCCCCTGTCACCCGATCTTGAGGTGACGTACGACACCTTGTTAACTCAATCGATGTCTGGCTGCACATTTTCACATGCCAAACTCAAAAGGGTCTTACGGAGTTGTGCGAGATAACGATACATAGAGGCCGCAGAATTATGAGGACTACCAGACAGGCCCTACAACTAAAGAAATGCTGTACGTAAAAGAATGAAGGAATAAATAAATTTCCGTAGTTAACGTGTGTTTATAGTGATTTTATTATCAAAATAATAATAAATGATTATATAATATGAATACTTAATAATACTTTCAACACTACTGTTTAACAAATAATTTGAGGCTCTAAGGATGTAGTTTAACGAAGATTTCAAGCCTTACGATGTGCGTTTCCCTTCGTGTCCAAAAGCATTAGATTTTATTATCATGTTCGCGGAACGAAACTCTAAAGTAGAAATAAACCATTTGATAACGTTACAAAGGATCTTTTAGAGGTGTTAACCTTTATCATATTCCAAATGTCTCTAATTTTGAGATAATTAGAAACACTCAATTGTCTAATGTCTAGCTTGAATAAAATAGCAACGTGTCGAGGTAAACTGGTCTGTCACTTCTTAGACCTTAGCTAGACGACACGTGAATAGTGAAGTATTTATATTAAGAGAGTGGGGACTGGATTACACCTCGTCAAATTTTCTCAGGATATTAAAAGAGGTAATGGGGTTGCATCCCCCTCCCCTCCAAAGATTCAACAGTAATGCGGCTATTTCATAAAGACCGTTGTGATCCAGGAATTGACAGTTGACTGAGTTAGGATGGGCTATGATAATATTTCCGCAGTCCCTGGGATAGAATACCCGCCCAACTAACAGGGGGGATGCGTGGTTTGAATTAATATTCACTTGTAAACAAGTAAACGTAAGTCTGAGGAGTTAGGATGATTTCAGGGGTAAATTTCAGCTGATACATAATAAAATGCTACGAATTTAAGCGAAGAAAGAAGAAATTACAACACGTACAATCAATCATTATCGGTTGTATAATTTTCTTAGATTTTTACGATCATATCTTAACCGACAAATTAAAGTTAATCAAGCACTTACATAATGATTAATTAATATAAGTAATATCGAATCCCAAAAAGAAAAAACTTAATAAGTGGCTTAATAGAGAAAATAGTGCTGATTATTACTAAAGTTATTTAGAAAGATAATAGTAATTATTTATAGTAACGTCTAGAATCCCACACATGTTGATGTACGCACAGTGAGGTTTTAGTTCCTTTTGTTCAGACAATCACAGACAGGTCTGAAAGAGAATGAATTTAGTATGCGTTAAATATGTGGATTTAAGAAATAAATTTACAAGATATTCAATAGAACTTAGAAGGGTGAATAATGAATAATGAACTAATTTTTATTTGAATGCTTCACAACGAAATCCAAAATCCAAATGTGAACTCTTCTCCTTATTTTTTAAAGTCCTAGTTTAAACTGTTACCTTTTTTATTTTTTCTTTTATTTCCTTTTCTTTTCCTTCTAGGGCGGCAAGTATTGCAAAGCTCTTTCAGCTCCTGCTTGTTGCTCTGCAGCTCCTCCTGGGTGTTGGTGAGGGAAGTATTGGTTTCTGTCAGCTCCTGCTTGGTGCTCTGCAGCTCCTCCTGGGTGTCTTTTAACTCTTGTTCTGCTGTGTTAAGCCTTTCTTCAATCCGTCTCAGTCTTTCTTCGATGTCAGAGTTCACATTTAAATTGATGTCAGGAACTACGGAGCAGGTTGTAGGGATCTCAACCACATTTCCAGTTCGTTGCTGCGACAATATATCCTCCCACTTGAGAAGTCTATTTGAGTTGAGTTTTTCCTCCTCCTCAGAACACCTGTCAGAGGCCATTGCTCTTATTTCTGTAGAAGTGAGTACCCTGTTGAAAATGTTCATCTTGAACACGTCTCCGCCAAAAGTGAACTTCGGATCCACCACCGCATCAGCTCTATTCCCCATACTCATTTTACCTCCTGTCCCTATTAGTCTCACATTCGTGCTTGTAGACCCAACTTCCTGGCCGTTGAAGTAAGCTCTGAGAATGTATTCTCCCCATGTCAAGCAGAAATGGTACCACTCATTTACTGGGGCCTTGAATTTACCATCCAGATTGAGATTAGTTTCGACTACCTCGTTCCAGTCTTTATCAGCTTCTAAATAAATGTTATGCTGACTTGCGACGAAGTAATGTAGTACGACAGGTTGGGACGTCACACTTCGCATCTTAATCCAGGTGCAAAGTGACATTTGTGTTGCAAATGGGCTCATGTCTGGGTACCATTGTATTTTATCATCCTGACCACCCCCAAATTGTAATGCACTGTACTTCTGTTGTGCTGTAGAACAGCCTACTCCCAGGAGAAGCGTGACAACAACCACTAGAATCATTTAGAGACAACTACAGGACATAGAAATGCTGTTAGTAAAAGAATTATAAATATTAGTAGTTGACTTGTTTATATAGTCGCACTTCATTCTCATTTTATTGCAACGTGCATCTTAAAGCCTTATGCATTATGGGCATTTTTTGCTCGATACGCTAGCGACCCGAAACACTAGTCAGGGGAAAAGTGATTGATTTGAGGGTTCCGTTGGATCGGAATGTTCACAAGGATTTCTCAACGGAATATGGTAGTGAAGACCCCTACAAACATAATTAGACTTGTTGCAAATTTTTTATCTCAATACCACACCCTTTTTTTGCCACGCCCATTTTAAGCGTATAGTAAAAATTCCTGTTTTCGAGAATTTTGGTTGAATTGGTCATGCTCCTTATCAAAATAGGGGTTTAAGACTTGAGAAACATGTTGCGACTAACCATTTGAACTTACTGTGCTCAAAAATAGGGGTTTTTCATTAGTCCAGTTAAGTGGCATATAGGTATTAATTGTGTATTTCATTGCATTAGAGTTTTTTGCGACTGAATCTGGTTAAATAGGTCAATTGTATTCATGATTACTGGAAGTACCAAAATGAAGAGGAGTGTACTGCTTATCATCAGAGGCAACAGCAGGCAAGACGATGACGACGATCAACAAGAGGAACATAACCGAGGGCATGCGGAGGCGTTAAGGCAAAAGCCTTACGGGTCGTTAAAATATTACGTAATTACTTTTTGGAATTGACCATCCAGATTCCAGATTGAGATTACGGGAGGCCGACGGGCGACGATCAGGCCCCCTCATTATTAGGGGTCCCACGGAGATCAGATCATGACACCAATTAGTGACGTATAATACGCCACTGAGTCAATATGCTTGTAATATTAAAAGTCAATGCAAAAAAAAAGTAATTCAACTTTCCAATGTTTCTGATGTTACATCGTGAAAAACGCTTAATCCTAACCATAGTCACGACAATGGCGTAACGAATGAACGGCGGGGGGGCGCCATGTGGGACAATTTTGAAAAACTTAACTGGGTACTAGCAAATCCGCGCATTTTGCTCTAGAAACACACTTTTTTATAGATTTTACCGATCACCTAATTTGTTCAATTTTAGAGAGGGTCTGGGGGCGAATTTTCGGCGGGGGGGGGGGGGGCGCCAACAGGCAATGTTACGCCACTGAGTTACGGACATGTCGGTATTGTACACAATGATACCAAGTACACAAATGCGATAGAACGAATGACAGCTGATGGTGCAAAAAAGTGGAGTATTAGGTCAATAGTGCGATTAGTGGGACTTGCAAAATGCGATGGAAGATATAGTCATCTAGTGAATTATTATACATGAGCTTAAATGCCTAATTCTGATGATGCCTAACGAATCCATTATGTTGATACCAAGTTAATAGTTATACATGTAGTCTATTGTGATGAAGGGGGCAGATTTGTATTACACCCAGCTATCAATGATGGATCATTGTACACTGTTGCGGGCTTACTCTATTCACCATTGTTTGGGTTGGGTAATCCCTGAGCAGAGTGTTTCGCCCAGCTTTCAATGATGAATTCTACACTGTTGAGCTTACTCCGAATCTCTCAGTGGCTATTTTTCACAGTACGCACCATGCCAATAAGTGCAATTATGCCGTACAGTACCGTAAAATGGGGGAACTTCGCCATGTTATACAGCTATTTCATGTTATTTAGAAAATGCGACACGAGTACTTGAAAAAGTTTATAGCTCATATGAACAGGATTAGTAAAAAAAATAAAAACAAGCCAGGGCATGGCAAATGGCAGTCTAGTCTCTCCGTGTAAGTATACACACAACTCATGGCAGTTAAAAAATCCCATGGAATAATCTACAAACTAAGGCCAGGTTCTTGGAACTTTCTAAAAAAGAAAAAAGAACACGAATATAAATACGGCATACTTGTCTGAGAATTACCCAAAAAGCGATTGACTTTCTTGTAAAGGGATTTAATATCACCTGCTGAAGCTGTGATAGAATTTCTATAGTATCCCTTTCTTTTTTCAAACTCCATAACCTGAAATTTATTCCGAAGTCCTACGTACGCTGATTTAAGTCCCTTTCCAGACCTCCAAGCTCTCTCTGCTCTTTTTCTTTTTCTTCTCACTTCTCTCAGCTCTTCATCCAGGGCGTTTCATTAGCTTTCACTTTCCTGTCCACTTCTGGGCAATGGGTGTCCACTGTCCATAAGGCTCGAAAGAACCTCATTGTACTGTGTAACAGCTTCGTCTAGTGACCAGTCAAAGTTTCCTTGGCACAGAGATGAGTTCTTCAAACTTTCTCTAAAAATGTTTTTATCTTTAAAATTGCAAAATCACCTTGGGTTTCTTACAGCAGTGATACCCTAAATCAAAATGAACCAGAAAGTGGTCGGAGGATGTTCCTGATTTGGTCACAGAAACTGGGCCCATTCTGGACCTAAGGTTTTCTGTAGAGAGTATAAGGTCAATTGTACCACCTTGTTCATGCGTTGGTACAATAGGCATGATTTGATAAAGGTCATAGTCTTGTAGAAGTCTTACCAATTTCATAGGGTACAAATCATTAGGACGCTCCATGTGAATGTTCAAATCTCCCATCAGAAGAGGGATACCAGTCTTGGTACCTAAGTCATCTAGGTAGCTCTCGAACTCCTCTAGAAACATACATTCCGTGTATCTAGCTTTCTTTGTATAAGGAGGCCTGTATATGTTCACAAGGCGAATCGAATCTGTCTCAGTCTCAGATTGGAGCAATGCTTCCATAACCTGGAACGTTTTGTACTTAGTTACCTTTTCGTTAACTTTTAAGGTTATTTCTGGTCTGTAAAGGAAAGCAATACCTCCTCCACCTCTGTGTTTTCTAGGATTTGATAGTATCTCCCAGCCATAACTCTTGATCTCTTAAATCTTTACACTATCTGCCTCCTTAAGAAACATTTCCTGGACAAAGAAAACATCACATTTCTTATCATTGAGGTGCTCCATCACTCCCACTGTCTTATTTACAAGCGATCTGACATTAAAGGTTCCAACCCTTAGGTTTTTGTTCTCTTTGTCATGAGCTCCTTTACCCTGATTTGGTAGGACTTTTTTGCATCATTTGAAGAGTGATTTCTGGACATGACCCACAGTTTTTCTCTCACATAAAATGGACAAAGAGTGTCTGACGCCTTGTGTCTTAGATGTGACTTCTCTGATCGATTCTTGCTATGTGAACAGTTCGTGCATCGTATGTCCCCTGTCTTTTTCTCTTTCTTCTTAATACAGTCCTTCGATTTGTGGCTTCCTGCACAGTAGAAACATGTTGGGTCTGAGTCTTTGGACTTGCAGTATATGGATCCACTTGTATGACCAAAACCTTGACAGTGATAACACTGTATAACGTGATACCTGTCTCTGACAGGGTACATTTCCAATCCCAGACAGATCCTATTTCCAGCCTTTTTGATAACTTCCCTTATAGCCGGTGAAACCTGCAAAACGGCAAACCTATCTTTGTCATCCATAAAGACAGCCTTGAACTCATCACCATTTTCCATCAGGGTCTTGATAGTGTCATTCTTCTTCAGGACACCCTCCACTAGCTCTTCCTTCGTCTTTACGTCTGCATCAAGGCCTGAGATAGTAATCTTTGGATTAAGCTTCCTCAGTTCTTCCGACTTAGATGTGACATTAGATTTGGATTTAAGCGCTTCTTCTGCATGACCTAGATCCTCTTTGGATTTGAACACCAGTCTGGCAACGCCTTCAGTTTTAGGGGGATTAGCCCTAACTACAGGAATATTGCTCAGTTTTCGCTTAAGATCCTTTTTCACAACTGTTGTCCATTCTTCACCCGATATTTTATTATCTCCATCAGGTCCCAAGTCCTCAGACTTCTTTTCAACCACCAGAGTGTGCCTGACCTTCTCAGTATGCAAAGACTTCACACCAGAATAAACTGACTGAGCTGTTGCCAAGCTCTCCTGAATAATATGTGGCAGTGTATAAGCTAGTTCCTCTCTTACAATAGCTAAAACCTGTGCATGTGTACTGGATTCTTGTGGGCAAGACAAAGCTTCGATTGCTTTTTCAGCTAAATTGTAGGCCATTTTTAGGGACTGCCAAATGCCCTCCTTTGTATTAGTACACTTTTTAACATCATCACACTCAGATATTCTTACCTTAAGGGAGGTGTTGATTTTCTCCAACTCTATCTCCAGTTTCTTTTTCATCTTCATATCCCTAATACCTGGCCAGACTGGACCAACTCTGAGTTTAAACCCTTTTTTAGAAATAAGTTAAATTAAATTCTTTAAATTTTTGTTAAATTATTGGAAATTATTATAATTTAAAACGAAAAGGGAAATTTTTTTTTGTAAGGGAGGAATTTATTCAGGCATAAAGTCCCAGCATGGGGAATTTAAACAAATACACATTTTTTAATTCTGGAAATTTGATTTGTTTTTTACTTAAAGACTTTTAAAACTTTTTTTTCGGTGTAAACACTTTAAGGTTTGTGGAATGAGTTAAGACATTTTAACCAACTCTGTTAACAAATTTTTGAGGGCCTAAATGTGGTTTTTGGGAAAACAAAACAAAGAAGTCTTTCCTCCCAAAACCTTAGTCCAAAGCGCGGACGAAAAATTTTAGGAATAAACCCCCAAAAATTTTGGAACTTTGTTTGGGAAAACACATTGCTATAGAGAAAGAAACTTTTTGTCTTAAGTTGTTGAATTCCTTGGCGGGAAATGGGCGGCCTTTTGGGTTAGTTTTGACAGGATAAGTGATTTTTGGAGGTGGGAAAGGTTTCCCGTAAATATTTTAGGATATTAAAGGGATTTCACCCCCTCCCAAGACCAGTAATGGTATTTCATAAACCTTGTGTTCGGGCAGTTGACTTGGGGGGTTGAATTTCCATGCCCGAAACGCCATATAATCTGGGGTATGGTGGTTTGAATTTAAAGAAAATTTTTTTAATAGTAAATATTGTGAAGAGTTTATATAGAAAGGGAGTATACTAATAAAGGGTCTTTTCCAAAAGAGAAAATTAAAAAGAAAAATTTCTAATCGTTTTTTTTTTATTTTTTCTACTCTTTTTAGATTAAGTTAAACAAGCACAAAATATTTTTTTTTAATAATTTGGAACCCGGGGGGAATTATTAATGGTAATTAAAAAATGTGTTGGCCTATTTAAACTTTTAAAAGTTGAATTTTCAAGACGCTGAATTCAAATTGTTGGAGACGACAGTGGATTTTTTTTTGCAATCACAAAACGGTCTGGGAAATTTATTGCGTTAAAAGTGGGAATTTTTTTACCTTGTTTTATAAATTTGAAGGGGTTTTTAAAAATTTTTACCCAAAAAATTTTATAATTTTAAAATTAAAAACAAATTAAATTTTCCCCTTTTTTAAAATCTTGTAAAACGTACCTTTTATTTTTTTTTTTCCTTTTGTTTCCCTTTGGGGGAGGATCAACCTTTACTTGTCCTTTCCTTTTTGTGTGCTTCAGGCCTGGTGTTTAGGTAATTTTTGGGTCTGTCGACCTTTTTTTTATGGCACTGTTTGGGGGTGGTTTTTTACGTTTTGTTCCCGTTTTTTAAGCGCTTTAAACAAGGTTTATTTATTGGATGGCTGAGGCACTTGTTATTAATAAAATTAGACTTCGGGCAATTTTGTGGATTTCACCATCGTTTTGAATCATTTTCCCCTTTGTGAAATAAATTTAAATTTTTGGGGTTTGGTTTCGTCGCGAAACCCCCCGGGAGGCTACTTCCAGAGGGACGAAAGTTTACTCGTCAAACCAGCCTGAAAACCGGACCTCGACCCAAATGGTTGTGCCTTGCCCCTTTACCGTCTTTCCTACGTAAAACCTGGTAAAACACTGGCGACTTTAAAAGCCTAAAGAGTCTACGGTTGGCCCTACGGTAACATCAATTTTTAAAGCGCGGGGAAAAAATAATGAAATAACTTGTAAACTTAACGGCTTTAAAAAATTGTTACCACTTTAATGTTTATTAGAAAATTAGACCTAATTTTTGTATTGAATAGCAAAGCGAGAGGGGGTGCATTAAATATGGAATTAATTAATAAAATCCTGCCAAAATTTATGAATATTTGGGTTTAGAACAAATTTCCCGTTCCAACAAAGAAGAAAAATACTTAAACTAAAAAAGTCTTTTACTGGTTTTTGCACGTACAAAAAAGAAATCCAAAGAAGCCAGCCGCCCCGGCTGGTTAGCCAGGGTTTGAAACCCCGGGGGGGGCCCTGTTCGTGACATTTCCTTCTTCTTTTAGCCACAAGCTTTTTTTAAAATGGGTGTTTCGAAAATTTTTCGTTTAAATTTTTTGGGTTTCCCCCTCCCTCATTTATACTTGGCATCAAAATGTCCAGGTTTTACTGATTGGTTATGGAGGGCCGTAATTCTCTTAACACGCTTCATAATTCAATCCACACTCATTTTCCATTACAATAATCATTCCCTGCTCAATCTCTGTAAGCCACATCAAGGCGGTTTTAAGCCCAAAATTTTTCCATGCTCAACCCATAAATTACAGCTCCATATTTTTAATTTAACCACCTTAACATTTCACACCGTTAATGCTAAGGTCTAATAATTGTATGCAGACTTTCGACTAATGTAACGCTAAATTTCATTTACCGGTACAAATGAATGTTGACTCTAATTAGGCACAGCTCATACATGTAATCCGAAATCCGCCAGCCAGACCTTAATGCAAACTGACCTTCAATTGAAGTAAAACTCCAAAAATGCTTCCAACACTAAATTGGAACACAGCCACATAATGGTAAAAAACCTTTAAATTGGAAAGCTAAAATAAACATTTATTGCTCCCATGGAACCAATTCCCAAAGCCCTTTTTCCAGGCGGTAAAATTCCCCAAAAAGGGACTTTGCGAAACTTTCAAAAAGTTCAATAGGTTCCGGGTTCAAACCAAGGGTTTCACCAAATTTTTTGTTTCTCATCATATACCTAAATTCAAAAACCTTTTTTTTAAAAATTTGTTCCTTATAAATTTGGTTTGATTTGTTAAAGGTCAGTCTAAAATTAAAATTGGGTTTGTTGCCACCTTTTTTCTTTTTCGGAAAGTTTTAATGTTAAAACTTTCCTTGGGGTTTTTTTTAATCTTGATTTCTGGTTAGTGGGGTATGTTTAAATTTAAATTTTTATTGGAAGATTTAAATACCCGAAAACCCCAGAAAAAAAAAGTTCGGATTTCCCACCCCCGACATCCCAATGCGAAACCAAACTTTAAACAAAGGCTTTAAAAAATAAAAGGAAGATTTTAAACCAGGGAAAACGCGGGAATTAAGATTCAAAAAATGGGAGAAGGAAACCCTTATTTTAAATTTGGGCAAAATTTTTTGGGGTTAAAAGAAGGGGAAGCAATTAACTTGTGTTCAAAATTTAGGAAATATTTTTTAATAATAATTGGGGCTGACCGGGAAAAGGCCCCGTTTTAGTTTCCCGAAGGACTGTTTTTATAATTTATCAAATAAGGCATTTTTTAACACTAAATCAATGAATTACCGGTGTAACAATTCTTTTTATTTTTCTATTAGCACCTGTAGAATTAAACCAATGTAATTAAGGTGATAAAGTAGCCATTTAAAGCTATGCGTGGAAAAGCCGGTCTAGCATCCCCTTCCAAAACCTTTTTTGAAATTAGGTCATTTAAAACAGTTAAATTTTGTTTATTTCCCAGTGAGGCAAGGACTATGGTTTCCCATTTTTACGTTTGTTTTGTTATTAATTTGCATTTAAAAATTTAAATTAACGATGGATTTTAAAGTTGGTTTTATTTCAATTTTATTTTCTTTAAGGGAGAAGAAACGTTTAAAATTTTGTTTGTTCATGATTGAATTTTTAAATCCCCTTTTTGTTCCTTAGTGATTATGGTTGTCCTGAATCGTTATGTTGCAAATTAGTTTATTGCCCCAAAAAGTATGTGGTCATTTTCTGGTTTGGGGGCTTTTTCTCCTTTTTTTAATTGTTTGGGTGTTTTTCCTTATTAGAAGATGTTTCCCCCTAGATTAACTTGTGTGTTAATTAACCCAACAAATTATCCGTCAAAAATTTACACCCAAATTAATGCTTAAATTTCCGGGAAGATTCCGAAATGGAAAATTCGTCCTCTTTTAAAAACATTATTTTTAGAAAACCCACCGGTCCTTAAAAGGGTTTTTAGCCTTTGAACGGATATGGAAAAAATAAAAATGCCCGGGCAGGTCAAATGGGATTTAGTTCGGGAGTGTTAACCAACATTAAGGAGTTAAAAAATTTCCCGGAAATTCCGCAAAGGCTTGGCCGGGAATGGATTAAGGGACCCGGAGTGATGATTAAGGGGGGGCAAAGTGGGGAAAACCAAAAAGCGTTGGCCTTTTAAAGGGATTTATAACTGTGTGGCGTAAGATTCAAGTTTCCTCTTTTAGTTCCGTCTGAATTTAGCCACCGGCCCACTGCCGTGTTTAGTTACTCACCTTCATCAAAGGGCATTTCCTCACCCCTTTTCCGGGAAAATCCCGGCCTTTTTTTTCCACCTGGTCCTTTCTCAAAAGAAAGTTTTATTGGTCCGGGAACCGGCTGTTCCGGTGACAGTCAATGTTTCCTGTGAAAGATGATTTTTAAATAAAAGGGTGGGGTTTTTTTATGCTTTCTTTGGGGGTTTTTGACTGTGGGTTCCTATCGAAGGGGGGTTGTTCGGGATTTTTCTTATTTTTACAAAAATTGCCCTTTTGGAATCTAAAGGGGTTTTTGGGGTAAATAAGGTTATACAATACTTTTTTCATTCCATGCGGGTTCAATTTTCTAAGTATTTGTAAATCAAGTCTTGAAGGGGAAATTTTCCCTTTTATGGGACCAAATCTTTTTGGAAACTTTTTGGGGGGGTTTTTTTGAGGGGGAGAACATACAAAAAATTATCACCAATATTATTCCTTCTTCAAACTTTCGGTAAATTCGACACATCTGACAAATCTTCATCTGCTACATTTATTGAACAAAACCCCCTGAGAAAAGTACCAGAGAACCCAACCCCGTCCGTCACGTTATGCGCATTTAAGGAGTGCGCACCCGTCACGTTATGCGCATTTAAGGAGTGTGCGCCCGGCACGTTATGCGCATTTAAGGAGTGCGCACCCGTCACGTTATGCACATTTAAGGAGTGTGCGCCCGGCACGTTATGCGCATTTAAGGAGTGTGCGCCCGGCACGTTATGCGCATTTAAGGAGTGTGCGCCCGGCACGTGATGCGCATTTAAGGAGTGTGCGCCCGGCACGTGATGCGCATTTAAGGAGTGTGCGCCCGGCACGTGATGCGCATTTAAGGAGTGTGTGCCCGTCACCGTCTGCGTGGCCTCATTATTAGCCTTACCAGAGTCCTGAATTGTAGCCTCACCCGGCCCCACTGCCATGTGCCTCATCTGAGGTTTAACCTCAACAGTTACACAATGAGGCATAACCTCACCACACACTACATTTGAACGGGAAGAGTCCCCCAGCTCTGTTTTTACCACCCTCGCACTGTCTGTACCACCCTCAATGGAGTCGAAATTGTTTACATAAGTGTCCGAGAACTCGCCACTGCTCTCCGCGCTGAACATGTCAGTGTTCCTGTTGAAGATGATCTTGTCGGAGCTGAAGGACGAGGGTGGGAGGGTTTGTTGGGTGATGTCTCGTGGTGACTGGTAGTTCCGGGCCTGTGGGTGCGTGTTAGTGAGGGGGGGGGGGGGTGGTGCGTGTTAGTGTCTGATCATTCATTCTTATTCTTAATCAACATTTGTTATTGCAACCTCATAAGGAATATGAAGCGGTTGAAATTATCCGAGCTTCTAAATAATGGTACTAAAATACTAATTATTACCTTAGCACTTAACACCATGAGCGAGGAATCCTCAATCTTTTCTTCAGTGATCTTAGCGCAACATTTGCAGAGCACGAACAGTGAGAGAAGTCCCAGTATAATAGCCAGAGCATACCACGCTCCTTTAGGGACTGCGCTAGCTCCTGGGGGAGGGGCGTTATTATTAGGGGGGGAGGGGGCTGATAATAGCCAGAGCATACCACACTCATTTAGGGACTGCGCTAGCTCCTGGGGGAGGGACGTTATTATTAGGGGGGGAGGGGGCTGATAATAGCCAGAGCATACCACGCTCCTTTAGGGACTGCGCTAGCTCCTGGGGGAGGGGTGTTATTATTATTAGGGGGGAGGGGGCTGATAATAGCCAGAGCATACCACGCTCCTTTAGGGACTGCGCTAGCTCCTGGGGGAGAGGCGTTATTATTAGGGGGGAGGGGGCTGATAATAGCCAGAGCATACCACACTCCTTTAGGGACTGCGCTAGCTCCTGGGGGAGGGGCGTTATTATTAGGGGAGAGGGGGCTGATAATAGCCAGAGCATACCACGCTCCTTTAGGGACTGCGCTAGCTCCTGGGGGAGGGGCGTTATTATTAGGAGGGGAGGGGGCTGATAATAGCCAGAGCATACCACGCTCCTTTAGGGACTGCGCTAGCTCCTGGGGAGGGGCGTTATTATTAGGAGGGGGAGGGGGCTGATAATAGCCAGAGCATACCACACTCCTTTAGGGACTGCGCTAGCTCCTGGGGGAGGGGCGTTATTATTAGGAGGGGGAGGGGGCTGATAATAGCCAGAGCATACCACACTCCTTTAGGGACTGCGCTAGCTCCTGGGGGAGGGGCGTTATTATATATTCCGGGAAATATTTCCCCGAGTATTATGAGGACACACTGCGAGTCCCCTTAGACAGTCCGACGGGCGGGAAGTTTCAAAACAAACAACGACAGTGGCGCACTATATATTACACACTATATTGTATCATGCGCACGTATCACATCTAGGTAAACTATAGGTAAAAATATAATATTAATCATAAGCTAAAATGTACTAATCTTTGTATTCTAAATGGGGAAAAAGAAGAAACATTGTCAGTCAGTCGAGAAATTTGTCAGTCAGGCTATATGGCAGCTTTGTAGATGTTGTGACTATGCTAGTAGTGGTCCCAGGCTTGCGACTGGAATTGCGGTGTTAAATCGATTTAATGATACCAACGATCCACCTCCCACTTGTTGTTTGGTACTTAGCATTAATAGTGTTAGCTGTAGCCATTTATAGCAAGAATCTTAAAACTAAAGGGGATGACAAGGAAAAGAGGAAGGACAAAGAATAACGGGACAAACAATTAATTAAAGTATTCATAGGAGCATTAGATATTGTAATTACAAGCTTCAATAATAAATCACTGACTAAAACTTCTAATTAAAATGACACTTGGTACGCTCGCCCATTTTCACTGGTCAGTCTGAACTTCGGTTTAGCACGTTGTACACTTATTCACCTAAGTTTCAGAATTTGTTCAGTTTAGCAGAGTTAGTACCCGTGTTTCAATAAATCAAAAGATATCAGGGGAGTTCTTTAATAATGTTACGGTCATCTAGAATACCGAACTTCCTGAAAACGTTATCATATTTCCTCAGACAACGTTTAATGCCTTTAATCAGTCTATCACGGCTATATCCTCTATCAATTAGAATTTTGAATATTTTGTGAAGATGGGAGGTAAAGATATCCAATCTAGTGCAAACATTACACATCTTCTGATCAGAACCGGAAAAAAATTATAACAAATAATACCTAAGCTTAGTTTCGTGCTCGGGCTCGCTAAAGCATCGGGCATTATCGCTCGAGGTACTCAACACCCAAGGTATTATTGTATTATATCTAATCTACTACTACTTCTACTACTACTACTAGTAATAGTACTGAGTTACTATTACTACTACTAATCTGCATTTATTAATTAACAAACATTTCTGGGATTCATCTCCATCAATTCTGAGGACGTGAACTTGTCTAACCTGTATTTCTGTCGATGGTATGGTTACCAGTGCCTTCAGGTCGAGAAGCAACCGCTACGAACATAGCAAATTGCAGGAAGAGGAGTTGATGTATCATGCTGTTACGAGGATGTCATCATTGGAGAGGTTCCTACAACAATGAAAAATTAAGTTGTATTTTAATGTTTGAAGTGGCGGTCTGGTATTGAAATCATGATTATACAAACTTACAAATCAGTGGAGGACTCATTGCAGAATAATTGAGAAACAGTGCTAGAAAATAGTTGTAAAATGAAATACAAATTGATAGCAGTAATAACGTCTATAACATATTAACTAGAAATCGAGTACCAGCGTTCGAGAACTATCAAAGTACTTCTATTAGCAATCAAGTAGCAGCGATTAATGGAGTGCTGATAGAGCAGAGAGAAGCTGAATAGTATGTAATGGAACTGATAGCTCACTGTGTGTTGTCAACTATTATACTGACAGCTATTGTAGGAGAACACGTGCACATGACGTCACTGCACGTGCACATGACGTCACTGCACGTGCAGCTATATTTTAATATATATGCCAGCATCCGACATCTTGATAAGTAGTGCACTTTTAACAGCACTACTACTAAACCACAATAGTCAATAAAGGTGTCAAACTTTAATGGGTACGTCACAAACCTTGATGGACCGTACAAAGTGTACTATTAAAGTCACATTTGTATATTGTGATAATGCAGGAGTAACACCGTGTGTCTACCCTATCTTACGACTTACAATACCACACAATAATATGTAGATACCGCTAGAGAATATATAATATTTTAGTGACATGAAATATCAAATATTGCTTTAGAGACTATGGTTCTCCGACTAACTGCTTCCTTTTATAAACTAACTGTATGCAGGGTTAAATAGTTATGAAGGGATCAGTTTAACAGTAGTTTAATAGTTATGCTGAATGCTGATCTCAGACACTCATTATGAACGGTGAAAATAGTATTATATATATGCAAATATGAGGAAGTCGTTGAATAAATGATTTTCATGACAATCAGTCATGTGTTCAGTATCAGAGAAAGAACGTGAGAAAGAAATCAGAGGAAGAGGCAGTAAGCGCGAGTGTACTCCTTTATAATATCAATATATTGCTTATAACAATATATATAAGATATAGTATATAAAGTACAGTTACGTGCCGAGCGTAACTTTAATTATCTTTTAATACGCTCAAAAAAAGGAATAATAGCCTAAAATATTGAACCAAAAATTGCAATAATGTGCAAAGCCAATAATCGTCCACTAAAGCATGACTATTGACCAACTCTCGGATTAACAGCTGCTTTTTTAAAAACTAAATCCGGATTCGGAGCAGCAAATTAAATAATTTACACGGGAAAATGGGCTGTACAGGAAGGTTATGAGTCTGATATAAACAAAAGCTCTAAGAAACAGATAGTCAACAAAGTAAACATTTCTGTCCCCTAATCTTTCTCAAACAAAAGTCATGCAATTTGCATACTTCTCCATTTAACTCTATTCTGAGCAATTAACGTTAAATAGTTCAAATCACATAAATTATTTAACGATAATTTTCGGACACTAAGGTCGTGTAGAATCAGTGAGAAAAGGTTTGACTGCGGTCTTCCACGCCGCCCTTGAAGCTGTAAGGTGTTGACAGCAAAAACAAGCGACGAATAGGCAGGGCCATCTGTAGGCCCACGCAGTACATGTCCGAGCATCCTCCACCGACTACGAGCCACTTTAGCTGACAATGGTTCGCTATTGCAGCGTTTATACAAGTTCTTGTTGGAGATGATGTGAGGGTATTTGTAATTCAAAATTGATCGCAGATGACGTCTGTGAGCAATATCTAGTTTTTCCAATACTGATTTAGGGGCAGCCCAGCAAGATGAATTGTACATTAAAACGGATACTACCAGAGCCTCATACAACAGAAGCCTCTTGCTCAGAGGGATCTTATGGTTCCAAGCTTTCTTGTATTTGTTAAACGCGGCATATCCCAGACATATCCTTCTAGAGATGTCCTCCTTACTACAAAGCATGGAGCCAAGCGTGATACTCTTTCTCCAGAGCTCGTTCCCTGCAATTGGCTTACCCTGATCGTCTTTAGCTCCCTTTTCAGCTAAGTACACATGAGTGAAATCAGTTTTGTCTTCGTTAACGAAGAGATTCCAATCCTTAAGGACTACTGTTGCAATAGGCAACAGCTCCCTCAGATTGTCTTCATCTTCATCATTGAAGTCGATATCATCAGCATACTCACTGTCAAGTGGAAGACCAATATCGGTGATAGGTGGGTTAGGCCTATTCGTTGCAGTTTCAAGCCTGTTACGGAGGTCACGCAAGGCACCCGCTAAGACAAGTGTGAACAAGCATCCAGACAGACAGTCACCTTGGAATGCACCGAGAAAACTCTGGAATTCAGCAGACAGTGTACCGTTGATGTTGACTTTGAGCTTGGTGTTGGAAAGCAAAAGTCTTACCAAACGGACTTCGTCATCATCACAGCCACACTCAACAAGAAGATCGAGGATGGTAGATCGTCGTATAGTGTCAAAGGCACTAGACATGTCGATCCCCATGCGATGGTATTCCCACCTCTTCCTCTGGACAACTGATAACATCACACGCTGGCACCATACAATGTCAGCACATGATCTACCCTGCTTGTAAGCACATTGCCATGGACCAGTGAAAGCATTGACTTTATTCTCAATTCTCTTCAAGGTTGCCATTGAAAGAATCTTTCTAACAGCATTTGAGAGAGTGAGGGGCCGTAGGTTCTTCACTGGACCAATGGGCTTATTTGGCTTCTGTAAGGGGGTAATGTTTGCCTGTCCAATGGGGTCAAGGTAGGAATTGGTCTCGAAGCTTCTATTGATAATGTCTGCAAAACGTCTGTGTACTGATCCAGTAGAATACTTGAGAAGCTCATTAGGAATCCCATCTGGGCCGTTAGCTCGACCATTTTTGAGACTTCTAGCAGCTGATCCGATTTCTTCACTAGTGAATGGCTTAACTAGTGGGCGAGGAGGTCCTACAAAAGGTTCTAAAGGTGCTTCATCACGAGTAAGTTGTTGCTCAAGGTACTTAGCAACTACGGCAGCTTTACCAGTGTCTGTTGCAATATTGCACCCTTGCTCATCATGAACACCAATACTAGAAGGGGCTTTACTTTTAGGTAAGTTCAGGGTTCGAACAGCTTCAAACATTTTCTTACTATCTGTTGTTGAACTGATGGTATTACAGATAGCATCAGCAGCAGCTGATCGTATGTTAGAAAGTCTCTGCTTGATCTGATTGGTGAGGCAGTTAATAGATGATCTAAGTGAGGTTCTGTCTAAAGACTGGTTATCATTAAGCTGCTGTCTCAACAAGTAACGCTGGCTAGATAAGTTTTTCACCTCATCATCGTCGCTGCGATTACGTTTCCTGTGTCTGATGACACCAATTGACGATTTTGCATCATCCTTTATGGACTCAAGTAAGCCATTCAAGTCTGAATTTGGATCCAGAGCAGAAACAGTGTTACTTAAGTTATCATATAAGGATTGACGATATTTCACCTGAATGGTGGGGTTCGAGGTGAGTTCAGAGGTGTTGAACTTTAAGGATGACTTGGAGTGGCGTTTATAGCAAAGACAGATGTCCTTAAAATCTACTCTAGTGACAACAAATCTGTGATCAGAGTATGTCAAGGTGCCTGCATAAGATCTAGAATCTTGTAGCATTGGCTTCGACCTACTTCGACACAGGATGAAATCGATCTGAGAATAGACCGGGATCGTCTTTTTACTATTTCGCCCGGCACTCCAGTCCTTCCTCCAGCCAGTGTAGGTGGTCGTATGTCGGGCAGGATGATAAAAACCAGTGTTGGAGGCAAAGAGGTCAAATTCTGATAACAAGTCTAACAAGTTTTCTCCCATATCGTTGCGCAAACCCATACCATGTTTACCCATGAAACGACCAAAACCAAAGTCCTTATCTGAAGCAGTCATTTTTCCCAACTTTGAATTAAAATCTCCCAAAACAAATATCTCAACATTAGCAGGGACGTTTAGAGCGTCCCTAACTTGGCCGTAAAAATTAATCAACAGTTGTTGATCATTTTCTGCAAGTTTCTTGTGTGGCCCATATACATTGACCACCCTACATTTGATAAATTTTCCAGATTTTGTAGGGAGTTCTAGGTCCAAAAAGCTTACTCGATCACTGATACTGTTCCAGCATACCACATAGTCTGAAAAGTGATTAAATCAGTGAGGGAAATGTTGGAAATGTTGGAAATGTTGGAAAGGTTGGAAATGTTACGAAGCAACATTCTCTAATTTAACCGTTCTGATATTTCTGTTTTTCTATGGTCACTACTCGTCACAACGGGTCCACCAGTACTGAATGCTGATCTCAGACACTCATTATGAACGGTGAAAATAGTATTATATATATGCAAATATGAGGAAGTCGTTGAATAAATGATTTTCATGACAATCAGTCATGTGTTCAGTATCAGAGAAAGAACGTGAGAAAGAAATCAGAGGAAGAGGCAGTAAGCGCGAGTGTACTCCTTTATAATATCAATATATTGCTTATAACAATATATATAAGATATAGTATATAAAGTACAGTTACGTGCCGAGCGTAACTTTAATTATCTTTTAATACGCTCAAAAAAAGGAATAATAGCCTCAAATATTGAACCACAAATTGCAATATGTACAAAGCCAATAATCGTCCACTAAAGCATGACTATTGACCAACTCTCGGATTAACAGCTGCTTCTTTTTAAAACTAAATCCGGATTCGGAGCAGCAAATTAAATAATTTACACGGGAAAATGGGCTGTACAGGAAGGTTATGAGTCTGAAAAGTGATTAAATCAGTGAGGGAAATGTTGGAAATGTTGGAAATGTTGGAAATGTTACGAAGCAACATTCTCTAATTTAACCGTTCTGATATTTCTGTTTTTCTATGGTCACTACTCGTCACAACGGGTCCACCAGTAGTTATAGTAAAAGCACTTGCGTGATTAATTATGTGATACAAAAGGATATTATGAAGGAGTACAAAAGTAGCACGGGGATCGCTTCTTAAAGAATTGCGTGGAAATTTGTCTACGGTTGGTATCTAAAGACCACCTGGCTGTTGCCATGGCAACAGAGCACTTCCAGTACACAGGTGTATAAGCCATGTTATATAAAAATATCACAGCAAATAATATGAAGTAAATGTGGAACATTATTTCAATACCAGTGCTGTTCAAAATATTGAAAGTAAAAGCGCCTTAACATGTTTAATATGTTAAATAAAGTATGCTTCTTAGGATGAGATTAATAAGGTTGTGACTGTGTGGAGAGGTGTTTGTACGAAGTTGAGTGAAATTGCTCTGATCTTGTTTCTCTAGGCGTATTGTGTGTGTGTTTACTGTTTGAGGGTACTGCGCAGCAGCTGCAACCGAACACATCAGGTAGTTATCAAATTAGAGTAATTACATCCTCTGTTGAAGAACACGTGCACATGACGTCACTGCACGTGCACATGACGTCACTGTTGAAGAGCTTGGTTTTGGAGGTCGCCATATGGTTTTAAATTCAAATCAACATCACACTTTATGAGCCAGAAATAAAGAGTGGAAGAAAACTGTAAATGGGCTGGAAATATCTCTAATAATTTAAAAGAGGTATTACTTTTTTTTGGAACTGTTGAACGTACGTAACCACATTTTCTGGAATTTTGTATCGATGTTACGTTTGTAATAACCATAGCTTTACGTGAAGCCTACAAACGCATGAATAATTGAATCCCGAAAAGTGAACTACGCAAATCTGTTTTTTCATTGTATAACAATGCGCAAGCAATCTGGCGAATTTGCTTCACGGTAAAACTTATATTTATTTTATTTACTCCAAACTGAGTCACAATAAGAAATGTCTACTAGGACAGGCTTGTAAAGGAACAATCACGCGAATAACGTTAATATAGCGTAACTAGCGCCATAACGTTAACGATTGGCTTGAAAATAGAGAGTTATTTAAATATGCGAGAACAGTTGAATTGTTCGTTGCTGCATTCTGATAGGTTTATCCCCCCAAATAGTTTATCACCGTCTCAACTACTCAAGTCTGCAGACAAAACAGGACTAATATACAGGGACTGCTTTTAGTTGAACTATTTAAGGACAATAAACATGATAGTCAGACACATATTTATCAAACAACTTTTATCAGGACAGATTCATACTGAACAAGTTTCTATTTGGACTAGATAGACCTGTATTATTAGCAGGCACGTAGCCAGGGGGGAGAGGGGGGGCAAGAAGCCTCATTATTAGGCCCCGCTCCAAAGCATGACCTGCTCCGAAATGCTGCAAATAAATTGGGTATTATAATTATACTGACATCAGGAAGCAAAGTGTCACTAGTGCTGTGTGTTACGCTAAATGACGTCACACCACGTGTTATGACGTGTCACTAGTGCTGTGTGTTTCCAATATTAGTCGCCATTAGAGTGCCATTAGAGTGCCATTAAGCGGAGTAGGGAGGATGGTTTTATATATTTTGAAAGGGCCCACTTAACTTGATCCCAAGTGACTACAAGTGTCTACTAGTGACTACTAGTGACTACTAGTGATTACTAGTGACTACTAGTGCCTACTAGTATTTCTGGAAATTAATTTATCAGTCTTAGAAAACCAGGCCCTAATCAATAAATTTTCCAACAACTATTGACCTTACCTATTTAATATTCGATTTCATCACAGTAGAATGGATGTCAGGTAATCAAATAGTACCAGCCCCCACGTTTAACCTTATAAGACTTGATCGCAACGTTATACCTGATAATAACTTTGCAAAGCACTTTATGATTATCATATGAAGGGTTATCCGAACCATCGCTTTTTTGTACGACCTAATCTACCTATAGTGTGGCGCAGTAACCAGAAGTGAGGCTTAAGTGAGGTTTAAGTGAGGTTTAAGTGTGGTTTAAGTGAGGTTTAAGTGAGGTTTAGGTAAGGTTTAAGTGAGGTTTAAGTGAGGTTTAGGTGAGGTTTAGGTGAGGTTTAAGTGAGGTTTAGGTGAGGTTTAGGTGAGGTTTAAGTGAGGTTTAAGTGTGGTTTAAGTGAGGTTTAGGTAAGGTTTAAGTGAGGTTTAAGTGAGGTTTAAGTGAGGTTTAAGTGAGGTTTAAGTGTGGTTTAAGTGAGGTTTAAGTGAGGTTTAGGTAAGGTTTAAGTGAGGTTTAAGTGAGGTTTAGGTGAGGTTTAGGTGAGGTTTAAGTGAGGTTTAGGTGAGGTTTAGGTGAGGTTTAAGTGAGGTTTAAGTGTGGTTTAAGTGAGGTTTAAGTGAGGTTTAAGTGAGGTTTAGGTAAGGTTTAAGTGAGGTTTAAGTAAGGTTTAGGTGAGGTTTAAGTGAGGTTTAAGTGAAGTTTAAGTGAGCTGAAAAGTATCAGATAATCTTTTAACATCTAACACATCTAACAAATATTGAATCGTTCAAACCAACTAATAAATATTTTTTAGGGATAAAAGGAAGAGTAATAAAAGATGCTGCACCAAGTAAACCTGCTGCGAAAGCTCCTGCAAAACCAAAACGTAAGTACTTTATAATGTTATAGTTCCCTGCAATAGTACTTTCAACCCATTTCAGCCACTTAAGAAGGTATAATGACGGATTATACCATATAGTAGTTGCAAAGTAACCTAAAATAAGTATAAAACTTAAGCAGACAATTAATGATTGTCAAAATTCGACATCTAGCGTCATCTAGTGTGAAATGACGCTAGTTACGCGACACTAGCGCTATCTAGCGCTAGATGCCGCCGCGTCAGGAAGTTGGTCTAATTTATCGTTAGGGTTAGGGTTTCAGAACATGCTTTTGTAGGGATTGGTTTAGGGTTAGTGTTGGGACTTGGGATCAGATTAGAGGGTTAGGGTTTCGAATAGTCGTTCAGGGCCAGCTAGAGAACGGGTTGAAAAAGTCACGTGACAGTCGAGTGTAGAGTGATTAATCATCATCCACTTACTTTCTCTAATGTACAAGTCAGGGAAGCATTTTACTAATACTAACAGTGTCATGTTCGATTAAGAAGCAGCCCCCACAAATAAATCTAGCTTCCTGTTTGCACTTCAACCGCTATAGCCCTTTAAGTGTTAGACAGATCTTCTTGTCACGATGTATAATGATGTAGCTCTAAGGTGCTCGGTTTTATTTAATGTCGCTATATGTTGCGACAACATCTGACGCGGCGACATCTAGCGCTAGACAGCGCTAGATGTCGCCCACTAAAAGGCCATAAATTCTGTGCAAATAGCCCTAGATGTCGCCTGGTGACAGTTCGCGTCATCCAGCGTCATTTCACGCTAGATGTAGGTAAAGGTCCACTTAACTTAAGCAACACTTAGGACATTTACTGAGTTGTCTTACTGTTTACTACCATGTTATAACATAAGTAGCGTTGCATGGCTGTTCAAAGGTTTGGCAGTGTGATTATTAATAACCCTTATTGGAAAGTCTATCTTGTTGACCATTATTCAGTCTTACAATTGTATGTTATTTGACTGTAAAGCTGTAAATGGGATGAAAAATAATTATTTTGTCCCACTATAAGACCTTGAACAATCGCTGCGAAACACTAGTATACTTGAAAACCATTGAGTTTGCTAAACACCATAATAAACAAAACGAAAGATATATCAGTAAGAAAAGCTACAACAAATTTAACCTATAGTAGTTACGAACGAGGTGCCTTAACCTGGCAGTAAAGATGTAACATTGCCCCCTGGTGACTTATTGTTATTGTCAACTGTGTGTACACTGTAAAGTAGAGGTTAATACTTAAAATGGCAGCAAAGTTTAAACGCTTCTGATTGGACAGTTGGTGTGAACCAGCGCTTCTGATTGGACAGTTGGTGTGTGAACCAGCGCTTCTGATTGGACAGTTGGTGTGAACCAGCGCTTCTGATTGGACAGTTAGTGTGAACCAGCGCTTCTGATTGGACAGTTAGTGTGAACCAGCACTTCTGATTGGACAGTTGGTGTGAACCAGCGCTTCTGATTGGACAGTTGGTGTGAACCAGCGCTTCTGATTGGACAGTTGGTGTGAACCAGCGCTTCTGATTGGACAGTTGGTGTGAACCAGCGCTTCTGATTGGACAGTTAGTGTGAACCAGCGCTTCTGATTGGACAGTTAGTGTGAACCAGCGCTTCTGATTGGACAGTTGGTGTGAACCAGCGCTTCTGATTGGACAGTTGGTGTGAACCAGCGCTTCTGATTGGACAGTTGGTGTGAACCAGCGCTTCTGATTGGACAGTTGGTGTGAACCAGCGCTTCTGATTGGACAGTTGGTGTGAACCAGCGCTTCTGATTGGACAGTTGGTGTGAACCAGCGCTTCTGATTGGACAGTTGGTGTGAACCAGCGCTTCTGATTGGACAGTTGGTGTGAACCAGCGCTTCTGATTGGACAGTTGGTGTGAACCAGCGCTTCTGATTGGACAGTTGGTGTGAACCAGAGCTTCTGATTGGACAGTTGGTGTGAACCAGCGCTTCTGATTGGACAGTTGGTGTGAACCAGCGCTTCTGATTGGACAGTTGGTGTGAACCAGCGCTTCTGATTGGACAGTTGGTGTGAACCAGCGCTTCTGATTGGACAGTTGGTGTGAACCAGAGCTTCTGATTGGACAGTTGGTGTGAACCAGCGCTTCTGATTGGACAGTTGGTGTGAACCAGCGCTTCTGATTGTTAAGGTGCAGTTTATTCTGTTGTTACTGATTGGGTAACACGTTTGGTCGTTTTTAGGGCTAAGGTATTACTCATGAAGTTAGATAACAACAATGGCCACCAAAGCGACCGTAACCTAGGTAACCAAATCGACCGTAACCCATGTAACCAAAGTGACCGTAACCTAGGTAACCGAAGCGAATTTTGAATATTACCTGTTCTACTGTATTATCATTATATAGGATCCGTCCTGAACATGACACCACGTGTCAACAACACATGACGTCATCACAACACCACATGACGTCATCACAACACCACATGACGTCATCACAACACCACATGACGTCATCACAACACCACATGACGTCATCACAACACTAATTGTCAAAGTTAATTTTGAATATTACCTGTTCTACTGTATTATCATTATATAGGATCCGTCCTGAACATGACACCAAGTGTCAACAACACATGACGTCATCACAACACCACATGACGTCATCACAACACCACATGACGTCATCACAACACTTGTTAAAGTTAATTTGGAATATTACCTGTCCTACTGTATTATCATTATATAGGATCCGTCCTGAACATGGCGTCCCTCTTTGAGAAGAATGGTATGTAATATAGCAACTGAGTTACAAACACTGCTGATTCTATGCTATACATGCTATACATCTATAGCTAACTTACTTAATTTAAAGATACAAAAGTGTTTCAATTAACAATAACATAAAACCAAGTTTATGGTATCTTTAATGACCCAGAAGTAAAGAAGAGGAGATTGAAATCATTAATTCCATAGCAATATAACTCAATTTACGGTTACTAAACTGATTTAATAGCAACAAAATGAACTATAAAGTGATCATATTACTGATTCCAAAGCAAAATAAGCCCTAGTTAAATAATAGTGACAATACTGATTCTATACCATCAAATATAAGTAATTAGTTTATAGTGACTGATTCAAATTTGAAGTATTGAGTTTTGTTCATTAGCTGCACACGTGACACGGTGCGTCATGTCACGTGGTGCTTCATGTCACGTGGTGCGTCATGTCACGTGGTGCGTCATGTCACGTGATGCGCATAGTTGTTGGACACGTGACCTTTTTATTCCTTCCCGTTAAAATACCATATATCCAGCAGCTGCTTGGAAATGTAACTTACAAACAACGTAACCTATTAACCTTTTCAACACTGAGTTTATTGTAAACCATATAACAAGTCACAAAGCTATTTGTGTACAGCATTTGATTCAATAATACACCTAATAATAATAATAGTACCTAATGTTTAATAATACCTAATGTTATGTTCAATAATACACCTAATGTTTTGGCCTTGAGAAGTCGAGACACTACGATGGTTTGATTAACAAAATATAATATTATATAATACAGCAAGCATAATAATATTTGCCACGGTAAGCTTCACAACGCGCCACATAATTTGATATATATTGTGTACTATTAAACTGTGTAACGTTTACTTGCGGCCTTGTCGTCCCGGGTTAAGTGCAGATTAATTAATAAACTGCATGTCACGTGACAGTCCCATGATTATCTACAACCTGCTCACCACGTGACTGTGACTCTGAGCTTTGTCATGTGACTGTGACTCTGAGCTTTGTCACGTGACTGTGACTCTGAGCTTTGTCACGTGACTGTGACTCTGAGCTTTGATTCTTGATGCTGGACGCGCTGATTCACCTCCCTGTACCCAGTGTACCCAGATCTACAGTTACAACTCACTGATTCACCTCAGATAATTGGAGTAATAAAATTTATATCTGATTGATCGTTTACGGTTAATTTAAAATTCTATATGGGATCGTTCACATTTTACCCCCCCCCCCCCCCCCCCGGCCCCCCCCCCCTCCACCCTTCGCAAGCGATATAAAAGGTAGCGACTGTGTAGAATTTACGCTTTTCCAAACCCCGACCCCCAGGCTACCTTACGCACTATGTGAACGATCCCTGACCAAAACTTCGATCATTGAAGCCACGAAGTTATCTAGATTATCCTACTCCTTCATAATATTAAACATTACAAATCCAGTAATTGTCCAGCAGTTTTCCAGTGATTAACTTAATTAGCTTAATTAATGATTTTCAGCGGTCACAAGACATACGAGAGCAGGAAGTATGACCAATGTGGACACTTACATTCCAGATTACACTAAACAAATGCAGGACGATATCAGCAATCAAGGTAATTACTAATTACTATTTACTAATTAAAATTATAACCAAGGTACTTACTAATTACTATTTACTAATTAACTTTATATTATTTATTAATTACCAGACAGTTACTAAATATAATAACATGTTGATTAACATTATGTCGATTGAGATTTCAGATTATCATAATGTTATTTGTTTATCTAAAAACTGTACAACTGAAATCGACATACACAATTACTGAAAAATAAATGTTTTTTACATTTTTTACTGGACATCCAATGTCTTATGAGGATTAAAAATGCAACAATGGATAGGCTTGCTCTGTACAAGTAAAGCGAAATATTTGAATATTCCGATTCGCCGACTTGGCAAATCTCAAAAAGCTTCAATATTATGAGCAGAAATTCAAGCAACGCCAATGATTCTCGCCAAAATATTTAATTCCTTACAGTTAAATATCCAATACCTCACACGAATATATCGAATGCTGTATATTTCCATTTGCACTATATCGAATAATTGATTCCTTGATTACTTAAATACTTTAATCGTGTAACCGGGTGATTGACGCATATTTCTTGAATTTTTTGGGCGGTAACATGAATAGTGACGCTGATTCCCCGGCAGAAAATTCTTATTATCTTATAAATCAAGGTTAACAAGCCACTGAAGAATATTTCAAGTTATCAAGTTATCAAGTTCAGATATTTTCTACTGGGGTTAACTAATTATATAGGTGGGTTGCATAGATTAGTGCGGTGGGTTGCAAAAGTAATGCTCTTTAAACTCTGAGATCCCATTTCAATACCACTGTATAAGGTTATAAACCAGACCTCAAGATCAATAAATCTCACGTTCCAATAGTTTCACCACTACGTATTATTATTGGAGCAACGGTGGAATAAACACCAGGAGATCTAGCAACCACACCCCACCTTAAGTATTATTAAATATTGGAGCAACAATAAACACCAGGAGTAACCCCGCCCCACCTTAAGTATTATTAAATATTAGAGCAACAATAAACACCAGGAGATCTAGCAACCCCGCCCCACCTTAAGTATTATTAAATATTGGAGCAACAATAAACACCAGGAGATCTAACAACCCCGCCCCACCTTAAGTATTATTAAATATTAGAGCAACAATAAACACCAGGAGATCTAGCAACCCCGCCCCACCTTAAGTATTATTAAATATTAGAGCAACAATAAACACCAGGAGTAACCCCGCCCCACCTTAAGTATTATTAAATATTAGAGCAACAATAAACACCAGGAGATCTAGTAACCCCGCCCCACCTTAAGTATTATTAAATATTAGAGCAACAATAAACACCAGGAGATCTAGTAACCCCACCCCACCTTAAGTATTATTAAATATTAGAGCAACAATAAACACCAGGAGTAACCCCACCCCACCTTAAGTATTATTAAATATTAGAGCAACAATAAACACCAGGAGTAACCCCGCCCCACCTTAAGTATTATTAAATATTAGAGCAACAATAAACACCAGGAGATCTAGTAACCCCGCCCCACCTTAAGTATTATTAAATATTAGAGCAACAATAAACACCAGGAGATCTAGTAACCCCACCCCACCTTAAGTATTATTAAATATTAGAGCAACAATAAACACCAGGAGTAACCCCACCCCACCTTAAGTATTATTAAATATTAGAGCAACAATAAACACCAGGAGTAACCCCGCCCCACCTTAAGTATTATTAAATATTAGAGCAACAATAAACACCAGGAGATCTAGCAACCCCGCCCCACCTTAAGTATTATTAAATATTAGAGCAACAATAAACACCAGGAGATCTAGCAACCCCGCCCCACCTTAAGTATTATTAGATATTAGAGCAACAATAAACACCAGGAGATCTAGCAACCCCGCCCCACCTTAAGTATTATTAAATATTAGAGCAACAATAAACACCAGGAGATCTAGCAACCACACCCCACCTTAAGTATTATTAAATATTAGAGCAACAATAAACACCAGGAGATCTAGCGACCACACTCCACCTTAAGTATTATTAAATATTGGAGCAACAATAAACACCAGGAGATCTAGCAACCACACCCCACCTTAATTAAATATTGGAGCAACAATAAACACCAGGAGATCTAGAAACCACACCCCACCTTAAGTATTATTAAATATTAGAGCAACAATAAACACCAGGAGATCTAGGAACCACACCCCACCTTAAGTATTATTAAATATTAGAGCAACAATAAACACCAGGAGATCTAGCAACCACACCCCACCTTAAGTATTATTAAATATTGGAGCAACAATAAACACCAGGAGATCTAGGAACCACACCCCACCTTAAGTATTATTAAATATTATAGCAACAACAAACACCAGGAGATCTAGCAACCACACCCCACCTTAAGTATTATTAAATATTAGAGCAACAATAAACACCAGGAGATCTAACAACCACACCCCACCTTAAGTATTATTAAATATTAGAGCAACAATAAACACCAGGAGATCTAGCAACCCCGCCCCACCTTAAGTATTATTAAATATTAGAGCAACAATAAACACCAGGAGATCTAGCAACCACACCCCACCTTAAGTATTATTAAATATTAGAGCAACAATAAACACCAGGAGATCTAGGAACCACACCCCACCTTAAGTATTATTAGATATTAGAGCAACAATAAACACCAGGAGATCTAGCAACCCCGCCCCACCTTAAGTATTATTAAATATTAGAGCAACAATAAACACCTGGAGATCTAGCAACCACACCCCACCTTAAGTATTATTAAATATTAGAGCAACAATAAACACCAGGAGATCTAGCGACCACACCCCACCTTAAGTATTATTAAA
This sequence comes from Bolinopsis microptera, assembly GCF_026151205.1. Classification (NCBI taxonomy): domain Eukaryota; kingdom Metazoa; phylum Ctenophora; class Tentaculata; order Lobata; family Bolinopsidae; genus Bolinopsis; species Bolinopsis microptera. The sequence goes on along the minus strand of NC_087081.1, from coordinate 16,384,442 downwards.
TATTAGAGCAACAATAAACACCAGGAGATCTAGCAACCCCGCCCCACCTTAAGTATTATTAAATATTAGAGCAACAATAAACACCAGGAGATCTAGCAACCCCGCCCCACCTTAAGTATTATTAAATATTAGAGCAACAATAAACACCAGGAGATCTAGGAACCACACCCCACCTTAAGTATTATTAAATATTAGAGCATCAATAAACACCAGGAGATCTAGCAACCACACCCCACCTTAAGTATTATTAAATATTAGAGCAACAATAAACACCAGGAGATCTAGTAACCCCACCCCACCTTAAGTATTATTAAATATTAGAGCAACAATAAACACCAGGAGATCTAGTAACCCCACCCCACCTTAAGTATTATTAAATATTAGAGCAACAATAAACACCAGGAGATCTAGCAACCACACCCCACCTTAAGTATTATTAAATATTAGAGCAACAATAAACACCAGGAGATCTAGGAACCACACCCCACCTTAAGTATTATTAAATATTAGAGCAACAATAAACACCAGGAGATCTAGCAACCACACCCCACCTTAAGTATTATTAAATATTAGAGCAACAATAAACACCAGGAGATCTAGCAACCACACCCCACCTTAAGTATTATTAAATATTAGAGCAACAATAAACACCAGGAGATCTAGCAACCACACCCCACCTTAAGTATTATTAAATATTAGAGCAACAATAAACACCAGGAGATCTAGCAACCACACCCCACCTTAAGTATTATTAAATATTGGAGCAACAATAAACACCAGGAGTAACCCCGCCCCACCTTAAGTATTATTAAACATTAGAGCAACAATAAACACCAGGAGATCTAGCAACCACACCCCACCTTAAGTATTATTAGATATAATTAGAGCAACAATAAACACCAGGAGTAACCCCACCCCACCTCAAGTATTATGCCCACAAAGCCATCACCAAGCCATCGCCTCTAAAAATCAAATAATTATTCAGCCAATTCTCTGATTTAATAGTCCATTTCGACATTAAATTGAAACCCCTATAATAGTGATACATGACCTTGTAGAAAAGAGACGAAAACAATCCAACATTTATTGGTATGGGTCTTTCAAACATTCAGCTATTTTCAAACATTTTTTCCTCTGGGATAATAACTGTTTAATGAATATTCCTAATTACAGTGGAAGAAGGAGGGCCCGTGTCAGTTAAAGATCGCATCAAGCTATTAACTCAGAGAGATCTCCAAACCTCAGCTTCCTTCTCAGCCGGGCCCAGAAAGAGAATAGAAGTGTCCACAGATCTGAAGAAGTCAGTCACTAGGGATGGAACCAGAATAGCTGCTGCTAGGTGAGTTGTTTCTGTTGCTAGGTGAGTTGATTCTGCTGTTAAGTGAGTTGTTAAGTGAGTTGTTTCTGTCGTTAAGTGAGTTGTTTCTGTTCCTAGGTGTTAGGTGAGTTGTTTCTGTCGTTAAGTGAGCTGTTTCTGTTGCTAGGTGGGGTGTTTCTGTTGTTAGGTGAGTTGTTTCTGTTGCTAGGTGAGTTGTTTCTGTTGCTAGGTGGGGTGTTTCTGTTGTTAGGTGAGTTGTTTCTGTTGCTAGGTGAGTTGTTTCTGTCGTTAGGTCAGTTTTGAACCACTAAACCAGATTCACGTCTGATAACAGAATATTTCACAGAGGATCAGTGGAAGCGGACTCTACACCAGCTAACAAGTTCACACGAGAGAAAAACATTCGTAGGAAGCGACTCCGTATGAAACCAACTAACAAGATGAATCAACGTCGCCTGGCGCAGGCTCAAACCATTCAGGTATTTTAGTCGTGACGTAACGTGGTTATATGATGACGACACGTGGTTATATGATGTAAACTGTAATTAATGTTCATAAAGACACGCGTCAGTTAGATTCCGTGTATTCTGTATTTTCATCAGTCCAGGACTACGAAACTAAACTCTAAATTTAAATTCATTTAGCGGGATCGAAGTTTGTTGGAACAAAAGATGAATGAATTCGAAAACACGGCCGCCGAAATTGAGATGTTGCTAAGAGATAGTGGTAAGTGAAAATACTCGTCGTGCTTACGTCACGTGATATTTATTTTTGACGTAAACTAATTGTGTAATGACGTCACGTGATTTTGTTATGACGTCATGTGTGATTTGATGTGATCACGTGGCAGTACGATTATGTGTTTCATTAAGTGTCATTGCTTAATTTTAAGAGCTTATTAAATTATTTTGTATTTTTTCAAATGTAAGTTTTTCAGTTATTGTAACTGTTTTTATATTCTTCATATTTTCGGCAGCTCAGTTGGTACACATTTTAGTGGTCAGTCTTAATGGTATTTTTTACAGCTTAGGAATATCTTATGGGTATTTGGTGCGGAATTTAATGTTTATTAAGTGTGTTTTTAGAGTTTTCAGTAAGTTATTGAATTGAAATAAGTTATTTTTTTGTCTTCTGTTAAGTTTTTCGTTTGTAAATAGCAAATAACCTTCATTGTTACCTCCTTATATGGGCAACACGTGCCTCCCTCTGTAGTTGATGGATGTTTTACTTTATGTTGTTTGTCATCAAATAAGAGATTACTGTTACGATGCTCAGCACTGCTAATCTTCTCTTTTGATATTTGAAATATATGTGATTAAGAGAAATCACAAATTCCGACTGTATGCATGTATTCTTTACAAGCCTATTTACCAAGCATTAAAATCGGTTTAACTTTTCGTATAGCATGATTCCCAACATTCGTGTTTCAAGAAAATCTCCTTATATGGGCCTCACGTGCCTTGTAAAGGTAGCGCTGAAAAGCTGCCCCTCAATTCCTAAACATGAGGTAAACTTTAGAATTTAAAATGTGGTAATCATCCTGTTCCACTCTTCTCTCCCAGACTGTTTAGTGTTTACTTCGACTATAAGCCCACCAATCGTCTCCATTATATGTGTTTCAAGTGTCAATATTTTGTCTAATAATTGTAAAAAGCTGTAGAGTAGTTTTTTAACAATAATTAAATATTAATTACTCATTAATTATGTTTCCATGACTCAGGTAACGACGATAAGGGCTTACTGTCACAGTTCCTTGAGCTTGTTAACATGAAGAACGAAATGACAAGACGTGAAAACGAGCTCCACCTTTGCGAAAAGTAATGACAGATTTTCAAATAAATTCTCCAATTGACTTAATCGATTGCAAACCGATCGAATAAAGTGCTTCATTAATTACTTGATAAATTCGTATTATTTATTTTATAAATAAATACTTATTGATAACTATTATTATTAACAACATTCCAATCGCAGGTATCTGCAACTTATGGATGAACAAGATCAGATAGAACGAGACTTAAGATATCTCCTGGAAATGAAGGGTAAATTAAAAACTTTGCAGTCTCAATTTCTTTTAGATAATATAATCTTATGATAATAGCGTGAGCCTATATCAGCCCTGGCTAGAATAGCTTATACCGTACCTTCTTCTAAATATAACTGAAGGAATGTTTATTTAAGTGATGCCTAAAGACGTTAATTCAGAAACTTCCGATTAAAATGGGTTTAATTAATGGTCCAATACACACACTGAACTATAATTTTCAACATTTTTATTTGTATTATCCATTAGTGGAGTGTTAATTAATTGATTAATTAATTACAGAGGCTGAGAAACAAGATGAAGACTATTTAGAAGAGGAGGAACTGATTTTAAAGAAGTTCGATGTTGTGAATAAACGGGATTACCTGCTTACTCAGGTTTACTTCGATTATAAGTGACGTAATAGTGACGTAATAGTTAATTATGTTCGATGTTGTGAATAAACGGGATTACCTGCTTACTCAGGTTTACTTGAATTATAAGCCGACCAATAGTGACGTAATAGTGACGTAATAGTTAATTATGTTACCATTAATTATGTTCGATGCTGTGAATAAACGGGATTACCTGCTTACTCAGGTTACAAACACTCAATGTTTCCTTGTGTTGCTGATAATCAACGTAACGTTAAACAACACGCTCGTGACTCAAATTACTTCCTCTATTCGACAAACAAAATAGCAAAACAGCGTCCTGTGTTTGACAAGCGACATAACAAAACATTCCCCTGTGTTCGACAAGTGACATTACAAAACGTTCCCTGTTTTTGACAGGTGACATTACAAAAAATTTCCTTGTGTTTGACAAACGATATTACAAAACATTCCCCTGTGTTTGACAAGCGACATTACCCTGTGTTTGACAAGTGACATAACCAAGCATTTCCCTGTGTTTGACAAGTGACATTACAAAACGTTCCCTGTTTTTGACAAGTGACATAACAAAACATTCCCTGTTTTTGACAGGTGACATTGCAAAACATTTCCGTGTGTTTGACAAACGATATTACAAAAGATTCCCCTGTGTTTGACAAGCGACATTACCCTGTGTTTGACAAGCGACATTAAAAACAATCCCCTGTGTTTGACAAGTGACATAACAAAGCATTTCCCTGTGTTTGACAAGCGACATAACAAAACGTTCCCTGTGTTTGACAAGCGACATAACAAAGCATTTCCCTGTGTTTGACAAGCGACATTAAAAACAATCCCCTGTGTTTGACAAGTGACATTGCAAAACATTACCATGTGTTTGACAAGCGACATTATCCTGTGTTTGACAAGTGACATAACAAAACATTTCCCTGTGTTTGACAAGTGACATTACAAAACATTTCCCTGTGTTCGACAAGCGACATTACCCTGCGTTTGACAAGCGACATAACAAAACATTTCCCTGTGTTTGACAAGCGACATAACAAAACATTTCCCTGTGTTCGAGAAGTGACATTACAAAACATTCCCCTGTGTTCGACAAGCGACATTACAAAACATTCCCCTGTGTTCGACAAGCGATATTACAAAACATTCCCCTGTGTTCGAGAAGTGACATTACAAAACATTCCCCTGTGTTCGACAAGCGACATTACAAAACATTCCCCTGTGTTCGACAAGCGACATTACCCTGCGTTTGACAAGCGACATTACAAAACATTCCCCTGTGTTTGACAAGTGACATAACAAAACATTTCCCTGTGTTTGACAAGTGACATAACAAAACATTTCCCTGTGTTTGACAAGTGACGTTACCCTGCGTTCGACAAGCGACATTACAAAACATTCCCTGTGTTTGACAAGTGACATTGCAAAACATTTCCCTGTGTTTTACAAGTGACATTACAAAGCATTTCCCTGTGTTCGACAAGTGACATAACAAAACATTTCCCTGTGTTTGACAAGTGACATTGCAAAACATTTCCCTGTGTTTGACAAGCGACATTACAAAACATTTCCCTGTGTTCGACAAGTGACATAACAAAACATTTCCCTGTGTTTGACAAGTGACATTGTAAAACATTTCCCTGTGTTTGACAAGTGACATAACAAAACATTTCCCTGTGTTTGACAAGCGACATAACAAAACATTTCCCTGTGTTAGACAAGTGACATTGCAAAACATTTCCCTGTGTTCGACAAGTGACATTACAAAACATTTCCCTGTGTTTGACAAGTGACATTACAAAACATTTCCCTGTGTTTGACAAGTGAAATTACAAAACATTTCCCTTTGTTTGACAAGTGACATTACAAAACATTTCCCTGTGTTTGACAAGCGACATTACAAAACATTTCCCTGTGTTTGACAAGCGACATAACAAAACATTACCCTGTGTTTGACAAGCGACATAACAAAACATTTCCTTGTGTTTGAGAAGTGACATTACAAAACATTTCCCTGTGTTTGACAAGCGACATAACAAAACATTCCCCTGTGTTCGACAAGCGACATTACAAAACATTTCCCTGTGTTTGACAAGTGACATAACAAAACATTACCCTGTGTTTGACAAGCGACATAACAAAACATTCCCCTGTGTTCGACAAGCGACATTACAAAACATTCCCCTATGTTTGACAAGTGACATAACAAAACATTTCCCTGTGTTTGACAAGCGACATAACAAAACATTACCCTGTGTTTGACAAGCGACATAACAAAACATTCCCCTGTGTTCGACAAGCGACATTACAAAACATTCCCCTGTGTTTGACAAGTGACATAACAAAACATTTCCCTGTGTTTGACAAGTGACATAACAAAACATTTCCCTGTGTTTGAAAAGTGACATTACAAAACATTTCCCTGTGTTTGAGAAGTGACATTGCAAAACATTACCCTGTGTTTGAGAAGTGACCTTAGAAAACATTTCCCTGTGCTTGACAAGAGATTTTTATAATCTCAGGAAATAGTGATCGTGTAACTTATAACCTCTCCTATTTCAATGACCATAGTACACCCTTTACGAGGTGCCACTATTAAGTACAGTAATCTGTTCTGGGTGATTCCAGTTTAAACAGATGAGGTGCAACAAAAAACTATGGATCTAGACCAGTAAAGGTCGACAAAAAACTACCAGGTTCGAGGGGCCAGCTACCCTTCAACCTTAAAATAGCTACTGAAACATCAATGAATAACCAAAAGTGGAGTGACTCTCGGAGTTCAAGGAGGGGTGTAGCCAGGATGAAGTGCTCTGGGCAAAGCCGCAAGGACCCCAGTGTGCAGATGAGAACAAAGAAGTCGCCTTATTTCAACAGTGTTATTAGTTCACAGCATATCACTCATGTGGACTCGGAGAAGGGGAGAGCACTCCCGTGCAACTTTATCAAACACAGCATTAATGTGGGAACGTGGAATGTGTTATCATTGGAGAGCAGTTCCTCAAAGCTGTATGAATTGTCACAGAATATGTCAGCATATAAAATGGATGTCTTGGGGCTGACAGAGACGCACAGACCCGGCACTGGTGAGGTTACCTTGGATGATGGGTCCCTCTTTATTAACTCAGGAAGAAGTGATGGGTACAGACGACAAGGGGTAGGTTTAGTCCTCTCGAAGAAGACTAAAAATTCATTGATTTCATACAGTCCGATATCAGAACGTATTCTTGCAGCGAGGTTGCACAGTCGACATATCAACATTTCGATTGTGATAGCTTATGCTCCAACTGAGGATGCAGCAGTCGGGGTAAAGGATGACTTTTATCAGCAGCTATCTGGGGCATTTGATGAACTACCAGCTCATGACGTGAAGTTTTTACTTGGAGATCTAAATGCTCGCATTGGCCAAGATAACTCAGCTTGGTCCGGTGTGATTGGTAAGCATTCTCTTCACGTTTCATCAAATGACAACGGCCTTCGACTATTAGATTTCTGTGCATTACATCAGTTGACAATCGGTGGGACGCTTTTCCAGCATCGTGATATTCATAAAGGAAGTTGGAAGTCTCCAGATGGCCGCACAGTAAATCAGATTGACCATGTCTGTATTTCTACCAAGTGGAGTCACTCTCTACTTGACGTAAGATCATGCAGGGGTGCAGACATTGGCTCCGATCATTATTTGGTTCGGAGTCAATTTAGAGTCAAACTTATGGCAGTTCAAAAAATGAACGCCTCTCGTAGGATATCTCCAGCAATTGAGAATCTTAGAGATCAGTCCAAGGTTGAAGAGTACTGCATTGCTCTTCAAAATCGTTTTAGCTGCCTACCAATGGAGGAGAATCTTGATGGAGAATGGACATTAGTTAAGGATACTATTAAAGAAGTGTCTATGGAGGTACTGGGTGAGCGCCCCCGGCGCAGAAAGCAGCAGCATTTGTCTCAGGAGACAAAAACCCTTATTGCAGAACGCAGTAAGATTAAACAGATGGCGCCTAGTGACAACAACAATAGGAGCGAGTATTCTCGGGCCAACAAACTTGTCAAAAAGAGCTGCAGGAAAGACGACGAGAATTGGGCTCTTAGAGTTGCAGCAGATCTGGAAACAGCTGCTGTCCATGGCCGTCAAAGGGAAGTCTGGCAACGGATAAAAACACTGTCCGGTAAGAAGAATCGAAAATCAACTGCTGTAAGAGACAAATCCGGGAAGTTGATTGCTGATCCCTCTGCTCAGAGAGAGAGATGGGGAGAACATTTTTCGGAGCTATTAAACCCTCCTCCCACGAATGCGGATATGTCTGACCTGGACCATCTTGAAGTGGTTCCATGCTTTCCTTATCTTGGTGATGGTGATGATCCCCCCACAAGACTTGAGATTTTAAACTGTCTCAAAAAATTGAAGAACCACAAAAGTGCTGGGATTGACGAAATCTCTAATGAGCAGTTAAAGTATGGGGCAAGTGGTCTTGTGGATAGGATGGAGAAATTGTTCTCTAAAGTTTGGAATTCAGAAGAAGTGCCTGACGACTGGTTGAAAGGCATCGTGATAATTGTACCAAAGAAGGGTGATACCTCTCATTGCTCCAATAATAGGGGGATCACTCTAAGATCTACAGCATTTAAACTGTATCAAATCATCATATTACAACGCATGAGTGACGGTTTAGAAAGTTTGCTACGAGACAATCAGTGTGGGTTTAGAAAGAACAGATCATGCATTGATCAGATTTATTCACTCCGCACTATTATACATAACTGCATTGAATATAATCTCCCCCTGTATGTAAATTTTGTGGACTTCAAGGCAGCTTTTGATTCCATCGACAGGAATTATATTTGGAAAGCTTTCAGTCATTATGGCCTGCCATGTAAATACATTCGAATAATACAGGCATTCTTTAATGGAACTGTTAGTGCTGTTAGACACAATGGTGAACTATCAGAATGGTTTGAAGTAAGTTCAGGCAGTGGCCAAGGAGACATTCAGGGTCCCCCACTTTTTAATGTCTGCCTCAATGTGGCTGCTGAGAGAACAGAAAGCAACAAAGTGGTGTCCCACGGAGCGGTTCTTCAAAGATCTATCAGTCCGCTTGTTGATGATATCACTGTGTTAGATACAGATTATGCAGATGACATGGCTGTACTGGATAACAGCGAGGAAGGTCTTCAAGAAACAACTGACCTTTTGTGTATGTATGGTGCCCAGGGAGGTCTTAGAATCAATGGTAAAAAGACTGAGGCTATGGTCATTGGTAAAGCAACCTCTCAACGGCCATACACGAAAGAAGCCACAGTGAACATCACTGTTGAAGACACGCCAGTGCAGCAAGTTAGTGACTTTACGTAGTTAGGTACAATTATTTCCAGCGACGGTACTATCGACCGTGAGCTGTCAGCTAGGATTCAGAAAGCTTCCGGAGCCTTCAATCAACTGAGTAATATATGGAAAAACCGCAACATCCAGTCTTATACAAAGATCAGGATTTATAAGGCAGCGGTTTTGACAATATTGTTATATGGTAGTGAGGTTTGGAACACAACCAAAAAGCAGCTACATCGCTTTGAGGTGTTCCATCAGCGTTGCTTGAGGAGAATACTTAGGATAAGATGGCTCGATCGGGTTAGAAACACTGAAGTGCTGGAGCGTGCAAAGATAAATCCAGTAGAGACGTACATAGGAGCAAACCGCCTGCGTTGGTTTGGCCATGTCACCAGAATGCCAGACACTAGGCTTCCTAAGTACCTGCTTAACTGGACCCCTGCCCATGGGAGAAGATCTAGGGGCCGTCCAAGAAAGAACTGGAGGAAATGTTTGCTGGAAGATGCTGCATTGTTTACAGGAAACACTGACATAGACCTAGAAGGAGCGAGCGAGATGGCTAGTGACCGCAAACTTTGGAGGGAGATGATACGTCACAAACGGGAGTTCATTGGTGCAGGCCACTCGAATGATTGAGGAGACCTAATCAAGTACAAGTAAGTAGTGCTTGACAAGTGACATTGCAAAACATTCCCCTGTGTTCGACAAGCGACATTACAAAACATTCCCCTGTGTTTGACAAGCGACATAACAAAGCATTACCCTGTGTTTGAGAAGTGACATTGCAAAACATTGCCCTGTGTTTGAGAAGTGACATTACAAAACATTACCCTGTGTTTGACAAGCGACATTTCAAAACATTTCCCTGTGTTTGACAAGTGACATTACAAAACATTACCCTGTGTTTGACAAGTGACATCGCAAAACATTCCCCTGTGTTTGACAAGCGACATAACAAAGCATTACCCTGTGTTTGAGAAGTGACATTGCAAAACATTACCCTGTGTTTGAGAAGTGACATTACAAAACATTACCCTGTGTTTGACAAGCGACATTTCAAAACATTACCCTGTGTTTGACAAGTGACATTACAAAACATTACCCTGTGTTTGACAAGTGACATTGCAAAACATTACCCTGTGTTTGAGAAGTGACATTACAAAACATTACCCTGTGTTTGACAAGCGACATTGCAAAACATTTCCCTGTGTTTGACAAGCGACATTGCAAAACATTCCCCTGTGTTTGACAAGCGACATAACAAAGCATTACCCTGTGTTTGAGAAGTGACATTGCAAAACATTACCCTGTGTTTGACAAGCGACATTGCAAAACATTTCCCTGTTTTTGACAAGTGACATTACAAAGCATTTCCCTAATAATTGACATTACAGCTGGACGAGAATAAGAGAAGGGAGGAGGAGGAAAACAAGATGATTGAGGAGATGTTGGTCAGCAAGGGCATGTCCTCGAAACAGTACTCCTACAACACAGAGAGCTTCATAACTATTGAGTCACTGCTCGAGGTCAGTGTTCTATAACATAACAACATAAGTTTCTGGGTTTTAGGGATCACTACGAGAGCAAGTTCAAAATATGCAAAATGATTGAGGTCAGATAAAGTAGGTAATATCACTTCCAGGGATGGTTAGAGCGTGACTAACGTGGTTAGTAGGGTAAGTAGCTAAGTAGTGTAGTGAGGTAGGTAAGTAGTGAAGACTGGATAACCTGGAGATCAGTGTCTGGTTTTTCTTTACTTCCTCGGTTCCGGCGACTGGCCTTTAGAGCTTATACTACTAAATATAGGCTTTTAAACGCCAGCGTGTGGTGTGGTGTGATGTTTTGTGGTGTGGTGTGGTGTGGTGTGGTGTGGTGTGGTGTGGTGTGGTGTGGTGTGGTGTGATGGTGTGATGGTGTGATGGTGTGATGGTGTGGTGTGGTGTGGTTAATAAATTCCGTTCCAAGAAGCACTTGCAGGCAACATTATCATTGTTATTAGAACAGAAAATGTTAAGTCTTTCTAATCTTCATATAATAAACCTGAAATATTGTAGGGAGGTGGTGCATATTATTTCTGCCGTCATGTACCAATACGAATAAATGCGCCAAATTCCCTCAATATTTCAGGTTCATCTTTCCTTTTTGTCTCTACAATCGATTATTGTAATCTGTATAGCATTCTGTTCTGTCTTTTTCTGTAACTTATTTTAAGCACCTTATTTCGCAGCCTGATGGTCATAAACCTAACAAAGTAAGTTGAGGATAATTAATTAAAGATAATTTTGTTGAAAAATGCACGGAATGTTAATTTATAGATAAATGTTTGTCTGCTGTAAAGCTCTATGTGCGAGCCATGAATTAAACAGTCCATACTGGGTACCGTTTCCGTGCAGAATCAGTCACTTTTAAAGTTGGTTATAGAGTGGAAGACTCCGCATCACAAACCGTTATATTAGATTAGTTGCACTTTCTGTACCAACGAAAAAGTGATACATATTTTGGTAGAAAGACGTGAATTTTCAAAAGTAAAGACAGTTTCCGACGGAGCATGGTGTTTGGGGATGGTTGGTTATGTTGCCTAATACCACCTTTTGTTATAATAGTTGTGTCGTATTTCATTCACTGATATACTGATCAGACGTTTTTCAGCCAATTAACGCATGCTGTTATTCTCAATGTTATCATGAATATCACAATTGCATGTGTTACACAAGTCACAAATCTTAACTGAATTGACGTATGCAAAGAGACATAATGAAGGCATATTATGCCTTCATGTCACAAGTTTTATCAGGAGATACTAAAGCATTTTTTCATTTCGTTACTGTCACCAAGATGTAACTAGGTCGAACGGAAAAAACTAATTTCTCCGTTCGACCTAGTTACATCTTGGTGACAGGCACAGTTTACTCTCTGAAGATACATTCTATCTGATAGGAGATGCACACGGTGATAATTATCACTATTAAGTTATATTTAATAACAGTATCTCCAATCTGGGTCACACCCCCTCACGGCAGCTATCATATCTTCTATCACATATAATCATGTGTCCAACACGTGGCTTACTATTCTCGTTGGATTGCTCATTTGTTCTGACGTTTGCTGATTGGAAATAACATTATACGGCACGTGATGTGGGAGTAATCACAGCACGCAGATCTTATAATATTTCCTTGTGTTTCAGCCTGATGACGAGAAGCCTGATGATGAGGTGGAAGACACTTTGGAAATGTTCGAACAGGAAACCGCTCAGGTTTTTAATATTTAATATCTTAGATTCTCTTAATTCTAGCATTTTGAAAAATTAAACTTTACCATATCACATTTCCAGATAAGAATATTTTTCATGTTCACATAATTGTGTTGAAATTCTACTCGGCATTTGTAATTAAAATTATGCACCAACTCAGGTTCAGCGGAGAAATAAAAAAGGCCGTAAAGACGGAGACGAAAATGCGATTTCTCGTTTCTTCAACAGAATGAGCTTATTCAATTGAAATGGCGTCACAATGTGACAAATCACGTGACTCTTCGAAAAATGTAATGTATTATTATATGTTATACTTTTCCATTTTAATTTGACTTGAAATGTTTTTATTGTAAAAGTTTTTCTGATTCTGATTTTTGGGGTTTTATATTATACTTTCTGTATTTATAGTGAAGAGTTTTCCGTAGATGATTTGTTACGTAGCCTTTTTAGCGAACTTTTACGATTTTTATATTAAAATCAAGATCGATGTTATTTAATGAATAATTGTGAAATGATTAAATTATCCCAGCAGTCAGTATGCTAGTCAGAGTTAATTCAAATTAATTGCAGCCAATTTAAATTGTAAAATAATTGAACTTATTTTCTGAAACAATCTGATTTATGAAAATTTGCCCTGGGACACTGCGGCACAATCCTCATTTCAATTTCAATTTGATTTTTGCATGAGTATTTGGTATTTTCGGTTCAATGTTGAGCCTGAGGCAGTATATTAGTGTTGATATTTAATTAATATTTCTGACTTATCAATTTATAAGTTTTTCAAAATGTTGAACGTTATCCTTAAAGACCAGTAGGTTTTATCGCAGCTATGTTATTACTATTAGTCCTCGGTATACCTTTTGCTGGAGAATAAAGTTTGTTGTTTTCCAAATTTCTATAACGAAGAGTGGTACTGGTATAGAACACTCTGTGTTTGACATGTGACACGTACCGAGCTTCAGTGACCCACTCTGTGACGGTATTTTTATTTTGCAATTCAAAGCTGAGATATTATAATTTTTTTCACTGGAAATTGAATTTCGTTGTGAATAACAAGTTACGACTCTCTTATTTTGTCACTTGGGAAAAGATTTGGATTACATAATATTTATTGATTAAATAAATAATCAATAATCAATTCTAATTATCGAACAATGAACATGCTATGATAATTGTATCTGACATCAGTAGAAACGTCTCAAACTACTAAAATTACGTTTTGAAAAATTGAGTTTATAACAAGGATCTTTCACATATTACGTCATCAAGTTTATCGTTTATTTTCAGGGTTAGAAATTGAAACGAAATATTTTAGTTTCATCAGTATATGCACTATGCAGAGTGCATTATGATTAATGGATATTCGATAAAATATGTGAAAAAGTACGCTTAACTTATGAATTATAAACTCATTTCACATGTCATTTTACATGCTGAAAAATCTCACTATAAATTTTAATAAGACCTCCAAATTTCAATAAAGTATTCAGTGTTCTTCATGTGTTTGATAACACGGTAACAGCTACAAGTTGGTCGATTAATTACAACCTACTATAAATCTAGCATATCCTTATACATGCAAAGGAACGCTTCACCAGCACTTAATTTCTGAGCTTAAAAGCAACCTTGGACTCCTACGCAAGGGTTTGCCTAGGACCCCAATACAGTCGTCATCAGTACTGTATGTGGCGGTATCGGCAACAGAACCACTGGCACTGATCCAACATCACGTCATGCAGTCTGAGCAGAATCCTGCGTCCGGGTGAGGACACGAGGCTCCTGAGGGGGAATACTGTTAGATATTATATTTAATGAGTTAATGTTATGAAGTTATGAGATTCGGTAACTTATAACACCGCAAACAGCGAACTTATACAATTACAGTAGTGAGATGCATGACAGGTGAACTAAAACTATAATTTGTAAAGGGTACAAGAGATTAAAATTAAAATATCATCAAATTTGATGATATTTTAATGGAAAATGCTGAAGAGGATGCAACGGTTAATTAATTAACCGTTGCATCCTCTTCAGCATTTTCCACCGTGACAAGACCATGAACAGGCAGTTTTCTTGTCGCACTGGTAACCTCCACCTTGACGGATATTACTCGTCTAAATTTCTTCGAAGTAGCGCGCGCCGCTTTCTTCTCGAAATGTCTGGCCTGATGGCAAGTGCTACAAAGTAGCGTGCGCCGGGCCAGACCATTAACAATGGTCAAGCCGCACGAGAAATCCCTTTATCGTCCTGACGATACAGGGGAGCCGCGCACTCGTGCGCGGCGGGTCATACAACGTATGACAAAGATTGCAGGGATACAAGTTAATTGACTATAGTAATAGTGGCCATTCAAATTAATGCTTGTATATTTGGTGCACATAATGTGTATATTCAGTGAAAATATTTTGTGCATATTTAATTTTTAACAACAAATTTATTTCTACTTTAATTCAGAAAATTATCTTTACCATAATTCAAAAAATTATTTTTGTCTGTCTAGTGTCTGTATGTACGACCGCCCACGTGCAAATCAGACGATAATAATAGGAAGTTGCGTAGTTACCATGGTAACGAGTATGGTGTCCCATATGAGTCAACTTTAAAAACAAACAACAAAAATTTTTAAAAATTAGAAAGAAATAAAAAAATTTTAAAAAAATAAAAAATCCAGGTGAAATCAAGACCGAAAATTTTTACCCTCGTAGTGCATTTTAGTGTAATGTGTAGGCTGGTTGCAGCGATCTTTAAGCAGAGTTTAGTAGTCATGTTTTAGTTAGGATATTGCAGTTAAGTGAAGAAAAACCGTTAGGATTAGTGTAGATTTAGAGTAGTTAGGCTTAGAGATTTGTGTAAAGTAGGGCACGTGATAGTCGGGCGTGTAGGTTTTGTTATAGTTTTATGGCTGGGCCGAGCCGCGCGGTACCACGTGGGTGACCACGTGGTATCACGTGGCGCGGGTCGTTAACGCAGTTCTGGACACGTTGGAGTCAGTTCTGGAAAAGCTCTTTAGGTGACGTGTTTAATCAAAGTGTTAACCGCTGATCTAGAACGCCCAACGTGGCCCGTCTTGCCACAGTTTAAGTTGTGATTGTTGATAATATCTTTATATTCATCATTCGAACGTTATTACTCGATTCAACTGTTTCCTTTGTTCAACTCTAGCGTAGGAACGAATTGTACCACATTATACCGTTCAAATTAAAGTTGCCTCACCTATTTCCGTGTGGGGTAAATTAGTAAGCTTTCGATACTCGAAGATCGTGTTTCAGTCAATTCAGAGTAAGTGCAAGTTCTAAGAGTTTAGTGTTTCTACTAGCGTTCGTAACGAGTTTATATTTCCCATTTGATTCATATTCTCGATATTAACACCTTAGTATCCCTTTCTGTTAATTCCGTGTACGGTACTAGAATATCGTATTTGTTATATTAACGTAGGGTCATACATTTCTTCTCGAAATGTCTGGCCTCCCTTGACTAAGTCAAGGGAGATACCGATGGCGCCACGATAAGGTGCTTAAACAAATAGCAGACCAAGTGAAATTCCATTGTGAGCGGAGAGTCAACAAGAGGAAGAGCTCTTGTGTCACTCGGAAAGCCATTGAGTTTGTTCCAGCAGGAGGGAGGTTTAAGGAGGTGAAGAGGTCGAAAGTCAGTGAGTTTGGGATTCTGAGTGGGGCCACTGATTGGATAGTATTAGCAGACCTGGATGAGCAGCTGAAATTCCCGTCGGATATAGCAACGACCAGATTAAGACCAGATTTGGTTCTTTTCTCGAAAGCTTCCAAGAGAGTAATCTGGTGGGAGCTTACAGTACCGTCGGAAGAGAGAATAGCTGCATCCCATGAGCTGAAGCTTGATCGGTATAACAGTCTACAAGCGGAAATACAAGCTAATGGGTGGTCATGTTTCAGCTTTGCTGTTGAGGTTGGTGCTAGAGGTGTGGTCGCAGCAAGTTTGGAGTGTGCATCAAGGAAGATTGGTCTGACTGGGAGAGCCCTCAAGAAGTTGGTCAGAGATTGTGGGAAGGATGCAGCCCATTGTTCAAGATGGATTTATCTGCTGTCTAGGAAAAGAGAGTGGGAGATGAGAGCTGTTTGAGCTTTATGACTTCACCTAACAGCCAGAGGTGCCATAAGCTAACTCGTCGTAAATCGCGAGCTCTAGCAGGTATCCTCGGGTGATTGTCAGATCAGATGGTGGTCCAAGAGAGACTGCTGGGGCACCTGACAGAAAACCGTATCGCAACGAAAGCCCCGAAACGGTGTCAGGTTTGTGACTGAAGATTCTGATCAAGCTCAGGGTTGAGTCTACACAGTGTCGCCACTTGCCGATGCCAGTTGATGCGAGAAGACACTGATGTAAGTGGGAAGTTATGTCTAAGAAACAGCGTGTGGTTCGGGTGCCGGTTGAACGCATGTAAAAGGGAGGGTATATCCGTATTTCGCTGCTAGTGATGCAGTCCTTAGCCCGGTAGCTAAGGCTTCCCCGTTTCTCGCTCATTTGTGCTCCGATGGGCTTGTGACCTCTGCGGGGGTCAAGTGCAGGATGAGGGACATGGCTGACCAGGAGAAGGTTGTTTTTGGGAGATAGAGTAAGGTTGGTTTGGTGTTGTGCCTTCGCAGTTTAACTGTATCTTTACTCCCAGCATTTTCCACCGTGACAAGACCATGAACAGGCAGTTTTCTTGTCGCACTGGTAACCTCCACCTTGACGGATATTACTCGTCTAAATTTCTTCGAAGTAGCGCGCGCCGCTTTCTTCTCGAAATGTCTGGCCTGATGGCAAGTGCTACAAAGTAGCGTGCGCCGGGCCAGACCATTAACAATGGTCAAGCCGCACGAGAAATCCCTTTATCGTCCTGACGATACAGGGGAGCCGCGCACTCGTGCGCGGCGGGTCATACAACGTATGACAAAGATTGCAGGGATACAAGTTAATTGACTATAGTAATAGTGGCCATTCAAATTAATGCTTGTATATTTGGTGCACATAATGTGTATATTCAGTGAAAATATTTTGTGCATATTTAATTTTTAACAACAAATTTATTTCTACTTTAATTCAGAAAATTATCTTTACCATAATTCAAAAAATTATTTTTGTCTGTCTAGTGTCTGTATGTACGACCGCCCACGTGCAAATCAGACGATAATAATAGGAAGTTGCGTAGTTACCATGGTAACGAGTATGGTGTCCCATATGAGTCAACTTTAAAAACAAACAACAAAAATTTTTAAAAATTAGAAAGAAATAAAAAAATTTTAAAAAAATAAAAAATCCAGGTGAAATCAAGACCGAAAATTTTTACCCTCGTAGTGCATTTTAGTGTAATGTGTAGGCTGGTTGC
Source organism: Bolinopsis microptera (assembly GCF_026151205.1). Classification (NCBI taxonomy): domain Eukaryota; kingdom Metazoa; phylum Ctenophora; class Tentaculata; order Lobata; family Bolinopsidae; genus Bolinopsis; species Bolinopsis microptera. Next base: position 16,366,783 of record NC_087081.1, on the reverse strand, counting down.
AGCGATCTTTAAGCAGAGTTTAGTAGTCATGTTTTAGTTAGGATATTGCAGTTAAGTGAAGAAAAACCGTTAGGATTAGTGTAGATTTAGAGTAGTTAGGCTTAGAGATTTGTGTAAAGTAGGGCACGTGATAGTCGGGCGTGTAGGTTTTGTTATAGTTTTATGGCTGGGCCGAGCCGCGCGGTACCACGTGGGTGACCACGTGGTATCACGTGGCGCGGGTCGTTAACGCAGTTCTGGACACGTTGGAGTCAGTTCTGGAAAAGCTCTTTAGGTGACGTGTTTAATCAAAGTGTTAACCGCTGATCTAGAACGCCCAACGTGGCCCGTCTTGCCACAGTTTAAGTTGTGATTGTTGATAATATCTTTATATTCATCATTCGAACGTTATTACTCGATTCAACTGTTTCCTTTGTTCAACTCTAGCGTAGGAATGAATTGTACCACATTATACCGTTCAAATTAAAGTTGCCTCACCTATTTCCGTGTGGGGTAAATTAGTAAGCTTTCGATACTCGAAGATCGTGTTTCAGTCAATTCAGAGTAAGTGCAAGTTCTAAGAGTTTAGTGTTTCTACTAGCGTTCGTAACGAGTTTATATTTCCCATTTGATTCATATTCTCGATATTAACACCTTAGTATCCCTTTCTGTTAATTCCGTGTACGGTACTAGAATATCGTATTTGTTATATTAACGTAGGGTCATACATTTCTTCTCGAAATGTCTGGCCTCCCTTGACTAAGTCAAGGGAGATACCGATGGCGCCACGATAAGGTGCTTAAACAAATAGCAGACCAAGTGAAATTCCATTGTGAGCGGAGAGTCAACAAGAGGAAGAGCTCTTGTGTCACTCGGAAAGCCATTGAGTTTGTTCCAGCAGGAGGGAGGTTTAAGGAGGTGAAGAGGTCGAAAGTCAGTGAGTTTGGGATTCTGAGTGGGGCCACTGATTGGATAGTATTAGCAGACCTGGATGAGCAGCTGAAATTCCCGTCGGATATAGCAACGACCAGATTAAGACCAGATTTGGTTCTTTTCTCGAAAGCTTCCAAGAGAGTAATCTGGTGGGAGCTTACAGTACCGTCGGAAGAGAGAATAGCTGCATCCCATGAGCTGAAGCTTGATCGGTATAACAGTCTACAAGCGGAAATACAAGCTAATGGGTGGTCATGTTTCAGCTTTGCTGTTGAGGTTGGTGCTAGAGGTGTGGTCGCAGCAAGTTTGGAGTGTGCATCAAGGAAGATTGGTCTGACTGGGAGAGCCCTCAAGAAGTTGGTCAGAGATTGTGGGAAGGATGCAGCCCATTGTTCAAGATGGATTTATCTGCTGTCTAGGAAAAGAGAGTGGGAGATGAGAGCTGTTTGAGCTTTATGACTTCACCTAACAGCCAGAGGTGCCATAAGCTAACTCGTCGTAAATCGCGAGCTCTAGCAGGTATCCTCGGGTGATTGTCAGATCAGATGGTGGTCCAAGAGAGACTGCTGGGGCACCTGACAGAAAACCGTATCGCAATGAAAGCCCCGAAACGGTGTCAGGTTTGTGACTGAAGATTCTGATCAAGCTCAGGGTTGAGTCTACACAGTGTCGCCACTTGCCGATGCCAGTTGATGCGAGAAGACACTGATGTAAGTGGGAAGTTATGTCTAAGAAACAGCGTGTGGTTCGGGTGCCGGTTGAACGCATGTAAAAGGGAGGGTATATCCGTATTTCGCTGCTAGTGATGCAGTCCTTAGCCCGGTAGCTAAGGCTTCCCCGTTTCTCGCTCATTTGTGCTCCGATGGGCTTGTGACCTCTGCGGGGGTCAAGTGCAGGATGAGGGACATGGCTGACCAGGAGAAGGTTGTTTTTGGGAGATAGAGTAAGGTTGGTTTGGTGTTGTGCCTTCGCAGTTTAACTGTATCTTTACTCCCAGCATTTTCCACCGTGACAAGACCATGAACAGGCAGTTTTCTTGTCGCACTGGTAACCTCCACCTTGACGGATATTACTCGTCTAAATTTCTTCGAAGTAGCGCGCGCCGCTTTCTTCTCGAAATGTCTGGCCTGATGGCAAGTGCTACAAAGTAGCGTGCGCCGGGCCAGACCATTAACAATGGTCAAGCCGCACGAGAAATCCCTTTATCGTCCTGACGATACAGGGGAGCCGCGCACTCGTGCGCGGCGGGTCATACAACGTATGACAAAGATTGCAGGGATACAAGTTAATTGACTATAGTAATAGTGGCCATTCAAATTAATGCTTGTATATTTGGTGCACATAATGTGTATATTCAGTGAAAATATTTTGTGCATATTTAATTTTTAACAACAAATTTATTTCTACTTTAATTCAGAAAATTATCTTTACCATAATTCAAAAAATTATTTTTGTCTGTCTAGTGTCTGTATGTACGACCGCCCACGTGCAAATCAGACGATAATAATAGGAAGTTGCGTAGTTACCATGGTAACGAGTATGGTGTCCCATATGAGTCAACTTTAAAAACAAACAACAAAAATTTTTAAAAATTAGAAAGAAATAAAAAAATTTTAAAAAAATAAAAAATCCAGGTGAAATCAAGACCGAAAATTTTTACCCTCGTAGTGCATTTTAGTGTAATGTGTAGGCTGGTTGCAGCGATCTTTAAGCAGAGTTTAGTAGTCATGTTTTAGTTAGGATATTGCAGTTAAGTGAAGAAAAACCGTTAGGATTAGTGTAGATTTAGAGTAGTTAGGCTTAGAGATTTGTGTAAAGTAGGGCACGTGATAGTCGGGCGTGTAGGTTTTGTTATAGTTTTATGGCTGGGCCGAGCCGCGCGGTACCACGTGGGTGACCACGTGGTATCACGTGGCGCGGGTCGTTAACGCAGTTCTGGACACGTTGGAGTCAGTTCTGGAAAAGCTCTTTAGGTGACGTGTTTAATCAAAGTGTTAACCGCTGATCTAGAACGCCCAACGTGGCCCGTCTTGCCACAGTTTAAGTTGTGATTGTTGATAATATCTTTATATTCATCATTCGAACGTTATTACTCGATTCAACTGTTTCCTTTGTTCAACTCTAGCGTAGGAATGAATTGTACCACATTATACCGTTCAAATTAAAGTTGCCTCACCTATTTCCGTGTGGGGTAAATTAGTAAGCTTTCGATACTCGAAGATCGTGTTTCAGTCAATTCAGAGTAAGTGCAAGTTCTAAGAGTTTAGTGTTTCTACTAGCGTTCGTAACGAGTTTATATTTCCCATTTGATTCATATTCTCGATATTAACACCTTAGTATCCCTTTCTGTTAATTCCGTGTACGGTACTAGAATATCGTATTTGTTATATTAACGTAGAGTTCAATACTTAGATATTGTGAGTTATTGCGGTTGTCAGTCGCTAAGAACGACTGAGTGAGTAGTGTATATTGTGAGTACACCTTTGTGAGCAGGCACTGTAGACCATCGGTACGCCTCGGGAGGACTGGTCTGGTGCCATCTTATTTTACACTAATTTATGTTCCAGGGTAGGTGGAACATGTTTTGGTGGTTAAATAGTTAGTACTTGACCCAAACCACGCCCATCCCAAAATTACTGAAATCCAGGTAAAATCAAGACCGAAAATCTTTACCCCCGTAGTGAATTTATGTTCCGGGGTAGGTGGAACTTGTCATACTCATACGTTGTATGACCCGCCGCGCACGAAGTGCGCGGCTCCTCCTGTATCGTCGAAGCGACCGTGGGGGTCACCACGTGATACAAATAAAAATTGTGTATATTTTGTTCATTTTTGAGTGAAAATTAATTTATTAATTTATCACAAATTATTTTATTATAATATAACCACTTATGTGAAATGGTTATTTCGACGCATTAAATATTTGAACTAAATTAAAATATGAGTTGATTGTGGGTATAAATAATAAAATAAAATTTGTTTTACTAAAAAAATTTGTTTTACTTGGAAAGTCATGTTTCTAGGAAATTTTGTGGTTATGGTTTACAATTTCATTAAAATACAAGCAGGGTGATGTGGTTTTGCTATGATCATATATATTTATTACCGAGTAAGTCAATTGTCTTACATGCTTAGTTATACATTATAACTTCGTCCTTTTTTTGACGGCGTTATTCTCACTCTCTGGCGACATCGTTAACGGTATAACTTATTCCTCGTCCTTTTTGACGGCGTTATTCTCACTCTCTGGCGGCATCGTTAACGGTATAACTTATTCCTCGTCCATCTGACGGCGTTATTCTCACTCTCTGGCGGCATCGTTAACGGTATAACTTATTCCTCGTCCATCTGACGGCGTCGCTCTTTAATAACGGTCTAACTTAGTCTTCGTCCCTCTGACGGCATGGCCCTTTAGCGGGCTGTCTAGCTTATACTTCGTCCCTTTGACGGCATCATTAACAATATAAATACTTCGCTCTTACTCTAATTCTGGCAGGCATCGTTAACGGTATCTTAACTTATTCTTCGTCCATCTGACGGCGTCGCTCTTTAATAGCGGTTTAACTTATACTTAATAATATATTAATATTATACCTTACTTACCCGGTAATAAAGTTCAAGTGAAATTGCGGCGGCAAGCCAAGTGCTCGACAGCGTTTATATTATAACATGTTTGTACGATTTAACTAACAAGGTGGAATAAGTTTGCAGATCAACAGTTATTAGTGCTTACTTATTGGTGGGGATGAGTAGGTGCCAGTACTCGCCAAACACGCATGGTGGTTTATACAATGGCATACATAAGGGGGTAACAATGCGAAAGAGACATTCTGTTGGATTATTTTTTAAAGGTTTAAAATCAATGTAGTTTACTCTTAGTAATTATTTCGATAGTTGCTTCACGACTAGTGTTTTGTGTCTATTATTGCTCAATTGTGTAGGCTTGATTAAGGTGTGATCCCGATGGTCTCATTAACAGTTATTACGCCAAGTGTTTTGTGTATTACCATCAGGGACAGGTAGGGTTTCAAGTCGGTTTCCCGTTTCACCTTATTTTGAGCAGTCAGCCGATCCCTCTTTGCGTGATCCTGTTATGGAGAGCCCAATTGTAAATATGTGTATATATATGGTTAGGTGCTCATCTTTTGATATAGCTTGGGTTGTTCATTTCTTACCTGTTTGATTGAATAGAATTTGTTACTTCTTCGACTACATAATATGGATGTTGATATGGAGTCTCTGGGGCCAATGAAGACGCTGACGTTATTGATCGATAACTATGTTGTTGATTTCTTGCTGGTGAGCGAGTAGCCTACTGTGGCTGCCAGTTATGGCGGCTGAAGTGACTTCCTGCGACGTCCTACTAGAATTTGAGGTCCCTATATCAAAGCAGACGGAGAATTTGTTATGATTTTTATAACAGAACCATACTTACTGCACGAGTTTTATGTTTCATTATTTTTAGCTTATACGGCTGTACGTGCATGAATTTAGAACCGGTTTAGTCACGTGATGCTTGATGTATTTATGTATTTATAGTATTTAGTTTTATATCACAACTTGGCATCTTATTTTGTTATGTTCATAGTACAGTTATTACTGGCTTTACCCTAGTGTTGTGCTTAAAATGTGTGTTGCGTTGTTTAGAGTGATACATTTAAAAATGAGAACAACCAAATTGGGGGTTTGGGTAGTGGCCATGGGGTTGTACGGGGCTTAAGTTAACCTGTGGGTACTAACTTAATGTTACTCATGTTGTGGGGGTGGTCTGATACAATTGCAGAAGAATAGTTCCTAAAACTTAACGGGGAAGTATAGGATTTCCTGTAACAACGAAAAAACAATTTTCCTGAAATTCATGCTAAAATAATAGGTTTTGTAATTTTAAAATATGCAATTCATGCAGGTGTACTAAGTTTTGTACAAAATGCTGGTGAGTTGTTGTGCAAGAGTGTAAACTCTCATGCAAATGGTACCGAAAAGTCATGCAATTGGTCCTTAACTAAATTGTCATTAGAAAATTGAGTATCAAGTAATAATCACAGTTAGGTGGTGATAATAATCACAGTTACGTGGTGATGCGTTAACTAGGTCGGTTATTAACTTATACTTGGTTTTAGGGTTTGATTAGCATGCCTTAGATTTGGAATGAAGTTAAGTTCTTACCTTTTTAGGAGATCGGGTCTGTCGTCGCGAACAGCGTTGAGTCCGGTATCTGGATTTCAATTTGTAAGGACGGAACTGGTGTTCTTAGTCCGTGCCATCACAAGGTGTCGAGTCTCCGTATTTGTAAGGCTCCAGCCTAGCCAGACAAACGGCTAGGCATATACAGGGCCTGGTTCCTGTAGACCGGTTACGACACGAGGGTTCACGAGGCCTTGCGTTCTGGGCCAAAGGCCTGACGACAGGCCGATCAGTCGAGGAAGAGGCAAGAGTGTAGGAGATGGGTTAACGGCCTTTAATTTCAATGATAGTTTAATTCACAACTTGATTCATAATTTCATTCATAATTTAGATGTCATGACCGGAATCGGTATCATTTTAGAATACTTTGTACTTTTGAGTCATCGTGACAAGCACGGGTTTGTTTGAGTTACTTTAGTTCACATGCTGGACTGAAAGTTTCAGTGCCAGCTACTTGGACGATTGAGAGACGGGAATTTGGGGATGTTGGAATAAACCTACCAACATGATGGTAAATATACTAAAGAATGGTTACTACAAAACAAACGTAAAAATAACACTATTAGGCATTAACATGAGGATGGGGCTGCCTATGGCAAGCCAAAAGGGAGGAGACACTCCGTACTCAAAGTGGCAAAGATGAGAACTCCGCAATAATGCCGTCCTCCGCGAGGTTTCACTCGCTCCGGCACGCCGCTAACTCCTTAATTACGGGGACTGCTCAAGAGTTCTGGGGAATTTCTATCCTTATTGGTGGACACGACTTTACAGTCTAGGTGAATTGCTGTCCTTAATTACGGAGGTGGTCCTAGTCTTAGGGGATTGGTCAGCTAGTTAATCTGTGGAATCTATCACTTAATTACACAGGGCCCTGGGTGTTGAGGGTTTTTGGGTAGGCCAGCCGTCTCCTACAGGGATGGTAGTGGAACTAGAAGAAGGGGTTACTCGGTGCCTGGTTCCTGTCACTAACTGGGTCAACGGTCTCAATTAATCGGCGGGAGTTTTAGGACTAAGGCTTCTAGATAATTGGGGTCCGTAACTTATCGTGAGGGAAGTTCCACTTCCACTTAGGTACTCGGAGGGGAAGTGGGGATCCGACTAGCGGCTTGCAGGGCACAGGCCTTCTCCACATTAACTTACTTACTTACTTACTTACTTACTTACTTACTTACTTACTTACTTACTTACTTACTTACTTACTTACTTACTTACTTACTTACTTACTTACTTACTTACTTACTTACTTACTTACTTACTTACTTACTTACTTACTTACTTACTTACTTACTTACTTACTTACTTACTTACTTACTTACTTACTTACTTACTTACTTACTTACTTACTTACTTACTTACTTACTTACTTACTTACTTACTTACTTACTTACTTACTTACTTACTTACTTACTTACTTACTTACTTACTTACTTACTTACTTACTTACTTACTTACTTACTTACTTACTTACTTACTTACTTACTTACTTACTTACTTACTTACTTACTTACTTACTTACTTACTTACTTACTTACTTACTTACTTACTTACTTACTTACTTACTTACTAACTAACTTACTTACTTACTTACTTACTTACTTACTTACTTACTTACTTACTTACTTACTTACTTACTTACTTACTTACTTACTTACTAACTAACTAGACATGGGAGCTCTAGTATCGGTATTTGTAGGATATAGGCAGTCTTCACACTCAAGTCAAATGAGTTTTTGGGATTATTGCTCCTAAAGAGTGAAATTTGTGAAAGCAAGTTTTTAAGAAAAAGTTAAATAATATATAAGATTACTAGGAGCACACAAAATTATTTTCAACAAGACTTTAAGCGCTTAAAAAATGATATACGACTATTTTATCAACCTCCCCATTCAAAATTACAGAATTGGTCCTAAAATTCTAAAAGGTAATGCTTCAACCAGTAAACATACATATGAGCACTTATTGACATCAATATACTCGCTTACATACCGACTGCAGGTATTCCAGAAACAGGAAATTTGTAGATTACATGTCCAGTGTCCACTCCAACAATTTCATCTCCATAGATATCTATCTGCATCAATTTTCCAGGTATCTGTACCCATCCAGTACCTGTCGGTCTTGGAGCACTCATTCCTTTACGGTAGTAAATGTTGTTGCCAGAGTCAACACCAACAACAATATTCCTACCAGACGATATCCACTTCAAGTTGCCACAAATTTGGATCCATTCAGATCCAGCAGTATTGCTATCTCCATATGTTCCTTTTCGATAGTAAATATTATTTGCTCTGTCGACTATCCAAACTCCAGATGGTCCCACGGTAACTTGTATAGCCTTTCCTCCAATTTGCTGCCAGTTCTTTCCAGTCCATCTATAGATATCCTGATTTTTTTAAACTCCCCAAACATGACCGTTGTCACTGACATCAAGATTGGAAAAAAGGTAACCACGTACTCCCTGCCATTTGTTGTGACCCGCATCTCTATAAAAAAGGCTACCAAATCTCCTCGTGACTCCCCATACAGACGAACCAGACGAAATGTGATCAAATCTACCAGGTATTCGAGTCCAGCTTTTTCCGTTAAGCTTGTAGACCTTACTTCCCCTTTTAACACCCCACACGCCAGATCTTCCAATGGAGATACGAGTCAGACTTCCTGGTATAGCTTGCCATTTAGCAGTAACTGCAACTCCAGAGGTCACCATTGCTACCATTGGAACTGGAGTGGAACCTGAACCTGTTGAAATTACTTTTAATTGAACCATCAAATATTAAATTTCAGAATTTGGCCGCCAAAGCAAATTTATTTGTAGGCCTAAATAAAAGGTAAAACATCAATCTAATTGTTTATGTATCACTCACTCATACAAGTAAATTGACTATAGTGGCCATTCAAATTAATGCTTGTATATTTGGTGCACATAATGCGTATATTCAGTGCGAATATTTTGTGCATATTTAATTTTCAACAACAAATTTAAGAAGTGCCACTTATAAGTTATAAAGTTTAGTTTATGGTTTAGTACCAGGAAATTCAGCTTTGTTCATGCATTCCTTCGATTCAACTGCTTCACCACCACAATCTTTTCCACCTCTGGCTGGAGGTGGGTTATTGCAGGTTTTGGACCGGGTCGTTGTCCCTTTTCCACAACCTACTGAGCAAGCACCCCATTTGCTGTAATCACTCCACCCTCCATCAACTGAAAGTGTGGTTTTTATAATTTAGTCAACAGAAAAATAATCACTCAACTCCCTACTTCATACTCCCTAAATAATGTTCAAGCAGCTACCACGTGACACAATTCAGCCAATCAGAGTACAGGAATCCGCAAAGTTAAAGTTGCAAACTTTTGATCGGCCCGAAATGGGACTTTTCTGGAGATTTTGAGATAACTCAACAACTACGTTGTCTTAAATTTTCCTCCTGGGGAGGTAACGTTACTTTTACAAAACGAACATGTTGCAAAAAAACGGAAGTCCCTATAACTCTTTTACTTTCAAAGTTAGGCCCCATCCAGTAAGGGTTTCTGGGCTTGCCAGCGCTGGCTGACGACAGACGAGTAATATCGCAACTATAATACTATATGATTTCGCGCGATATATTGCGCTGGCCAGCGCTACTGCTAGCTGAGTGCTGACGAGTAATATCGCAAACATTTTGCTTGTTGCGACAAGTAAAAATGCTCTTATTAGGGAAAGGAGATTACTCGACATAGCTAACAAAGTCCTTGGCATGGAAAGAGTGTTAGTCAGGAAGAGTACGGTCGAGCCTAATGAACAATCCCCGCTATCAGCCATACCAATCAGAGTCATCTCCAGTTATGGAAGTGACAATGACTTGGTGAATGTTGTCCAGAAATACGAAGGTCACTTGAGACGAACTCGTAGTTTTAGTGAAAGTGACAGTCAGCAAGCCACAAACTCCACCACAGCACCGAAAGGAAAAAATAAACTGTTTCAGTTTGTGAAGAAAACGGGATCTACGCTTAGATCTCGCCTCGTTACATCCAAACAGCTTGCCTTAGGTGCTAAACATGGTAAAACTGAACCCTGTCACAGAAGAAACTGCAAGTGTTGTAAAATGATCATGAGTAAGGACTCCATCACATCAAATGGTAAAAAGATCAAATCAGCCCCTGGTTGTTGCAAGACCTATAACATCATCTATCTTGTACAGTGTTCGATTTGTAAGAAAAACTATGTGGGTAGGACTAATAATAGCTTGCATAAAAGGATGGACGTACACAGGTCCAAATTTTATGAAATCGTTGATGGTAGAGCATTTGATATTACTAGTGATGAGTATAGCCTAGGAGTTCATTTGATTGACCACGGTTTAGGAGTACATACAGATTTTAATGAAACTTTTAGAACTTTTATTTTAGAGAATTGCAGTCCCAGTACACTTGAAGTAAAAGAAAATAACTACATACATTTGCTTAATTCTCTTAGACCTTTTGGCCTTAATACTGTCAATCCCTTTGGATTACCTATATTCCGTAAACCTTAATATGATCTTTCTACCTTTTTCGGATTCTTAATTTTGTAACGGCTTGAGTTTCACTAACCTTTTAACATTTTTTAGGTTCAATGTCACTGGAGATGACTACAATCGAAATATATTTGGCAAGAATCTGAATGTTTTCAGTGTTGAAAGTTTAGTTTCTTAAATCCTGGAGTAGTCATTCGTGTTCCTGATATTTGGGTTAATTCTAACTCTCCTAGTTAATAACTGCTGTTTTGCTCAACCTGAGTCACTCGATAAACTTATTCAACTATTGAGATCGAAGGTTAGCCTTCTGCTAAGGGACTTTTTTTGAATTGTACTCATCAAAATTATTTCAGCTTATGACATAGTCATAGATCGCTGATTGGCTGTCGATTATAACTTTATAATTTCTTGATTGTTTTAATGTTTATAACGGTTCAAAATGTAAAGCATCTTTTTATTTATATTGGGATGCTCAATTCTAAATATTACTTATTATTAAGAAGGGATGATAATTTATAACTTTAAACTCTTATTCACTCGACAATCATGTGACTTACTTTAACACGTTCTCTAGGTGTTTCTTGGCGACTATTCAAAACCTTATCAGCTTATCCCTCTAATCTGACTCCAACCCTAACCCTAGCCGTTAAACAAAATACTTCATCTCACTGTATGTCTGCTTTAAACGTAATTATTGTTATAGGAATATATCTGAGGACAAGACATAGCTGAGATGATAACTTCCAACAAGGGTCATAATCCTGGACCAGGCAAAAGTCCCGCTCACATTGGGACGTCCGCTCGGTTTCTCGATGTAATCCGACTTATATGGTCCTAAATAACACTAATTACTCGGGTACACTTTTTCACCAGTGGGGCATTTCTCGGAATCACGCCCTTTTTGACCGCACCCATATCGCGACCCCAACTATAAATTATCTCGGCTTCTGATTGTGATACAGACCAAGATGCATGTTTATTTTAGTGCTATGAAGATACTTAAGGCCTAAGAGACTTAGTTTTTGAAAAATCGCCAAAAATCCTATTTTACTATATTAGCAGTCTCGCAAGTAACAATTATCACACTTATTTCAAGATATCTCAGCTTCTGATTGGAGCTAAGCGCTCATTTTGGGCATTAAAATGGTCAGAATCATCATATTGAGTAGGGTAGAGCATGGTTTTAAAGTCTTGAGACTTCAGGTTGTTGAGTTATTAGGTCAGATCCCATTTTTATGCTCTCGCGAGTAGCGATTGATGCACTCATTTCAAGATATCTCAGCTTCTGATCGGAGCTAAGCGTTCATCTTGGGCATTGAAATGGTCAGAATCATCACATTGAGTGGGGTAGAGCATAGTTTTAAAGTCGTGAGACTTCAGGTTGTTGAGTTATTAGAGTAGTGATTGAGTAGCGATTGCCAAGAAATATCAATAAATTTTTACTAAAACCTCTAGCCCTAGGAACATGCATTACCCCACCTAATTTGATCATTCTGACCATTTTAATGCCCATGATAAGCGCTTAGCTTCAATCAGAAGCTAAGATATCTTGTAATAAGTGTGTCAATCGCTACTCGCGAGAGTGTAAAAATATGTTTTAACCGAATAATTCAACAACCTGAAGTCTGAAAACTTTGAAACCACGCTCTACCCCACTTAATGTGATGATTCTGACTATTTTAATGCCCAAGATGAACGCTTAGCTCCAATCAGAAGTTGAGATATCTTGAAATAAGTTTATCAATCGCTACTCGCGAGAGCGTAAAAATGGGATCTGACCTAATAACTCAACAACCTGAAGTCGCAAGACTTTAAAACTATGCTCTACCCCACTCAATTAGATGATTCTGACCATTTCAATGCCCAAGATGAACGCTTAGCTCCAATCAGAAGTTGAGATATCTTGAAATAAGTTCATCAATCGCTACTCGCGAGAGCGTAAAAATGGGATCTGACCTAATAACTCAACAACCTGAAGTCGCAAGACTTTAAAACTATGCTCTACCCCACTCAATTAGATGATTCTGACCATTTCAATGCCCAAGATGAACGCTTAGCTCCAATCTGAATCAGAAGCTGAGATATCTTGAAATAAGTTCATCAATCGCTACTCGCGAGAGCGTAAAAATAGGATCTGACCTAATAACTCAACAACCTGAAGTCTCAAGACTTTAAAACTATGCTCTACCCCACTCAATCTGATGATTCTGACCATTTCAATGCCCAAGATAAACGCTTAGCTCCAATCAGAAGCTGAGATATCTTGAAATGAGTGCATCAATCGCTACTCGAGAGAGCATAAAAATGGGATCTGACCTAATAACTCAACAACCTTAAGTCTCAGGACTTTAAAACTATGCTCTACCCCACTCAATGTGATGATTTTGACCATTTCAATGCCCAAGATGAACGCTTAGCTCCAATCAGAAGCTGAGATATCTTGAAATGAGTGCATCAATCGCTACTCGCGAGAGCATAAAAATGGGATCTGACCTAATAACTCAACAACCTTAAGTCTCAGGACTTTAAAACTATGCTCTACCCCACTCAATGTGATGATTTTGAACATTTCAATGCCCAAGATGAACGCTTAGCTCCAATCAGAAGCTGAGATATCTTGAAATGAGTGCATCAATCGCTACTCGCGAGAGCGTAAAAATGGGATCTGACCTAATAACTCAACAACCTGAAGTCGCAAGACTTTAAAACTATGCTCTACCCCACTCAATGTGATGATTCTGACCATTTCAATGCCCAAGATGAACACTTAGATCCAATCAGAAGCTGAGATATTTTGAAATAAGTGCATCAATCGCTACTCGCGAGAGCATAAAAATGGGATCTGACCTAATAACTCAACAACCTGAAGTCTCAAGACTTTAAAATCATGCTTTACCCCTATCAATATGATGATTATGACCATTTTAATGCCCAAGATGAGCGCTTAGCTCCAATCAGAAGCTGAGATATCTTGAAATAAGTGTGATAATTGTTGCTTGCGAGACTGCTAATATAGTAAAATCGAATTTTTGGCGATTTCTCAAAAACTAACTCTCTTAGGCCTTAAGTATCTTCATAGCACTAATATAAACATGCATCTTAGGCACATTTTGGTTCATGCCTGAGGTCTGTATCACAATCAGAAGCCGAGATAATTTATAGTTGGGGTCGCGATATGGGTGCGGTCAAAAAGGGCGTGATTCCGAGAAATTCCCCACTGGTGAAAAAGTGTACCCAAGTAATTAGTGTTATTCAGGACCATATAAGTCGGATTATATCGAGAAACCGAGCGGATGTCCCAATGTGAGCGTCGAGCGGGACTTTTGCCTGGTCCAGGATTATCATGACTATAAAGGAATTGTAAGAATGTCGCCAATAGTTTATTCTCAGAATTTAAGGGCCCGACCATACTATGACTTACGAGAAAATCAGCAAGGTGGTTTATTTATAAATTAAAGTTATTGTTACTTTGTTAAACCAATGCTTGTTGTTATTAGTCACCTGGTTGTGCTCTGTAGTAATCAGATGCTGAGTCGGCTTTCCTGAACTTCATCTTTGTCACAAGCCTGTTCCAGTACTTGCTCCACTTAGTTTCAGTACACGATTGAGAGAGCAGTATGTTGAGAACCTCCACCTCGTTACAGTGTACCACTACTCTAACACCTTCAGTTCTGGTTAGAGTGATACGCCATACCTTGTCAGCAGTAGAGGGGGGATTAACAGCGAACTTTTTGAAGGATGTGCAGAATTGGAGCGAGTATAGTGGAGAGGCTAAGTCGAGCCAGAGTCCTCCTGCAAACATTCCCCAAGCAGAGTAGAAGGTCACATACAGTACGTTATCGTTACTCCCCAGCTCACTAGATTTAATTTCTAAAGGTGTCGACTCAAGATCCCACTCTATTACCACGTCACGTTCGACTGGAAACCAACCTGTTAATTGTATTTTTAACTCATGACTATAAAGGAATTGTAAGAATGTCGCCCATTGTTTATTCTCAAAATTTAAGGGCCCGACCATACTATGACTGTTGTCACCATGACGGCATGACTGTTGTCATGGTGCGGTCAGATGTAATGACCATAGGTACGTAGTTTGTTTATAGGGCGTGCCAAGGATACGTGACAACTCCACAGGCACGTCGCGCCTGGCTTTTCAAAAGCCGTGCCTAGCCAAAAATCCGTGCCTGACGTGACTGCAGGCACAGTCTATTCAGTACTCGTGCCAACGAAAGAAAAAAACGTCACAATATCTATTTACTAGTTGTAAGGAAAACAATTATTGACGGTCACAAACTTGTAACACTAGCCCAATCAGACAATTGGTATCATTATGGTCTCGGTTTTCTAATCTGCCCAGTCTTTGTACCTTCTATTGTTGCATGAAGATCACTTAGTAACAGAGTGGCTTTCATTGATATAAGACTCACAGAACCCAACGGATCTCATCGTATGATCAGGATCGTTAACGTGTACGGACCAACCAAGAAGATTGTCGATGATGACATCAGTAAGGTCACAGGTAACTCCCCATTGTTACAATCATATTTCAATGATCTGAAAACTGCTATCAATATTCCAGCTCGATACGATTTGTTTGTTGCTGGAGATTTTAACGCCCGACTTGGGAGATGCAGTAGGAAAGATGGTGATGGTAAATGTAAAGGAAAGACAGTAATGGTCTGAGAAACAGGAACGGTGAGTTTCTACTGGACTTTATTGTTGATAATGGTCTGTTTGCGTGCAATACTGCGTTCCAACACAGAGCGAAGTATATTACCACCTGGAAGGCTAGATGTGTTCCCAAGGGCAGACCCAAGGGTTCAAAAGACACTGTGAACTATTTTAAACAAATTGATTATATTTTATGTCGTACTAACTTTAAAGTCTGTTTAACAGACTCCCGCTCTTTTTGCGGTGATTTTGTGAAATCTGACCATAAACCTGTGGTCGCGCGTTTTAAACTTGGTTATGAATACATTGTACATAAGCGGCCCAGGTCTGACAAAATAAGGTTTGATGTCAATCGCCTTAATGATTCTGATATTAAGTCTAAATTTTTTGATTCTTTTAAAAGTAATATTGATTGTAGAGTTTTAACTAATAATGCTATTTCTGAAAATTCTGATATTTTTGGTATATTGAGTAAATGTGCCGTCCAGGTGGTTGGTAAAGTGCCCCTGGGGAAGCCTCATCAGTACAGCGACGATTCAACTGTCGTTAAACTTTCAGCAGAGAGAAAGTCCCTTCAGCAAGAATGTAGCCTCACAGGAATAAGTGACAGGAGTGACCTCAGAAAAAGAATCAACCATCTCAAACGTACCATCAAAAAGAGGTTGAAATCTATCAACGAGGCCACTGCTAACGCCCTAGTAGATGTCATCAACAACACCGACAGCTACAGAAGCATGTTTGAAGCGAATAGAACTTTGGCCCAGTGTAGGATGAAGAAAGATGGAGTGACTGTCCACGATGCAGACGGGAACACCTTAGGTTCTGACTCATTAAAAGCAGAAGCTATTAAAGAATACTTTAATAATGAGTTCAATGACAAAGATGAACCCCACCTCTCAGCATTCATAGACCCTCCTGGAAGCCTCCTCTGTCCCATAACACCTGAAGAAGTTGGCCGTGCTGTTATGAAGCTGAAATCCGGTAGAGCGTGTGGCCCTGATGGTATACCTAATGAGCTAATGAAAGCTGCTGGATATCCCCTCCACTGTGAGTTGGCTAGGATCTACAATCTCTCCTTTGAGACCAACACATACATCCCAGCTATTGGAGAAGGTATCCTGACACCCCTTTAGAAGCCAGGAAAACCCCGAGGTCCGGTAAAGTCTATCTGGCCCCTCACATTGCTAAATGGAACTAGTAAAGTCCTATCACTCGTAGCCTTGAACAGAATCAATTACAACGTTGATATGTACACTGGACCTTGGCAGGCGGCATACAAGCAGGGTCGCAGTTGTGCTGACCTGGTTTGGTCTCAGAGAATGTTGACATCAGTGGTTACCAGGCGCGAGTTTGAGTATAGTAAAATCAACATTGACATGACCGCTGCGTTTAATACCATCCGCAGACAGACCATCATCAACCTCCTCATTGATGCAGGATGCTCTAGAGACGACATTCGCCTGGTTCAGTACCTCCTCTCAAATACAAAGCTCAAGGTGACGGTCAACAGAGCTGAGTCTGGTGAATTCGTGATTAATATTGGAGCTTACCAGGGAGACAGTCTGGCAGGTAAAGTGTTTACATTGACCCTTGCCGGTGCCCTAAATCACATCAGAGCCGTGATCAGTGTCACAATTCCTAGACCGAACCCCCTAGTCTCTGATAGAGGCCTCCCGTTAGAGTCCGCCTATGCTGACGATGCTGAGCTTCTTAGTGAAGATGGTCAGAGCCTGGTGAAGATACTAGAGATTGCCAGTGACATACTAAAGGACTGGAGTCTCTTTGTTAACGAATCAAAGACGGTGTTTACAAGAGTGTATTTGGCAGAGACAGATGCTTTAGATGCCCATGGCAATAAAATCAGAGGAAATGAAGAGTGGCGAGAGTCAGTGCTATTAGGATCAAAGCTCTGTTCAGAAAGAGATATTGTCAACAGACGCAACAAAGCCAATGTTGCCTTCTACACCTACAAGAAAGTCTGGTTGAATAGCTCTGTTCAGATCAGTGAGAGTAGAAAGCTGAAGTTGTACGAAGCTCTTGTCACTTCAGTGTTGTTGTATAACTGTAGCAGCTGGGCTGCTCCTGAAACCGTAATGGCATCTGTCGACGTTCTTCAAAGGAAGCATCTGAGACAGATAATCAACATCTATTGGCCTACGGTTATCAGTAACGAGAACTTATAAATCAAGAGGCTTGCATATAATGAACATATTGACACGGGTGCAGAGTTGAGCCTGTACGGAACCTAGTAGTTTCAGTTCCTTGTTTAACTTGCCGTACAGCAAGTAAATTCACTACTTTAGCCCGGCGAGGCACATAGCTCACTCTGCAACTCCGTGTCAAATGTTTCATATATACTAGCCAAGTTCACAAGATATTTCCTTGTGTTTGAGAAGCGCTCATTAGAACTGCTTCCTTTCCCTTCAGTATCCCACAGTCTCTCGAGCTTCGTAACTGCCAGAGAACTCTCTTAAACAATTACTAGACCCGGTGATTATAAATCAAGAGGCTTGCATATAATGATCATATTGACACGGGTGCAGAGTTGAGCCTGTACGGAACCTAGTAGTTTCAGTTCCTTGTTTAACTTGCCGTACAGCAAGGACATTCACTACTTTAGCCCGGCAAGGCACATAGCTCACTCTGCAACTCCGTGTCAAATGTTTCATATATACTAGCCAAGTTCACAAGATATATCCTTGTGTTTGAGAAGCGCTCATTAGAACTGCTTCCTTTCCCTTCAGTATCCCACAGTCTCATGGCAGATCAATCATCAAACCACGCGTAACGCGCGTCGCGTGATATGAGTCATGGCGTCATAACTTCCTTTTCGAACCAGTATTCAGTCTTAATAAAGTATAGTCTTATAGTTATACGTTGTTAATTAGGATTGCCAGGATTTCTCAATGCCAGCAGGTTGAGGTAATGAATGTTTCAAGATGTAATCAGATCGAACGCTATATAAGAGATGTAATGTCAGTCCCCTTACTGAAAGGATCAAGAAAGCACGATGGAAGATGCTTGGGCACGTTCTCAGAAGCGGTGATGACACTCCCGCTTTCTTATCTTTTAGATTTACATGTTTAGGATGTCTTGACTACAAAGGAAGGAGGGGCAGACCTCGTTCAAATTTATTTGATTTATTATTAAAAGACATTATGACGAAGAATATAATTGTGATTGTAAATAAAAGATTTAGTTTAAGTAATTTCAACGATTTAGTGTACAAAGCTCATGATAGACGTTTATGGAGAAGCTATGGGTGAGTCGAGACTACTCGGCCACTCGATTTTATGATTTATTTCCTATTATCTTGTGTTTGGTGTATATAGTTGATTAATAATAATTAATGATAAATAATAAACATGCTTAAATACGTAAGCATGACGTAAATCACAATGCTGGCAAGCATGACCGTGCCTCTTATATTCACAACACTATTTACCCCCTTTACTATTTAACCCCTTTACTATTTACCCCCTTTATTATTTACCCCCTTTACTATTTACCCCCTTTACTTTTATACCCCCTTTACTATATATTATATCCCCTTTACTATTATACCCCTTTATTGTTTTTCAGGCATTAAGACTCATCGAAAGTAGTTCAGCAGGTATGTTTAAGTTCAAAACATTCTAATTCAATGTTAAAGATGACGGGAATAAAAAATAGTTATGTGGAGGTTTTTAAGAAATTTGCGCAAAATACGCGCCAGCATGTTATACGAAATTCGGTAAAAACCCAAAATCGCCATATTCAGGTGCCTTAAAAACCATGTTAAAATTAAGTTAGAATTCTGAAACTTTGCAGGGCGTCTAGACGTTGACCAAATCGACTGGAAAAAAAAGTTTCAAGTTTCAGGAGCATCGGGAAATGGGTTTTCTAGAATCCCTGTTTTACGACAGATTGTCGTGATACATACATACATATATTCAGGGATAGACGCTTTGCCAGTCAATTATAAGCTATATTCAAGTGTCCGTAGATTGAAGTTTGTGCTTTTTTGAAGAAATATTTTATAAAAACGTCAATTTTGCGATTTAGTATTCTCTGGTGTTGGGCCATGCCTTGGGTTGTGGAGCTCAGTTCTGCTTTCTATAGGTATAAATTGTGCATTAGGCTAGTTTTAAAGTTGAAAATCGAAAAGTTGCACACGTGGGGACACGCCCAAATTGAAAGAAAATTGCTAAAATCACTGAAAATTGCTGTTTTCGTCATTTTCTGTCAACTTTAGAGTACCGTTGTGATTACAGTTTTCTTGAAATACTTTTAAACTTTGCATGCTTATCAAACTATATATAAAACAATTACATGCAAAAATTTACGGTGATTCAATATTGGATGCGCACGCAACGTCCGCTCAAAGTTTGCACGTGCGAAAGGTGACCATTTTGCTCATTCGTGATTTCCAACAAATTCTGCTTTGCCACGACAGTTTAATGTCATTATATATGAATTTAATGCCAACTTGAATGAGTATTAAGTGGCATATTCAGTCAGTCACAGCGATCGATGCTTTAGATGCCCATGGCAATAAAATCAGAGGAAATGAAGAGTGGCGAGAGTCAGTGCTATTAGGATCAAAGCTCTGTTCAGAAAGAGATATTGTCAACAGACGCAACAAAGCCAATGTTGCCTTCTACACCTACAAGAAAGTCTGGTTGAATAGCTCTGTTCAGATCAGTGAGAGTAGAAAGCTGAAGTTGTACGAAGCTCTTGTCACTTCAGTGTTGTTGTATAACTGTAGCAGCTGGGCTGCTCCTGAAACCGTAATGGCATCTGTCGACGTTCTTCAAAGGAAGCATCTGAGACAGATAATCAACATCTATTGGCCTACGGTTATCAGTAACGAGAACTTATAATGCTCGATATGCTTACCTAAACACAAGGAAACGTTTTTAAAGGAAAAATTTCGAAATCGTTGAAACTTCCTCCTTATTAATGAAGATATCAGTTTATATTTCGACTTTATAAAGTACCCTGACATTATAATCAAAAAGAGATGATATTTGAACAAAACCCATAATCATGGGTAGAGTGGACCGCTGCCAGTGGCTTTCTTTCCCAAACAAAAGGCAATGATATCAATTTGAATGACCGTTATCAAATGCAAAATGATACCGAGAATGAAATCGGTCGCTCGCTTTTTTTTCAAATTTTTTTGTCATTAACGACTATGACAAAAATGTTTGAAGAAAAATGTACCGTAGGAAGTATGATAAAGTTTTTAATTTCTCCCACAGGCTTTAAGTTTTACATAATGATTCAAATTTAATAATTGAAGTTAAACTGAATTATTTAGTTAGAAGCTCTAGTATCGGTATTTGTAGGATATAGGCAGTCTTCACACTCAAGTCAAATGAGTTTTTGGGATTATTGCTCCTAAAGAGTGAAATTTGTGAAAGCAAGTTTTTGAGAAAAAGTTGAATAATATATAAGATTAAGCGCTTAAAAAATGATATACGACTATTTTATCAACCTCCCCAATCAAAATTACAGAATTGGTCCTAAAATTCCAAAAGGTAATGTTTCAACCAATAAACATACATATGAGCACTTATTGACATCAATATACTTGCTTACATACCGACTGTTTTTTTAGCTGTGGTAGGAAATCCAGAAACAGGAAATTTGTAGATTACATGTCCAGTGTCCACTCCAACAATTTCATCTCCATAGATATCTATCTGCATCAATTTTCCAGGTATCTGTACCCATCCAGTACCTGTCGGTCTTGGAGCCCTCATTCCTTCACGGTAGTAAATGTTGTTGCCAGAGTCAACACCAACAACAATATTCCTACCAGACGATATCCACTTCAAGTTGCCACTAATTTGGATCCATCCAGATCCAGCAGTATTGCTATCTCCATATGTTCCTTTTCGATAGTAAATATTATTTGCTCTGTTGACTATCCAAACTCCAGATGGTCCCACGGTAACTTGTATGGCCTTTCCTCCAATGTGCTGCCAGTTCTTTCCAGTCCATCTATAGATATCCTGATTTTTTTTAACTCCCCAAACATGACCGTTGTCACTGACATCAAGATTGGTAAGTGAACCAGGTATTCGCTGCCATTTGTTGTGACCCGCATCTCTATAAATGTGACCATGTTTGTTGACTCCCCATACAGACGAACCACCAGACGAAATGTGTTCTAAGTTACCAGGTATTCGAGTCCAGCTTTTTCCGTTAAGCTTGTAGATATTTCCTCTCCTGTTAACACCCCACACGCCAGATCTTCCTTTGGAGATACGAGTCAGACTTCCTGGTATAGCTTGCCATTTAGCAGTAACTGCAACTCCAGAGGTCACCATTGCCACCATTGCCACTATTATAGCTATTGCTATATTCATTTTAGCTTGTTTACTTTAGGCTACTGTAGATGCAATGTTAATAAATATCAGTTTTAATAGTCGCTGACCATTTCAATTAATATGGCGTATTAGATTCATGAGATAAAGAAACTATGAGTTAAGCATCTTTTGACAAATGGCCCGCATGCGGTTATAATAGTTTCCTAATAATAGCCTAATATTAGGAAAACTTACGGATATGTATATCTTCCAAGTTGACGGAGCGATCTCGGCAACACGGATTTAATAGTGGAAGACGTGCGCGCAGTTGTAAGGTATAAAGTAATATTAACTCCCGATCACGTGCAATTGTAAGGTATAACTATAAGGTAATATTTACTCCCGATCTTAAGAACTTAAAACTGAAATTATCAAAATCAAAAATTATGCAAAAAATTGAACTTAAAACTGAAATTATCAAACTAATGATGAAAGCAAGCTTCTAAATTCGGGATCGCCTGTGGCAGGCAAGGCTCTTACTAATTCGCTCGCCCAAAAATTTCACGTGACTTTGGTTTTTATGGTTTTGCAGCCGTACAAAACGGTTTTACATAAACCCTAATCCTAACCCTAACCCTAACCATGACCCCGAAGCTATCCATAACCCTTACCACAACCCTAACCCTAAACCGAGCCCTAAACACTCGAATTCATGTTTTACTAGCCTGTCACGTGACCAAAACGGTTTTTTGCCCATAACTCTCCAGGGAAGCATTTTTAATTTTACCCTACGTCATGGGGGGTGATTCGGAATCCGATGAACAATGGGGCGCATGTACCAGTGACCACTCTTATGCATGAGTACAGCTCCGAAAAAGCCCATTCGATTCATCAGTTGCAACTGTTTAAAGACAGGTTGTGGCAATGCTTGTTCATGGCTCATGCAGAAAAGCAGGAATACATTTTGGATATTCAACCTGTCTCAAATGTCAGGACAATTGCACCAATGTGCCAGCTGGGGACTCATAAGTAAGACTCTTATCTAGTATAATAAATGGTTATATCATATATAAAGTACTGCTTCGATTTCCCGATTAATTTAATGAAAAGTATCCTTCCCGACCTCTAATTGCAACAAAAATTGGTAAGCTTACTCATAGACTTACAAGGAAAGTGTCCGAAAAATTTAAAGCATATCCAACCATCAAACATTATGTTACAGCTAAAAGCAGCGTATTTTGCCCCATTTTGATCACTATATCAACTCCGATATCCACCAAATTTTTCGGACAGTTGTAAAAGCCCTATTGGAAGGTCGTCGCCAATTTACAGAATGATCTCATTTAAGGAACTGGAAATAAATCCGAATAATACGACAAAAATGGTCAAATTTGGACGAATTTGGTCAAATTACGCGACTTTTACAACTACTTTTGCTCCAAAAGCCGCGCACCATCAAATATGGCACCTAGGTGAAACTCACTGATCTTTCCAAAAAAGGTATGACAAATTTGGTATTGTGAAAATTCTCACAGTCTCTAGAAAACAGTGGTACAAAAATTTTTAAAATCCGAGCAAGTTTATTTTTATCGTGCACCTCCTACTAAAACGGTGGATTTCGGAATAAAAACGTTCTTAACCACATTTTGAAAAAAAACGATACAAAACGAGTTTAGTTTATAAGTTATATTTTTAAAAGTCGAAACGAAACATAGTATTAATTACTACCCCGCGTTCTTATAATCCTATGCTGTAAGATTATTGCAAAAGATGTAACTAAATACTTCACAAAATACGGTGTCCATGTCTGAGTGACTATCAAAAATGTTTTCTACAAGGACAAAAGAAAATCGTGGCACGTGCGGAATCCCATTCTCCGTTATAAAACCAATAAAACGCGCAGTTTAAAGACTTTCGCTTTCATTTTTAAAAGCAACCACTTTGACTAGTTATAATAAGTTATTGACAAAGCATAACTCGCCATCAACTTTGTAGGTTTATTTGTAGGTTTACAACCTACCAGGACGCGCGCCGAGTTGGACTCGTCGACGGTCCAATATATGGAACAGATATTTTACGAGTATCACCCGTTAACATCAACTAAGTCAAATTTCAATTTTAATATACCAAAAGAAACTAAAGAATTTTGTCAACAAAAAAGGGGACTGCTGAATGGGGTAGTAAAAACGCGATCTCCACTCTCAAAATCGACTTTTAAAATTTCATACTTTTTCCCGTTAAAATAAACCCCCCCCCTCCCCCTTTCGTGTGCCCTCTTCTTTTGCAGCTTCTCGGCTCTCTCATACCCAGCAGACCTTACTGGCTGGCGATATTACTACAGGTGATCATCGCCTCTTCACAGCTTGTTGAACTCCGCGCGCGCTCGTTAGTTCATTGCATTTGCACGCTTCGATTATTCCAAGAATGCAATTGTACCACGTGATACGATTCAGCCAATCAAAGAACAAGAATCCGCAAAGTTAAAGCTGAGCAGTTTTATAAGGCCTAAAATATGAATTTTCGCGATAAGTCGAAGTCTACATTGTTTTGAATTTTCCTCCTGGGGAGGAAACGTTATTTTTACAAGGCGAACATTTTGTTGAAAACCAGACGTTTCTATCTCTTTTATTTTCGAAGTTAGGCCCCTACCAGTACCAGTAAGGTTTCCTGGGTTTTCCCGTAATATTTTCTGCACTTGCCAGACCAAGAGCGAGGATAACCAAAAGAGTCACAGGTCATTAACATTGTCGCTAGCTTTTTAATAAATCAGATTCAGCGGATTAAACCTCCGATAATAGCAGAATGGTAAACTTTTTATTTTGGAATGGAATTTTGATTTTAAAGCTTAATATTTTGTTGACGCTATCTAGGGCAGATAGTGACATAGACAATGCTTAGATTTGAAATGAAAACGTATATGACCGGATAAAAATTAAAAACTATGATAAAATTGTTCAAAATCGAAATTCAACTTCAAGTTCAAAATAAGCTTCAGAGATTAGAGAACGTACTAAAGAAAATATCATCAGCATTCAGCACGGAGGTCGCAGCTGATTTATTTGGCTGACGGACAACTAAGAGCCTGTCAATTTTACCTTGTTAACTAATTAACATGCTAGCTTGGGAAATGCAATCAGCTCCAACAACTAAGAACCAATCATTACATATCCCCGACAACTAAGAACCTCTGGAGATACTTTAAACATTCCATGTGCTGTGCAGATCCGGACGCTGTGGCTCTACTGCGTTGTACCATCCGAGCGAGGGATTCCATGTTTGGTAACGTCTGATTGGCTTCTGAGGTTGAATCTGCTAGGACTTCAGAGATGAGGTTCTGGGTCACCGACAATGTCTGTTCAGTAGCTTTCCTTCAGTGATGAGTGAGGAGAGGACTTCACGGTTCTGTGGAGCAGCGTTGTCATCAGGGTGGTTGTGGGGTTTGGAGCTAAGGCATACGGAATTATTTGACAGGTGAGGTAGGCATGACAGGAACACTCGGTAGGAGTGTTGTTCTTCCAGTATCGCCAAAGGGTCGTTCACATAGTATTAAAAGACGTGAAACTTATGAAGACTAAGAGACTACCGGTGCCAAACTTTGAAATTGTTGTTTTCTTGAAAACCGATAAAACTTTGAAGCTATGAGAGCTAAGTTTGAGCTAGAATATGAAACAATTGCATTGCCACACGTGAAATGTTTATCTGATGAGGGCGGTAGTAAACTGACCACAGCTATAACAAACCATTTATGATATGTATAATTAAACCATATCATTAACAATTGGGGGCCGACATTTTATTCTAACTAGCTAACCCAACTATAACCGTCCAAAAGCAGTCGAATAATCAAATTTAGGCAGATCCAATCTGCCTAAATCCAATCTGCAGTCGAATAAGGTATCGCAGTGGCTGATACGAGAACGGTGGCTGATACCGTCATGACGGTATTTTTATTTTGCAATTAAAAGCTGAGATATTGTAATTTTTTCACTGGAAATTGAATTTCGTTGTGAATAACAAATGATGAACGCAAGCTTCTAAATTCGGGATAGCCTGTGGCAGGCAACGCCCGATTCTAATGCTTCTACAGACCTACACAAGTGCAAGTAAGTTAAAGTAGGTAAATATTTCATGCTAGGCATGTGGCACCCATTACGGTAACCATCCATTGAGTTTTTGCTTTTTCGCTGTACTATATTGCACAGCTCCCCATTTAACCCTCACACACGATTTCTCGAGCATTCGGCTGGTATGGGTGGACCGGGAGGCTGCATAAATCCTATATGGGATCCTTAGCAGAACGTCGACGACGCTCACCCCACGACTAGGTAGACAGCGGGTATTGAACTTGCAACCTCACGATTGCTGGCGTTCTAAGAACTGCGCTCTAACCAACTGAGCTACCTGGCCGTTGTGAATAACAAGTTACGACTTTTTTATTTCGTCACTAGGGAAAAGATTTGGTTTACATAATATTTATTGATGAAATAAATAATCAATAATCAATTCTAATTATCGAACAATGAACATGCTATGATAATTTTATCTGACATCAGTAGAAACGTCTCAAACTACTAAAATTACTTTTTGAAAAATAGAGTTTATAACAAAGGGATCTTTCACATATTACGTCATCAAGTTTTTGGCTACCCCAACCGTCAGCATTTCCAATTTCCATTTTCCAAACAACCTTCCCCTCGGCTGCTTACGTAATACGTGAACACTCCCTAACAGCCCATGCAAACTAAATTACAAACAAAATTTGATTTTATAAAAGATACGCTACTACTAATATTTTTCATCGATATGGTCACCAATTTATAAGTATATTAGTAATCTATGAGTATAATTGTTGATTCTAAATTTGGAAACAGTCAACGATTCACAAACTAAATTATATATTATGAGTACAATTGAATCACGTGTTGAAAATCAAAATTATTCTACATACAACTCCAGGAAACTTGTGGCGTATCTCTAAAAGTAAAACTATAAATATATGAAAATTTATGGGATTACATTTGACGGATGTTACTCGTCTAAATTTCTTCGAAGTAGCGCACGCCGCTTTCTTCTCGAAATGGCCCGATGGCAAGTGCTACGAAGTAGTATAGCGCGCACCGGGCCTGATCATTAACAATGGTCAAGATTACATTGGAGGACTTTGCCGCTTCGACGCGCCGCGCAAACTAGCATTCTTGCTTCGCATCGTCGTCGTCGATCGTCGATCGTCGAGCAACGATCTCGATGGATTGACATCGTCAATCAAGCGATTACATAAAGGTTATATATCTTATCGGACCTTATTTGGACGGACATTAATTGAACGTTCATTTTAATGTCCGTTCAAATAAACTATAAAGTCCGTTCATTTAAGGTCCGTCGAATTGAATTTTTTTAAAACATTTTTCAACTTTGAACTTTTTGTCCAGAATATGACAACTATGAGAACTTTTTTGTGCCGTAAGTTAACGCAGGAAAGGTTCTCCTTGGTCTGCCAGAGGCACAGAAAACTGTACTAGTATATGATGTTTTCAAGGGTCACTTGGCGAAAAAGTCAACGGAATTATGACACTCAACAACATAGTTCATGAGTTAGTCCCCGCCAACATGACAAACTTGTTTCACATTTCAGCCTCTAAATGTTATTTAAGCATGGACTATTTCATGCACGAAAAGAAGATGATATGTGATATTAGACACTGATCATGTACACACATTTTAACATTTTTACTGCTTAACGACTGCTATTCTTACTTACTGTATAAAAAATAGATTTAAAAATCGTTTGCTGAAATAAAAAACGTCAAAAAAATGAAAAAAATTCGGATATTTGATGGTTTTGAATGCCTTCTAGCGTTCATATTAATGTCCGTTCATAATTATGTCCGATCATTTAATGTTCGTCCAAATAGGGTCTGATAAGGTATGTGAATACTCTATTTTAATAACCTTTCAAAAGTGGGATGCTCGGTTTACGCAGGTAATTTTCGCTAGGAGTACCGGGAAGAAACATTATTATATAGGACTCACACAGTTTAGTACACTGATATTTGCAGAAAAGAAAAACTTGTTCATGCTTAGGGGTCGTTCACATATTACGTAATCAGCCGAGGGGGGGGGGGGGTTTTCACATGCTTACGGTTAATTACGGGGGCAGGGGGGGGTTTGGTCGTTGATTACATGATAAACATTTTAATTTTTTACCGATTTTCGAAATACCAATTGGACAATTTTCGTTGATTATGTAATCAAAATTTTCGTTTTTTAAACCAATTTTCGTTTATAAGTAAGTGCTTTGCGATTATTAATCTTGATTACGTAATATAGGATCTTGGGTCTTGATTACGGGGGGGGGGGGGGGGTCAAACCTTGATTACGTAATATAGGGGGGGGTTCGGTCTTGATTACGGTTGATTACGGAGGGGGGGGGGATAAAAATTGCCAAAATATTGATTACGTACTATGTGAACGACCCCTTAATAGTAAAACTTTATTGAAAGGACAACATAATATAAAAGTAATAAAATATTTTTCCAAGATCAAAATGTCAATAAGTTCCGCGCCGTCTATTTGCTATTGTCCTTTGAACCCGCTAGTATATAGTAGCAACAAATGATAAAACTAAGTAAGTAAATTTGATAATAAATTTGTGAACTTAAAAAGGTTCTATACTGCGGTCGGCTGCTGTAATGTAATATATTGAGTGTTGAGTATTGAGATGCTTATATTATATGTTATTGTTTTAGTAACAATAAATAGTAGGTTTTCGTAACAATAAAATGTAAAAATAAAAATTGTACGTTGAACTTAAGACTGTTCTGTCTTGCGGTCGGCTGCTGCAATGTAATATATTGAGTATTGAGTATTGAGATACTTATATTATATGCTATTGTTTTAGTAACAATAAATAGTAGGTTTTCGTAACAATAAAATGTAAAAATAAAAATTGTACGTTGAACTCAAGACTGTTCTGTCTTGCGGTCGGCTGCTGCAATGTAATATATTGAGTATTGAGTATTGAGATACTTATATTATATGCTATTGTTTTAGTAACAATAAATAGTAGGTTTTCGTAACAATAAAATGTAAAAATAAAAATGGTACGTTAAACTTAAGACTGTTCTGTCTTGCGGTCGGCTGCTGCAATGTAATATATTGAGTATTGAGTATTGAGATACTTATATTATATGCTATTGTTTTAGTAACAATAAATAGTAGGTTTTCGTAACAATAAAATGTAAAAATAAAAATGGTACGTTGAACTTAAGACTGTTCTGTCTTGAGGTCGGCTGCTGCAATGTAATATATTGAGTATTGAGTATTGAGATACTTATATTATATGCTATTGTTTTAGTAACAATAAATAGTAGGTTTTCGTAACAATAAAATGTAAAAATAAAAATTGTACGTTGAACTTAAGACTGTTCTGTCTTGCGGTCGGCTGCTGCAATGTAATATATTGAGTGTTGAGTATTGAGATGCTTATATTATATGCTATTGTTTTAGTAACAATAAATAGTAGGTTTTCGTAACAAAAAATATAAAAATAAAAATTGTACGTTAAACTTAAGACTGTTCTGTCTTGCGGTCGGCTGCTGCAATGTAATATATTGAGTATTGAGTATTGCGATACTTATATTATATGCTATTGTTTTAGTAACAATAAATAGTAGGTTTTCGTAACAATAAAATGTAAAAATAAAAATTGTACGTTGAACTTAAAACTGTTCTGTATTGCGGTCAGCTGCTGCAATGTAATATATTGAGTATTGAGTATTGAGATACTTATATTATATGCTATTGTTTTAGTAACAATAAATAGTAGGTTTTCGTAACAATAAAATGTAAAAATAAAAATTGTACGTTAAACTTAAGACTGTTCTGTCTTGCGGTCGGCTGCTGCAATGTAATATATTGAGTATTGAGTATTGAGATACTTATATTATATGCTATTGTTTTAGTAACAATAAATAGTAGGTTTTCGTAACAATAAAATGTAAAAATAAAAATTGTACGTTGAACTTAAGACTGTTCTGTCTTGCGGTCAGCTGCTGCAATGTAATATATTGAGTATTGAGTATTGAGATGCTTATATTATATGCTATTGTTTTAGTAACAATAAATATTAGGTTTTCGTAACAAAAAAATGTAAAAATAAAAATTGTACGTTGAACTTAAAACTGTTCTGTATTGCGGTCGGCTGCTGCAATGTAATATATTGAGTATTGAGTATTGAGACGCTTACATTATATGCTATTGTATAAAAAATGGATTTAAAGATCATTAGCTGGTATAAAAAAAGTCAAAGAAATGAAAAGAATTCGGATTTTTGATGGTTTTGAATGCCTTCTAGCGTTCATATTAATGTCCGTTCATAATAATGTCCGTTCATTTAATGTTCGTCCAAATAAGGTCCGATAAGGTATATATTCTGTGTAAAATTGTATTTATCCCGGTTACAATATATAAATATAATAATATTATGTTATAATGCAAGGGTCCTAGAAGTGGAAAAAGCTTCCTTTACACCTTTAGTTTTCTCCAAAACAGGAGGCATGGGAGTCGAACTCGAAGCGCAACGCATGATGTGTGTGAAACAAGTTTGTCATGTTGGCGGGGACTAACTCATGAACTATGTTGTTGAGTGCCATAATTCCGTTGACTTTTTCGCCAAGTGACCCTTGAAAACATCATATACTAGTACAGTTTGCTGTGCCTCTGGCAGACCAAGGAGAACCTTTCCTTCGTTAACTTACGGCACAACAAAGTTCTCATAGTTGTCATATTCTGGACAAAAAGTTCAAAGTGGAAAAATGGTTGACAAAAATTCAACGGACTTTAACTTGGACGGACCTTAAATGAACGGACTTTATTTGAACAGACATTAAGATGAACGTAAGGGCCTCCAGCGTTCAATTAATTTCCGTCCAAATAAGGTTCGATAAGGTATATAATCTTTATGTAATCCCATAAATTTTCATATTAACTATACATATATTTATAGTTTTAGAGATACGCCACAAGTTTCCTTGAGTTATATGTAGAACTAGAATAATTTTGATTTTCAACACGTGATTCAATTGTACTCATAAGTTAGTTTGGTATTATACCTTATCGGACCTTATTTGGACGGACATTAATTGAACGTTCATCTTAATGTCCGTTCAAATAAAGTCCGTTCATTTAAGGTCCGTCCAAGTTCGTTGAATTTTTTTCAAACATTTTTCCACTTTGAACTTTTTGTCCAGAATATGACAACTATGAGAACTTTGTTGTGCCGTAAGTTAACGAAGGAAAGGTTCTCCTTGCACAGCAAACTGTACTAGTATATGATGTTTTCAAGGGTCACTTGGCGAAAAAGTCAACGGAATTATGGCACTCAACAACATAGTTCATGAGTTAGTCCCCGCCAACATGACAAACTTGTTTCACATTTCAGCCTCTAAATGTTATTTAAGCATGGACTATTTCATGCACGAAAAGAAGATGATATGTGATATTAGACACTGATCATGTACACACATTTTAACATTTTTACTGCTTAACGACTGCTATTCTTACTTACTGTATAAAAAATAGATTTAAAAATCGTTTGCTGAAATAAAAAACGTCAAAAAAATGAAAAAAATTCGGATATTTGATGGTTTTGAATGCCTTCTAGCGGTCATATTAATGTCCGTTCATAATTATGTCCGATCATTTAATGTTCGTCCAAATAGGGTCTGATAAGGTATGTGAATACTCTATTTTAATTACCTTTCAAAAGTGGGATGCTCGGTTTACGCAGGTAATTTTCACTAGGAGTACCGGGAAGAAACATTATTATATAGGACTCACACAGTTTAGTACACTGATATTTGCAGAAAAGAAAAACTTGTTCATGCTTAGGGGTCGTTCACATATTACGTAATCAGCCGAGGGGGGGGGGGGGGTTTTCACATGCTTACGGTTAATTACGGGGGCAGGGGGGGGGGTTTGGTCGTTGATTACATGATAAACATTTTAATTTTTTACCGATTTTCGAAATACCAATTGGACAATTTTCGTTGATTATGTAATCAAAATTTTCGTTTTTTAAACCAATTTTCGTTTATAAGTAAGTGCTTTGCGATTATTAATCTTGATTACGTAATATAGGATCTTGGGTCTTGATTACGGGGGGGGGGGGGGTCAAACCTTGATTACGTAATATAGGGGGGGTTCGGTCTTGATTACGGTTGATTACGGAGGGGGGGGGATAAAAATTACCAAAATATTGATTACGTACTATGTGAACGACCCCTTAATAGTAAAACTTTATTGAAAGGACAACATAATATAAAAGTAATAAAATATTTTTCCAAGATCAAAATGTCAATAAGTTCCGCGCCGTCTATTTGCTATTGTCCTTTGAACCCGCTAGTATATAGTAGCAACAAATGATAAAACTAAGTAAGTAAATTTGATAATAAATTTGTGAACTTAAAAAGGTTCTATACTGCGGTCGGCTGCTGTAATGTAATATATTGAGTGTTGAGTATTGAGATGCTTATATTATATGCTATTGTTTTAGTAACAATAAATAGTAGGTTTTCGTAACAAAAAAATGTAAAAATAAAAATGGTACGTTAAACTTAAGACTGTTCTGTCTTGCGGTCGGCTGCTGCAATGTAATATATTGAGTATTGAGTATTGAGATACTTATATTATATGCTATTGTTTTAGTAACAATAAATAGTAGGTTTTCGTAACAATAAAATGTAAAAATAAAAATTGTACGTTGAACTTAAGACTGTTCTGTCTTGCGGTCGGCTGCTGCAATGTAATATATTGAGTATTGAGTATTG
Source organism: Bolinopsis microptera (assembly GCF_026151205.1). Taxonomy (NCBI): domain Eukaryota; kingdom Metazoa; phylum Ctenophora; class Tentaculata; order Lobata; family Bolinopsidae; genus Bolinopsis; species Bolinopsis microptera. The sequence continues at coordinate 16,334,400 of NC_087081.1, read as the reverse complement.
AGATGCTTATATTATATGCTATTGTTTTAGTAACAATAAATATTAGGTTTTCGTAACAAAAAAATGTAAAAATAAAAATTGTGCGTTGAACTTAAAACTGTTCTGTATTGCGGTCGGCTGCTGCAATGTAATATATTGAGTTTTGAGTATTGAGACGCTTACATTATATGCTATTGTATAAAAAATGGATTTAAAGATCATTAGCTGGTATAAAAAAAGTCAAAGAAATAAAAAGAATTCGGATTTTTGATGGTTTTGAATGCCTTCTAGCGTTCGAATTAATGTCCGTTCATAATAATGTCCGTTCATTTAATGTTCGTCCAAATAAGGTCCGATAAGGTATATATTCTGTGTAAAATTATATTTATCCAGGTTACAATATATAAATATAATAATATTATGTTATAATGCAAGGGTCCTAGAAGTGGAAAAAGCTTCCTTTACACCTTTAGTTTTCTCCACAACAGGAGGCATGGGAGTCGAACTCGAAGCGCAACGCATGATGTGTGTGAAACAAGTTTGTCATGTTGGCGGGGACTAACTCATGAACTATGTTGTTGAGTGCCATAATTCCATTGACTTTTTCGCCAAGTGACCCTTGAAAACATCATATACTAGTACAGTTTTCTGTGCCTCTGGCAGACCAAGGAGAACCTTTCCTTCGTTAACTTACGGCACAACAAAGTTCTCATAGTTGTCATATTCTGGACAAAAAGTTCAAAGTGGAAAAATGTTTGAAAAAAATTCAACGAACTTGGACGGACATTAAATGAACGGACTTTATTTGAACGGATATTAAGATGAACGTTCAATTAATGTCCGTCCAAATAAGGTCCGATAAGGTATAATACCAAACTAAGGTCCGTCCAAGTTCGTTGAATTTTTTCAAACATTTTTCCACTTTGATCTTTTTGTCCAGAATATGACAACTATGAGAACTTTGTTGTGCCGTATGTTAACGAAGGAAAGGTTCTCCTTGGTCTGCCAGAGGCACAGAAAACTGTACTAGTATATGATGTTTTCAAGGGTCACTTGGCGAAAAAGTCAACGGAATTATGACACTCAACAACATAGTTCATGAGTTAGTCCCCGCCAACATGACAAACTTGTTTCACATTTCTATTCAGCCTCTAAATCTTATTTAAGCATGGACTATTTCATGCACGAAAAGAAGATGATATGTGATATTAGACACTGATCATGTACACATATTTTAACATTTTTACTGCTTAACGACTGCTATTCTTAATTACTGTATAAAAAATAGATTTAAAAATCATTTGCTGAAATAAAAAACGTCAAAAAATGAAAAAAATTCGGATATTTGATGGTTTTGAATGCCTTCTAGCGTTCATATTAATGTCCGGTCATAATTATGTCCGATCATTTAATGTTCGTCCAAATAGGGTCTGATAAGGTATGTGAATACTCTATTTTAATAACCTTTCAAAAGTGGGATGCTCGGTTCACGCAGGTAATTTTCGCTAGGAGTACCGGGAAGAAACATTATTATATAGGACTCACACAGTTTAGTACACTGATATTTGCAGAAAAGAAAAACTTGTTCATGCTTACGGGTCGTTCACATATTACGTAATCAGCCGGGGGGGTTTTCAAATGCTTACGGTTAATTACGGGGGGAGGGGGGGTTTGGTCGTTGATTACATGATAAACATTTTAATTTTTTACCGATTTTCGAAATACCAATTGGACAATTTTCGTTGATTATGAAATCAAAATTTTCGTTTTTTAAACCAATTTTCGTTTATAAGTAAGTGCTTTGCGATTATTAATCTTGATTACGTAATATAGGATCTTGGGTCTTGATTACGGGGGGGGGGGGTCAAACCTTGATTACGTAATATAGGGGGGGGGGTTCGGTCTTGATTACGGTTGATTACGGAGGGGGGGGGTAAAAATTGCCAAAGTATTGATTACGTACTATGTGAACGACCCCTTAATAGTAAAACTTTATTGAAAGGACAACATAATAGAAAAGTAATAAAATATTTTTCCAAGATCAAAATGTCAATAAGTTCCGCGCCGTCTATTTGCTATTGTCCTTTGAACCCGCTAGTATATAGTAGCAACTAGGCGGTGCACGATAAAAATAAACTTGCTCGGATTTTCAAAATTTTTGTACCATCGTTTTCTAGAGACTGTGAGAATTTTCACAGTACCAAATTTATTATACCTTTTTGGAATGATCAGTGAGTTTCGCCTAGGTGCCATATTTGATGGTGCGCGGCTTTTGGAGCAAAATTAGGTGTAAAAGTCGCGTAATTTGACGAAATTCGACGAAATTCGTTGATTTTTGTCGTATTATTCTGTCATATCTTCGGTTCCTGAACATGAATCATGCTGAAAATTTGTCAGAACCTTCCAATCATACTTAACTACCGAACCTAATTTAGTTGGGAGAGATTGGCCTTGATTAAGAGGTCTAAAAATGACAAAATAGGTATAAATTCGTTGATAACTCAAATTCTGACCATCGAAATTGCTCAAACTAAATTAGGTTCAGTAGAATATAAGTGTTTACGTACGCTGACCAAATTTCAACAAAATTGTTATATGGGAAGTATTATAACTTTTCGATTGTTTCCAAAATAATGTGCTGGCCGAAATAAGAGCTAAAAAACCATTCAATGGTCAGCGCGCGCGTCTTATTGTCGATGGCGCACTGCCTATAGCAACAAATGATAAAACTAAGTAAGTAAATTTGATAATAAACTTGTGAACTTAAAAAGGTTCTATACTGCGGTCGGCTGCTGTAATGTAATATATTGAGTGTTGAGTATTGAGATGCTTATATTATATGCTATTGTTTTAGTAACAATAAATAGTAGGTTTTCGTAACAAAAAAATGTAAAAATAAAAATTGTACGTTAAACTTAAGACTGTTCTGTCTTGCGGTCGGCTGCTGCAATGTAATATATTGAGTATTGAGTATTGAGATACTTATATTATATGCTATTGTTTTAGTAACAATAAATAGTAGGTTTTCGTAACAATAAAATGTAAAAATAAAAATTGTACGTTAAACTTAAGACTGTTCTGTCTTGCGGTCGGCTGCTGCAATGTAATATATTGAGTATTGAGTATTGAGATACTTATATTATATGCTATTGTTTTAGTAACAATAAATAGTAGGTTTTCGTAACAATAATTATAAAATGTAAAAATAAAAATTGTACGTTGAACTTAAAACTGTTCTGTATTGCGGTCGGCTGCTGCAATGTAATATATTGAGTATTGAGTATTGAGACGCTTACATTATATGCTATTTTATAAAAAATGGATTTAAAGATCATTAGCTGGTATAAAAAAAGTCAAAGAAATGAAAAAAATTCGAATTTTTGATGGTTTTGAATGCCTTCTAGCGTTCATATTAATGTCCGTTCATAATAATGTCCGTTCATTTAATGTTTGTCCAAATAAGGTCCGATAAGGTATATATTCTGTGTAAAATTATATTTATCGAGGTTACAATATATAAATATAATAATATTATGAGTATTGCTGAAAGCACAGTGTAAGGCCTACACGGACCGCCTCTAACTAGCCAATCCATGTTTACATGCCGTGTAGCAGGGGACTAGAAAGAGCTGAACTATGTTATAATGCAAGGGTCCTAGAAGTAGAAAAAGCTTCCTTGGCCTTTACACCTTTAGTTTTCTCCACAACAGGAGGCATGGGAGTCGAACTCGAAGCGCAACGCTTGATTAAATTATAGCTTGCACAAAAGATGGAATCTCCAACGGGTTATTAAAGACAACAATTATTTCGATAAGGGGGGACAAAGGGCCCAAGTTGCGACATAAACCAGACAATATTAAAAATTAAGCCTTAAATATTGAGCCCTTTGGCTAGAGAATACTTTTTTAGATATTTTGGACAGTTTTTAATATTGGTAATGTTAATGAATTTTAATTGATTGATATGTAATATTTAGGCTCGTGGCCATTTTGCACAACTTGTGGATTTTATATATTATTACAATTTTACATTTTTATAGAATTTGTATATACAATATAGGACCGTCAACGAGTCCAACTCGGCGCGCGTCCTGGTTATTATGAATTCAAAATATTTTATATTTACTTTTAATTAAGCTGAGCTCAAATAACTCTTTTTAATAATAAATTGTGAATTGTATTTTTTAAATTAAATATAAATTGTAGATAAGTTATTTTGAAACTAAACGTTTTTATATCCTTCACCACCAGCGTCCAGCTTCAAAACTTGTTTTTTTTTTCATGCAGCTGCGCATGTTTTTACTGTGGAGGACTTCGCGCTGCTTCGATGCGCCGCGCAAATTAGCATTCTTGCTTTGCAGAGCAACGATCTCGATGTTCACATAGCGGTCGCGCGCTACTGCAAGCGAGAGGGCTCTGGTTTGCTCTAACCATAGCCTTTTCGCTTGCAGTAGCACGCGACCGCCGAAGGCGGCAAATATTCTACTTGTGAAACAAGCGCGTCACGCAGTACGCGTATACACGTACTTGGCTATGTGAAGGCTCTGGTTAGAGCAAATCTCGATGGGTTGACATCGTCAATCAAGTTTTCACGTTATATTTTGCTTTAGTAAGAAATGAGCAAGATTTGTAAATTAATAACCAAATTTGATTGACGATGTCAATCCGTCGAGATCGAAGCGGCGAAGTCCTCCAATTACCAAACTGGCTACTTAAAAGAAATTTGAACGAGTATCATCCGACCATCCGTTATCATCCGTTATTACTTGGCCCGCCAATCCTTTGCACTTTGTCATACGTTGTATAATCCGCCGCGCACGAATGCGCGACTCCCCCTGTATCGTCAATCGTTGCTCTAACCAGAGCCCTCTCGCTTGCAGTAGCGCGCGACCGCCATGGAATTAAACGGAATTAAACGGAATTAAACGTAAAGTTGTCGGAGATGGCACTAACGCCATGTGTGTCGAGCCTTGCCCCATCATCCAGGATGGTACCAGGGTGAAGGCTTTCTCCAGTGCATGGCTGGAGTGTGGGCTCTACAACAACCTCATTACAGATTTTTTCAAGAATGCTTGCAACAGTGTCTCTCAGTCGGTTGTGTCTGCTGTTGACAAAGCCTCCTTTCTTGCAAATAATAATGTGGTTGTAGGTGTTATCTTTGCACTTTGCCACAAATGCATTTCTTGGCTATGTTAGCAATGGGTAGAGCATATCTCAATGCTATCGCGTCTTTAAACCCTCGCTTGTTCAAGACAAAGCCGTACTTTTCATAGGGAAGTCCGGTCAGCCAGCTTGATGCACCTTTTTCACATGCATGTGGGATCTTCTCACTGATCGAAGGTGGAAGATCGTTTAACGGGTGATACTCGTAAAATATCTGTTCCATATATTGTACGGGCGAAATAGTTGGTCGCTCGCAGTACGCCGCGCTTTTGGTGTTGACCATTGGTGGCAGGTACTTTTTGTCCTATAACGTCACGGCGCAGTACTGCACGCACACTACACACTGATAAAGCTTCTCTCAGATCACAGTTTAAGATAGAGATAAAACCTAGTTAGATCATCGATCAGTTAGTGATTAACAAAGAAAACAAAATATTAAAACAACGGATTATAATATATAATGTTCATCTTTCTAAATCCCGTGCACAGCGTAACATTATGAACTGGAATTGTCATCTTAAATTCTTTGATCGGAGCAACATCTTGAAGATTAACTCAATCTTCAAGTTCAAGCGTTCGGCATCATTGTAGAGGATTTGTAGAAGAAAGTTTCGGCAGTAACTGAAAGTAATTCATTTTAATTGATCAAAGAGGTTGAAACTCGGTTTATCAGATGGTTTGGGAGTTAAGACATGATGCATTACTGATTTAACTACAAAAACTTGACCCACAATTATGACTGTTCACAATATTGAGCCTACAGTGTGACTGAATTGTATTTGTAAGCCATATAATTATATTCCAAAAATTCTAGTATGTCCTCACCTACTGTATGTTTTAAAGTTTTAGGAGAAGGAGACCATTAAAATAGAGTATAGATTATTCCCAGCAGTACATTATCTTCCAGAAATAACAAGGGCACGACATTCCGGGCTCCTGCACAGCAAAATGAGAGTCAGAGATGAGAGAAGAAAGAACATTCTGAGTTACTTTGTCAGACGTCAGTATAGCCGTTTTCATGTCAGAGAGATCCTTCGGCGACTATCAGTATCACACAATGGCAGGTCAGTCCATCAGTAACTGAAAATAAAACCCATCACGTCAGTGTTGCTATTAGGAGTAAATGTTTAGATACAAACTGGTGTTATTGGGAAGGTTGGTAAGATATAATCAGAACTCGGCTAATTAGATATTTGATTTCAAACAAGTCATTTTTAGGTTATACTATTCCGGGAACATTATATATATCGTATTTCTGTCGATAAATGGTTACATTTTTATGAACCATTTATCGACAAAAATGGGCAATTTGTGCGTGTGCGTGGTAATTTTTAATTTAAAGTGGAATATGATACGCCCATGTGCAGTGTGGAACCTACAGCGTGTAGAGAAATGTGTGTAAAGTATGATTATTTATAGATTACCGCAGCCTGCCGTAATAAAGTAATGACAAAGTAAGCGAACATGTACATCTCGTGATAACATTTCGGTCATGAAGTTGGAATATTACAACAACATATTATTTTAATTGCCCACTTCACTTGGAGAGAATTCAGGTACGTGTGCTCATAATTGTGTACATAATTCTGATTGGAACTTTAACGAAAATATAATACAAAATTGGTCGCAAAATTAAATATGGGATACTTCGGAGGATTATTGGGACAAAATTGGAACATTGGTTACATCGGTTCTAGACATGCAGTGATTCCCAAACTTGGTTTGAGTGGTCCTAGGACAAATATTAACTCTTTCCGACCAATTTTGAACAATTCTAAGCACTTTGAGGATAATGTTCATGTTTGTTCATTTCCGTTCATTCCATGAACATAGGTAATGTTATGCGACCTTTGATGGCTCCTAGGCCTAGTTTTTAACTATATCCATCTTAGAAAACCGAATTGAGGCTTCCCAGGACTCAAATACAGCCAATACTTCGATGTCCCCATGTTCCAAAAATCTGCAGATACTCGGGACGATTATTGGGACGAAATTGGCACATTGGTTACATCGGTGCTAGACATGCAGTGATTCCCAAACTTGGTTTGAGTACTCCTAGGACCAATATTAACTCTTTCCGACCAATTTTGAAAATTGTGAGCACTTTGAGGATAATGTTCATGTTTGTTCATTTCCGTTCATTCCATAAACATGGGTAATGTTATGCGACCTTTGATGGCTCCTAGGCCTAGTTTTTAACTATATCCATCTTAGAAAACCGAATTGAGGCTTCCCAGCACTCAAGTACAGCCAATACTTCGAAGTCCCCATGTTCCAAAAATCTGCAGATACTCGGGACGATTATTGGGACGAAATGGGCACATTGGTTACATCGGTGCTAGACATGCAGTGATTCCCAAACTTGGTTTGAGTACTCCTAGGACCAATATTAACTCTTTCCGACCAATTTTGAACAATTTTGAGCACTTTGAGGATAATGTTCATGTTTGTTCATTTCCGTTCATTCCATGAACCTGGGTAATGTTATGTGACTTTTGATTGCTCCTAGGCTACGGACACCTCAACTTATGTCACCCCATTATTATTTCATCATTAGAATAGTATGACTGTACAGTCTACGTACGCCTATTGAGTATAATTGCAGTTATACAAATTAATTACGTACGGGTATATGCCTCACAGAATGGCTAGCCTCACAGAATGGCCAAATTTGTAAATGTTTTTGTAACTAATTTGTTGTATAAGACTGGTAGGTTTTGTGGATACCATATGAAACAAAAGTCTTCTGGCAACACTTCCTGTGGTGAAATCATTAACTAGGACCACATTTTCTGGCATAAATATTACTGTTTATGTAGAAATTTTGAGCACTGAAAATTTGTTTTCAAATTTTTGAACTAAGTTTGCATTTTGGTGAGAACTTCTGGCACCAGTATGACAGAAGATGTTCAAAGAATAGTATTCATCAAACAAAACGAACATTGTTCAATGTAGGAAGAAAAAAATGCTAAAATGGATACACGCCTCACAAAATGGCCAAAATATGCCTCACAAAATTTGTTTTCAAATTTTTGAACTAAGTTTGCATTTTGGTGAGAACTTCTGGCACCAGTATGACAGAAGATGTTTAAAGAATAGTATTCATCAAAAAAAAACGAACATTGTTCAATATAGGAAGAAAAAAACGCTAAAATGGCTACACACCTCACAAAATGGCCAAAATATGCCTCAAAAAATGGCCAAAATTTAAAACTCCTTTTATTGATGTAGACATGTTAGTTTTGATGGTCTAAAGTATTCACAAGCTATTTATCATACAATAACACCCCAGATGGAGTGTTTTTACAGCCGAATGAAGGTTATAAATCATGAAATCAGGGAATATGAACAAAATGGCCATTTTTGGTGTAGGAAATTATGCCCTTTTTATTCAGTTCTAAGAAATTTCACCTATATGGGGGTGTTAACAAGGCATATTTATACCAGCAGCATGCCTGAAACAAGAGCCAAAGGTTTTAGAAAAATAAAATTTTCTCGTTTTCATTTTTTTTTGGCCATTTTGTGAGGCATTTTTTTTTTGTTTGTGAAATAATTTTTCGCAGCTCAGTTTTTTCGTGAGTTTTAGGTTATTACCCCATTCCTTAATAGGTTTTCTAACAACGTGTGGTGATAGAAATTTAAAAAGTATCTCCATCAACAAAATTATAGAAGTTCAGATTTGGCCATTCTGTGAGGCATGTTTTTTTGGAGGAAGATTTTCCGGCCAATTTTTCTCAAAGAAAAAATTGTTATGAGATTAAATCAACCCCCGGGAAGAAAAATATGAGTGTCAACTTAGCTTCTTATGAGATAAAAACTGGAATAAAGTGTGTTTTGTGATTTTGAGAGACCTTTCTTTTTTTTGCCATTCTGTGAGGCATATACCCGTAGTCATCTTAGCAAAACGGCTATGATAAAGGTTGGAACTATTTCAGTACAAACCATTAAACGCCTATAGATCAATACAAGATGGCCATGGTTTTAGTGTTTACTCTTTCAGTTCAGTAATTACACTTTTCAATACGTTTGTGCTCGCTTATCAGTTACTTATCATTATGTTGATAAGACTTGCTTGTTTAACCGGTGCCGTGGTTGTGTGATGTATAAATCGGAGAAATACGTGGCTTATAAGCTTGATGAAGTGAAAGATGATGCAGCTGAATGGATCCGGAAAACTCTTGGGCTTGCTAAAGTAGATCATGTTAACGCGTGTGCAGTTCAGAGTTTCAGTGGTAAAAGAGAAATCTCCAGGGAAGTCATGGCTCAGAGTCTTAACGCTGCGTTAAAAGTTATGTATAGACAGTCGTTGTACATTAATCAGCTAGAGAAATATAATCAGAAATTGCACTCCGATGTAATTGACAATCAGGGGACAGTAGTTGTATTGCAGAAAGAGCTGCTAGTTGCCAAAGACAAGCAACTTGATGACTTGAAATCTGTTGTTGTAGCATCAGTCGAGGATACTGTGAAATCAGAGTTGAAGACATACAGCGCCGCAGTACAGGCATCAAAAACCTCAGCAGCAGGTCCTTTGTTGCATTCGGATAGAAACATTTTGAAGAATGTCATCAAGGATGTTGTGGCAGAAGGAGACCGAAGTCGGAATCTGATGTTATTTGGTATTAAAGAAGAGAAAGGTGAGCTGTTATGCGACAAGGTCGCTCAAGTATTGTTGGAACTTAATGAAAAGCCAAAAATAGAAGCTAGCAGAATTGGTTTGAACAAACCCAAGGATAAGAAACAAGTGGCTGACAGACCTGTTAAGGTGACTTTGACGAGCTCCACAATCGTGCAGCAGATTTTGACTAGAGCAAGGCATCTCCGTAGCTCAGAACGTTTCAGTAAAGTTTTTATCAGTCCAGATAGGTCTCCAGAGGAACGTGCCGAACAGCAAAAGCTTGTTTTAGAACTCAAGAAGAGATCAAACGACGAGCCAGATAAGAGACACTTCATAAAAGGAGGCAAAGTATGTAGTGTGGACAAAATTGTTGTTTGAAATGTGTTAAGACCGAGTTTTGCTTGGATTTATGGATTCCTGGTTCGCTAAGATTTTAATTTTTTTTTTGATAAGCTTCTAAATCATATTCGTCTTTCAACACAAGACTGTCAGTCTTCTAGAATTTTGTTTTGATTTGTGTATTAAGCTGATGTATTTAATCTTACTTCCAGGTCCATAATTTCGTGTGGAGTATATTTTTAGAGTTATTTAGGTTTTATATTAGCAGATTTAGGTATATAATTATTGTATATTATTGTATGTATAAATTCTTGAGTAAACATTAACCAGTAAACAAAGCTGGTTCCCAAACAAAAACAAACTACGATCTAATATTGTTGGTTGAGCTCGATAGCAAGGTTGTAATTATTACACACCAAACACATACTAGTAACCACTCTAAACCAGCAAGGGGCAAGCTCGCACAAATGGGCGCAAGAAATGGGGGCCGGCACAAATTTTGAAAAGAAATCGCCTCAAACTTCCAATTGCTAAATTCAATTCTTAGTTAATGCAGTGTGAGCATTTATTATAGGGAGCGTTCACATATGAAATCAGCAATATTTTGGCAAATTTTACCCCCCCCCCCCCCTGTCAGCAACTTTCAGCATTGAGCGACCCAACCCCTACCCCCGGCCCCCCTAAAACCCCCTCCTCCCGTCAGCATTTCACAACCCCCTCCGACCTCCCCCTCGGCTGCTGACGTCATATGTGAACGTTCCCTTATAACGCTGTTTATATAATAGCGTATGAAATGCTAAGTGTAGAGTTTCAGTTATTAGTATCAAGTCACTTTAAGCGGGAAAATTTCGCCCACGTGCAGTGTGTACGCTCCTCGCTACATGTTCAGTGTGCAGAAACAAATATCTTGCCAGACATTGATACTTTAATCAATTATGTTATATTACAGTTGATAAAGGGTTATGTCTGTGTGTAGAAGTAAAATTACTTATATAGCCTATTATATCACGCACATGACACATTTCTAATCTCGTAAATTATGTAAAGATAAGGTAAAAAGCGGACACAATTTTTTTTCAGAAAAACTTCGTACTTTAAAGTGGTTGTACGGTACGTACTTTAAGCTGGGTACAGTACGTACTTCTCATCTTAGTTTAAGACATACTGGAATTATTTCAAACGATCGATTATTTAGTCATATTAGTAGGAATATATTGGCGGAGAAACATGCATTGTTTTGTTTAAACCAATTGAAAACCAAATTTATAGCTCCTATTTGCTGTCAATACCTCGCAGTGCCATTGCCCAGGGCGATTTAAACGACCAAAAGGTGCACGTTTTTGTTGATACAGCGTGATATTCTCTAAAGGCCAGAAAGTGTAAATTTGTGTCTCAAAATTTAATCTGGTCATTATATGTGGTTGCGGCGGTATATAGTTCAAAATCTGCAACAATATGGTCAAGATTGCTTGACTGATTTTGTAATCTCAAAGATTGTCATTTGCATCGATAATTTTATTAAATCATTATAATTTTACCGGATCTGACGAGAATTCTGTTTAGTTTGAACAGGATATTTGACCACTACTTCCCTTGTAAACCACATCGTTGATTTGGGTACCGCTCAGTCGCAAGCCTGGGACCACTACTAGCATAGTCACAACAGCTACAAAGCTGCCATATAGCCTGACTGACAATTTTCTCGACTGACTGACAATGTTTCTTCTTTTTCCCCATTTAGAATACAAAGATTAGTACATTTTAGCTTATGATTAATATTATATTTTTACCTATAGTTTACCTAGATTCTGTTGAAAATCTTATCCTGCAAGTAGTTGACTTATAAGTCTACAAATTTGCACAGAAATAAAATAACCTATTTCACAACCAAGTTGCATTCAAGTTAACAATAAATGACATTAGAAAATGATCTCACGATTTAATTTCATTAGAAACTGAGTCTATTAAAAAAATTCGAAAATTTCATCGAAATATATAATAGTAAACGACTAAATTAGCACTGTCTTACTTAGAGGGGCATGCGGAAATTTTGATAAATTTACTTTGTGAGAATCTGAGATTATCTGAGATAACAAGATCAGAGTAGGCCACCCGGGTTTTATCCTTCGTGATCGTGATCCAGTTCTAGGGGAAGTGTTGTCCGTAAACGAGCTTCAGCGAAAAAGCAAAGGGGAGAATAACAGTATAGCTCCTCTATCATATTCTAGTAAAATGCAGCAGTGCTAATTTGTTCGTCGTCTTCTGCAGGATGGTACTCTAGCGCTTTTCTAAAATCTGTCCGACTCTGCCCAAACACCTGGATAAATATATCGAATTCGTGAGATGTATCAATTTAATTACGTTAAAATAATTTAACTTTTAGTTTACAATGACACAAATGTTTAACCTACCAACGTCCAACAGAGAAGAAGACAGTTTTTACCTGTTGTAATATAAATTAAAAACTTATCAGTAGAAAATGATATTTAAAAATCACTTGCTTACATTCTCCATTCTCCATAACGAAAACTTAACTCTCCTTGTTCTCGTTAAAAGTTTACAGTAGTCAGTACTTCATCTTGCACTCGATCAGTCCTGGCTAACGAAATTTTGAAGAGTATTAGTTCATGATAATTTCACTGAGTTAAATATTTACCGTATTTATACCGTTAAAAGCAAGGTTGTTAAATACGTATTTGGAGGGAATACGTATTGGAATACGAATACGTATTAATCCTCGAAAATTGACGTATTACGACGTATTCTTTATTCAAAAAATTCAAAAATTCAAATATGTTGAGGGGACTGAACTTTAGAAAATGGTCTTAAACTTTGATAATTGCGAGATCGTTTTAGGAGCAGCCTCTAATCCCTAATTAGTAATTACTGACGGCTAACAAACTGAAAAATTAATTCCCAGACCGGAGTAGTGCACTGTGAAGCTGACTGATCTTGACGAACTTCTCGCTCTCTGAACATCAAAATCATTAAATATGTATTAATATGTAATTGATAATTTCGCAAAAAATGTTAGCTTATCGGATTATCCATGAAATTTGATTACAAATTTAAGTTATCATGTATAACTGCACTCCTTTAATGCATGATCAATGATGAGGGTGGCGCGCAGCTGTAATGTTTAATTTTGACAAATCAGCGTATTACGGCGTATTATGGCGTATTCTTGGACGTATTTAACAATCCATAGAAATTACCGTATTCCGGCGTATTACGACGTATTCTTTATTAGAACCGAATACGTCGTATTCTTTCACGAAAATTTGACGTATTTAACAACCTTGGTTAAAAGCACACATTTTAAGGTTACTAAGCAACGACAAAAACCAGTAAAGAGGACTTATTTACACGGATACTAAATACTCAAGTACTAATTAACAGCAAATTTGTTTAAAATATATATTTTATTTTAAAAGGAGGTTATCATGCATTTAAAGAGTGTACACCGTCAGATCATTTTTAGATTCATTTCATTTCAAGTCTGATTTAAACTAATTAAGATATTTTAAGATGAAACTGTCCGGGGACCTGGAGACGATCAATTTAGTTCCAAAATGGCGTGTTCAGTCAGCTAGCCAAAAACATTATAACCACTAGACTACAACTATGTCACGTCATTAATAGCCAATAATAATTGCATTTTCCACGGATTCGATTATACAATTATAACTTTACTTGGCTAGCAAATCACGTGATGTTTCTTGGATTATCACCATGGTAACTGGGAGGTGTTCAAACTCAAAAGATTTACTTTACAAACTGAGGTCTATGTTTTATTATCCATGTTCAATGGATAATTGAAGCTTAAATAGTAGGTATGATAAAATGTAAGATTTACACAAATGGTTTCTTGTTATTATACGCAAATCGTTCAGTACACACTGAGTGTAAGCGGATGTATGGGAGTTGGAACACACCTTAGAAAAATTATTAACTTAACACAGCAGACTTATATTTAGTAACATATATATAACTGGTGTCCATCACGTTGTATCAGATCTGTTACTATGGAAACGTCCGAGGGGCTAGTTATAGAATTCAACTTGGAAGTTTAGTCACAGTTCATTATTTGGTAAAATGAACAGGGACTCCATGTAGTGCCGTTAAATAACATTAATGCCACTGGATTACAAATGTGTCACGTCATTTCTAGCCAATGATTTAGATTATTATTATCATACGATATTTGGAGTACCTGCAGCATAAGGAGAACTCGAAATTCTAGTCAAGGGATAAAGTTATAGCAAAAACGATCGGGTTAGGTCGCATCAATAATGCCAATAGCAAAAATAGGTTTGATCTTCAAAATTAATTGTACACTAAGGTAAGCGACAAAAACCTTCATTTACATTGGCATGCACCATAATATTCGTTTGTTCATCTGCAGATGCAGGTAGCAGCTTAATTATGGCCCACTGAACCGTAATATTGAACCGTAATATTGATTGATGATACACCGGTCAGATTTAATCTGGAAACAATCAAACAAATGACATGCATGAAGCGATCAAATTAAAGTTAGAAGCTGGAAGTGAACAGAATCTGTTATCAAATGTTAAGCTTAATTTCGAATTTCGATACAGTCTCAGACAGCGAGCAGAACAATAGTGAACCGATTATAAACTGCGTAAGCAAATGAAGTTACAAAGCCAGACAAAATTGATGAGCGCTCGATTTTATCACAGAATTTCGATCTGCAGAGTGATTTTACGCCGCGCATAGCTCACGTGACTCAATATAAGCTCTCCTATTGGCGCAAACGTATCAGCCAATCAGCATCTACGGCACTTTTCTGCCGTAATTGAATCGTATTTCTACCTACCAGGACCGTCGACGAGTCCAACTCGGCGCGCGTCCTGGTAGGTTGTAAACCTACAAAAGATCGTTCATCAGCTGGTTTTTGAGTGACTCATACCAGTGGCAAATAGTCAGGCGTCCAGGAATTTGACGCCTAGTCAAAATTGGTTGATAACCGGTAAAAAAAGATTCTAGCGGAAAATATTTTCAAATTAATTTAAAATTAAATGAAAATTGGTCGCTCTCCGGGTTACGCGTTATTACGCCGCGCAAATCTTATAACCGACTTGAAGTTCGAATCGAGCGCATACCGAGATTGCTTGACTATTTTTTACGCATTCAGGCACCAAAAAACGCGCAGAAAACGCGCGCTATCCATTCCTGCTTCCTCGATCTTCCCGGAAGATGGCTATTTTTACTATATATATTACACCATGGCTATAAAAAAATAGTCATGTAAAATAGTCATGTAAAATAGTCATACAAAGTTTCAGGGATACGCTAAAATATCGAGCCAAGCTTACATAAATGACAATCTTGGATTCCTCCCAATCAATTACGGCTTAAGACGAAGTCATAAATAAATAGCTACCAGCTATATTTTTAATTGGAAACTTACTTTGTCTTTTCTCAAAAAATTGTCTTTTCTCAAACAAATCTTGAATTTGATATCACGTGACTTACGCTTATTTACCGCAGGAATGTACGTTGTATCCAATATCCATTTTATGATATTGAAGCATTCGCTAACCAAACGTGTAAAGAGACAAATTACCAGCTTCCTAATATGGTAATGTCATAATCAAGCGGTACTGGGCATGCTCAGCCTGTCATTTCGACTAATCTACTAACCTGGATTATGGGTATCTCAGGCTATTATGATATCGTGTCCAGGTGATAAGGAGACCGAGAAGAAGAAATTCATTAAAAGATCGAAGCCATAGCAGAATTAGCAGGCATCTAGATTGACGGATGTTACTCGTCTAAATTTCTTCGAAGTAGCGCGCGCCGCTTTCTTCTCGACAAGTGCTACGAAGTAGCGCGCGCCGGGCCAGACCATTAACAATGGTCAAGCATCTAGAATTAGCAGAAACCGCGCGTATATATATATAAACATTACTGAGCTGAGTAGGACCTAGTGGCGTGACTGGTAGGCACGTTTGCCCATTTGTGGAGATTGCACGTTCGAAACCCGTCGGAGGTAATATTTCTCCCACATTTTTTTTGGCATTTATGAAGAACTAATGATTAGGAGTTAACTGGGTTAAGCTTAAACAATCTATTAAATAAATAAATAAATAAATAAATAAAGTCAATTTTTACAGCACAGCAATATATATATCTAAATATCAGATCCTCTGTAATCATAATGTATAAAAAAAGGAGCTTTTCTCTGTGCTGAAGGATGAATCAAGGCAGATCATGGTTCTGTTAGCAGGCCACCCTAGTTATGGACAATACATATAATATATAAAATAATTAAATTATAATTTTAAAATTGTGTCAAGATTGAACTAAAACATAACTCAGGGTAAAATAGACGTATTCCCTTCGTCAAATTAACTATTTACAATACTAAACTTAAACGAACTCCGGGTAAAATAAACGTAATCCCTTTGTCAAACTTGCTATTTACAATAAGTTAATAAATTAATACGGTTGAAAATTATTTCATATTCAATAACAATGTAGCATCAATATAATTGATACAAATGAGGAGCATACATAGCAGTGAGAATTGCACATAACAGGAGGACTGGAGGTATGGAGCAATAATGATTGACAGTGCACCTTTCCACTGATGTTCCTAATTTCCTGTAATAGCTTAATAGGCATGGAAATACTTTGATTGCAGGGGATAGATTGGATTCACTTATGTACTGAGATAACTTAACCGAAATAACATAACTGCCTAGATACATTGGCTAGTGTTGGGTGGGATCATGAATTTATCGTAAGAGTTATCCCCTTGGTAATTCTCATCAGTTAGCACCATATTCATAAGAGTTTCTTTGTATAACTTAGAAAATTTCTTAACGTCGTCACACTCTCTAAGGGACTTTGGTAATATGTTCCAGGCCTTAGTTCCTAGATAGTTAAACTCCTTGTGAGATCTTGATTTAGGAGTATAAAGATTGCAGTTTTCTGCCTCACGTGATCCACCAGAAATATACGAGAATTTCCCGATAAAATGCTTTGGACATGTTTCATTGATTATACGGTACATATATGAGCTAAGATGAACCTGTCGTCTCAAATGGAGAGGAAGCCATCCCATATTTTTGTATACATTAACTGACCTCTCTCTGATGTTTACATCTAGGGCTATTTTAGCAACCTTTTTGTACATGATATCTAACTCTCCTAGTCGTTTTTTATATGTTCTTGACCAGATGGTGTCTAAGTAGTCAAAATGTGGCAACATAAGTGCATTAGCAAACATCTTCCTGAACTTAAGAGGGAGAAGTTTTTTTGATCTATACATAGCACCAATTCTTTTGGATATCTTTTTCTTAATGTTATCAATATGTTCATTAAATGTCAATCTGCTGTCAACTATAAGTCCAAGGTACTTATGGGATTTAGTTTCACAGATTACCAAAGTAAGGTCATCACAAATTTCAACAAGGATGGCATCAAGGTTAGGCTTAGAGTCAAGGATCATTAGTTTTGTTTTTTCATTATTCAGGGATAGTTTATTAGCCTGAAGCCATCTGATAACTAATTTCAACTCTTGTTTGATGTTACCATAGTTTCCTCTAGATATATTGTCAAAATATAATGCACCGTCATCAGCAAATAGATAAGGTTTAGAAAATAGGCATGCATTAGGCAGGTCATTGATAAAAATGCTGAATAGAATTGGTCCTAATATACTTCCTTGAGGCACTTCAGAGTTCAATGAATGTAAACTGCTTATCCTACTCCCAACTCTAGTTTGCTGTAATCTATCTGTGAGGAAGCTCCTAAACCAGCTCAATGCAGTATCTTTTATTCCATAATGCTTCAGCTTTTGAATGAGAATATCATGGTTAACAGTATCAAATGCCTTTCTGATGTCCAGGAAGATAATTGCAGGATGCTTGGCACTGTTCTTAGCAGTAAATATACGATCAAACAGATCTAACATGAGATAAGTTGTAGAGTGATCTTTACGGAAACCATATTGATGCTCTGAAAGTATTCCCTTTTCATCAAGATATTGAGTCAGTTGGGAGTTCACACAAAATTCGATGCACTTTCCAAGAATCGGTAAAATTGAGATTGGTCGATAATTACTAGGATTCTCAGTATCACCATCCTTATGGATTGGGGTGACTTTTGCAACCTTGCAGCTGTTTGGCATGATGCCACTGGATAAACTCAAATTTACAAGATGTGTTAATGGAGCAATAAATGCAGGTAAAATTTGTCTAAACACTCTCAATGGTATATGATCATTAGTGGATTTGCTACAAGGGATACTTGCCACATAGTCTAAGATATTGGACTCAGTTATTTCAGTAAAGCTATTCAAGCTGGTCTCGTTGTCAATCTGCTCATTTTGTAGATAAGATAGAAATTCATTTTCATTTTCCAGCTGCACTTCTGCTTGGATCTTTGGACCTATTTCAGCAAAATATTTATTGGTGGTTTCAGCATCAAGATTGTTATTGATATTGTTAGCTTTAACAGGCAGATTTGATGCTGTCTTTATCGTTTTCCATACACCCTTTAGATCATTCATGGCACACTTGGCTTTCAGTTCTGTTGCTAAGTTAGTCTTCCTATTAATTCTAGACAAATAGGTTGAATAGTTTCTCTGCCGTTTATATGCCATCCATAATGAGTCACATTTATTACAGTGTATAAGACCATTTGGATGTATACGTCTGTTCTTGTTGTGTGTTAAAAATTTACGGTAAAGTTTCCCTTTCAATTTCTTACTTTCTAAAAATTCTGGAGATGGCTTATGGATGTAATCACTATGGCACTTAATTTGTTTAATTGGACAGAAGTGATCATAGTAGTGATCAATATGTTCGTTTAAACCATCAACTGCATCATTCAGACTAGTTGAATCTATTATTGGTCTATAATCACAAGTTTCCAAAAATTCTTTAAGAGCAGTAACATTCATTTTGCTGTGATCTCTTATTAGTAACTTCTTGAATTTTGAGGCCTTATGCACATTGAAATCGACAATGAACTTTACGACCTGATGATCTCCTATACAATCATCAAGGACTTTGCAGTCAAGAAACTTGGAGTAAGTGTTTGTTATGACAACATCGATTGTGGTCTTTGTGATTCTGTTTCCTAGTTTAGCAATGCGGGTAATATCCTGAACTACCTGTACCATTCCAAACATTTTCATTGTAATGTCTAATTTCTTATAGTTCATACTGCTGATGTTGTTTTGGTCTACATTTACATCACCCAGCCAAATAACATTCTTACTTCCTATACTCATCATGCAGTCTGTCATATAATCTAAAAATTTGTCAAGAGGACTAAACAACTCAGATCTGTAGAAACAGCAGATGAAAATATTGCAATCTGTAAGATGGATCCAAATAGCCTCGATTTGGTCATATTGCAAAACTAAGTTTAGTTGAATCATTTTAAACTTTATGTGCTCACTGATGAGAATGCCACATCCCCCATGACCATTGTCGTTAGGACGGTCTTTGCGGATAAAAGTAAAATTCTTGGGTAGGTTTAGACTGGCTGAGTCAATATCCGACTTAAGATTTGTTTCATTCAGGCATAAAACATCTAATTTCTCTTTCCAGATTAGATCTTGGATTTCAAGACATTTTGGCATACCTGTTAGTCCTCCCTGCATGTTGCAATGTCCCACTGCAAGCTTTTTGGCATGGTATGAAACTGTGATTTTACTAATGCACGGGTTAATGCAAGAACTGCTGTGAGAGCATGAAAATTTTTCCAATTTATGCTGCTATAAACTTGTCAGAATAAGATAAATTGCAGAACTGGCAAATTTGTATGAGATAATAACAAAACTTTCTAAAACTTCAATAAACATGAGGAACAATGTGTAATTATCCCTTATCTAGATGAAATAAATGTTAACAATCTTTCTGAAAATTCAAACTTGCTTATGGGCCCAATACTTCAGAAATTTAGCAAGTCGAATAACACCGCTTGTATTGAGGTGACAGTTATCAGATATTTTTGCAGATGGTCTGGCAAAATAAAATTCTTTCCTGAATCCACTTCTATTATAGTTAAATAAATTATGGGTGCTAATGTAATTAAAACAAGAATCTTTGCTACACATATCCTTAATAACCTTATTCAGCTCTGCCACAACATCATTGCGGCCTTTTGTACTCCTGGGAAGAATATTGAGAACATTAATTGTTGCATTCGGATACACTGACTTGAGATAATTTAAGAGATTACTAATGTCACCCGCTGCATCCTTCAGTGACTTTGAGCCAAAATAGACTGTGTTCACATTATTAGTTCCTGTCATAATATAAATAATAGATGGGGATGGAACGGAGTGTAGGTCAGTTTTTAGTTTATTTAACATTACTTTGGCATCAGCCCCAGGATAAAACAGTTTACTAGCACTAACAGTGGACGATGATAACTTGTCCGCATCAAGAAACCTGAACATAGAGCTGCTTATGAATAGGACAGACTTTTGTGAAGCTTTAGCTGACTGTTTGCAAACTGAGAGTGCAGGTGAAGAAGAGTCTGTCAGTTTGTGTCCTGAATGAGGGATGGGTGGGGGCGGTGAACGCAGACCAAACTCAGTTGACTGAGTGATCCTAGGGGGCTTCATCAGTCTTAGGGTGATGCTGATCCGGGGTTCATCACACATTTCGTCTGGCAGTATCTCATGTTGAAAGTCAGCCTGAGACAATTTGGACATGATGAAGACATCTCCATGCTGAAGCTGCACAGAGCCCACAACTTCATTGCTGCCGTTTGATCTAATTTGCAGTGTTCTCGTCGCACCAAGTGAAATGGTTACAATATCAGAGTGTTCTACAATACATGATTCAGAATCGCTATGAGCTGGCATGAACTCTGCTCCAGTTT
Organism: Bolinopsis microptera; assembly: GCF_026151205.1. NCBI lineage: Eukaryota > Metazoa > Ctenophora > Tentaculata > Lobata > Bolinopsidae > Bolinopsis > Bolinopsis microptera. Next base: position 16,313,430 of record NC_087081.1, on the reverse strand, counting down.
CATATAGATTGACGAGAATACTATTGTGTCTGAAATTGGGTAATATCACATTAATGTAGGAGCTGAGTTTAGCAAGGTAGGAATCATTGTGTACACTTTTTGGGTCATGTGTTGCACCTGAATACTCATAGGGAAAGTCACCAAAATAAACCGATTTCCTGTTTTTAAAACCGTGACTGAACTCAAGTTCTTCCATTAATAGATCAAGTGAAAAATTAGAGAATGGACCATCATCTAGTAGGGTAACTGGTTTCACTGGTGATGGGGAACAAGTTACAGATATATTCATTGGCCCCGGTGTTATAGGATCGTAGACAGGGGCAGGGACCAAGTTTGGATATTTGTCTCTGGGCTTAGGGGTGTTGATCCGTGATTCACCAGTAGCAGTAGATACAGGGAGATCAGACACATCATCCTCGTCTGCCATAACCTCGTTAACAACAATCTCACTGATAACAATCTCGTTTCCAACAACCTCCTGTGGAACAACCTTGTCCACGACATCGTTGTCAACAAACAGACTGTCCGATACAACATCTTCCACAACAATGTCATCTACATCAAACGCTTCTACTTGATTGATAACAACGTGTGACTGAGGGGTAATGGTTATGATCTCACATTCAATCTCCTCTGATAAGTTTGGCAGCAAATTTTCACACTTAAAACTCTGTTCTTGTATTTGAGTTTGATCTGATATGAGACTATCATTGTACTGAGCAATGAGATCACTAGTTCTGATAATTTCATTCAATAAAGACAACTTTTTTTCTAAAAAGTCAATCTTGATGTCTTTTGACAGACAATTGTTACAGTTCTCTGATTTTTCGGACTGGAATGAAAAGTTCAAATGTTCTAAAGGGCGCTCACAAGAGTGGAGACTAATGTCTGAGCTCTGATTATTTGACATAGTTATATTATCAAGAGTTCAATGTTCAGAAGCACAATAAACACTGTAAACGCAATACCTTCAGTCCAGATAGTAGTTTTGATGAGAATAGTTTTGATGAGAAGGAGGAGGATGAGTAATCTTCAAGTACACTCACAGCAGTCCTTTGCACGTCAACACTTACGCTCGTCTATCATATCTCATACCTCAATAAATGTAATAGATTTGTAGTGTTGTAATTAGTTTAAAACTCTATTACGACTTAAGATGATGATGATGAAAATCTTTTAAAAATAACTGGCTACAATGAGCATTTTAATAACAATAAATAGTAGAGATCAAAAACTTTAATTTCCAATAGAGATTTACAGAAACACACCTAACAAATTTTACCCTGCTAATAGCTATTAAAAAACATTAATAGTTACGTATAAAAATTATGATCTGAACAATTACTACCCTTCAAAAATTGATAAAAATGTTTATGTAACAAAATATTTGACTTTACCAGTCTTTTGACGTTTCAAAAATGAAACTGAGGTTGAAGATGCAGTTACAAAAGGCCACTGGTTCTTAATGGTTACTGAAACAAACGTTATCCAAAATAAAAGTTTTAAAGCAGTCCATATCTGCTTTCCTGTGAACTGAACAGCTCAAATATAAAAACTCATTCCCTTGTTATTACAACAATATCTAGTTTAAAGGTGATTGTTTTCAAATAAACATAGTCCAATAACACTATTCTACACTTCAATATGCTTGGTATTTAATCCTTTATCATAATAGTAGCAAAATTAGCAAAATTAAATGCTATAATAAAGCCTTATCTTTTCGAAAGATTTATCTTCCGCTTAAGATTTAACCCCTCGTTTCTACAATTTTAACACACACACTTATAAATATATCGTCCCTTGAACAGTTCAATATGATGGAGCCCTGCTCAGTTGCTAGATCGACTATGGGCCTACCGCTGTTGCACAGGGTGATGATTCGTTCCGCTTGACATTGTAGATTTGTGTCCACAAGCTCACAACTTGATAGTAGGTGCAGTGCTGTTTGCTCATCCGAGCCACAGATGCACAGCGGAGAGGCCGCTGCTCTGTCAACTCTGAAGAGAAACGAGTTCAGTAGATTGTTCTTGTACATGAGACTCATAACCAATACTTCCACTTCGCGGCTCACTCCAAAGGGGATGGGAAGGGGGTTGCAGGAGACTCTTGGAATATCAGACCATCCTTCCATAAGTAGTAGGTTTTGTAGACTTTCTTGCCAAAGTAGCTCTGTGAATTGCTGTATCATTCCCTTGGTGTACTTGTAAGTCTTTGGGGATAGTAGCAGAATGTGGTCCAGGTTTCTGTGGCTGATTTCACCGAGGTCACAGGCCTGAACTTCTGTGTTAAAATGTTCTGCTTTCCATTGTAGGAACTTCTGCACCTCTCGGAGATGACAGAGCACTGTTGGGTTCTTTTCATTTAGCTGAGTTTTCACAAAGTCATAGTGAATGTCATTTGAGTCATGGAGAACCTTGAGGTAGTGTTTGATCGAGATTATTCTTCCCAAAGTTTGGAGTGGTGGCACACCCAGAATGACTTCAAGAATGGCCCCATGGACGTTGAAAACAGCTCCAACTGCAGCTTTAGACACTGTACCATAGTTTGTTTATGTCTGACATATTTGAATTGTTCATCCATATGGTAGAACCATAAAACAAGGTCGAGAACAGAATTGTTTTGGTCACTCTCACTATAACTGCTTGGTTCATGCCCCAGTTTCTGTTTGCATAACGGCTCATACAAACCCAGCGGTATACTAGATAGTTGTATACATACTTGCTATGCTGTTTGAAGGTTAACTTACTGTCCAAAATGACACCAAGAACCCTTGTCTGATCCGTTAACTGAATTGTTTTCCCTCCAAGGTTGAATGAAGTCGGGACTCCAGCATGATCATAGCAGTTGAAGCATATAATTTCAGTCTTATTTTTGTTGCAGTTAATAACTATGCGCCAACAGGAGGTCCAATATTCAATGCTGTCCATAGCCAGGTTGAGATAGAAAAGGCACTCTTCCAAGTCTCTACCAACCACTTTCACAGTACCATCATCAGCGAATTTTAACACACTTATTTGTTGGTACACTGAACAGACTGCCTCAATATCCATAATGAAGAATTTGAACAAAATAGGAGACAGCACAGATCCTTGTGGTAACCCATAGTCCAAGCAGTCCCTTACAGGGCCAAGGAATCCATTTATTAATAGGCACACTGTGCGACCAAATAGAAAACTGTCTATAGTTTTTAGGTAACAGCCATGAACACCAGCTCTCCAGAGCTTAACAATTAGACCTTTCTTCCAGACGGAATCAAATGCCTTTTCGAAGTCGATAAACAAGCAAAGTACCGTAAGCTTCTTTATAATATCACCTTTAATACCAACAGTCAGTCGATTGAGGTATCTAATAGTATTCTTGCCTTTTGAGAATCCTTCCTGATTTACATCCGTAAGTCCAACTTACTTAAGAAGAAGTCATAAATAAGTAGCTAACAGCTTGTCAATGTGCAATGGGAGAACACACGTCAATTAGAACAAGAGCTGACCTGTGACCAGTCGGCCGCGAAGCGGCCGAAAAATATATAGTCTTTTTTTTCCCCCAAACTCCATTCCTAGTCATATTTAAAATTTATTCCACTGCCAAATTTATTCCACTGCCAAGAGGTATCACTGAGTGATACCTCTTGGCATTAGACAGGCTAATGGCAGACTTGACTGCTTTCCCAGCCTCTCTGTTGGTATTGAGAGTGGTGTGTTGCTTCAGGATGTGGTCTGTAAGCTGCTGGTTAGCCATAAGTGAGTTCTTGTACTCATTATCAGCGATTTCTACTGGATTGATGATAGCTAGTCCACCTAACTTGTCTGGGAGGGAGAACAGGCTGCGCTCAAAGTTGGACCTAATTGTGTGTCCTGTCATTTTGGGAATGAGCAAATTCCTGATCTTGTCCTCAATGGGCTGCAAGTTCACTGCCATGTCAGGGGTGTTCCTCATCAGGAAAGACCATCTGCGAGAGGAGCCGTAAACAAAAGCGGCGTAAGCAAGGTGTGGCTCATGCTGTGCAATTGATGCCAATCCCTCTATCTCTTCTATCCATTCAACACATTTGACTTGGATAAACTTATTCTTTCCAGACTCTTACCAATAAAGGAACCCAGGTAACGACAACCTTCGGTGGTGATGTTAAGGTCGGGGAAGAGAGACTTGGCTTCCTCTTGATACTCCTCTTTAACTATAAGCCATGTCTTGGAAGGTTTGGGAAAATAGCCATAAACGGGGCCAGATGACTGTAGGGTATCCCACCAAATCTTCAGGGCTTTAAGCCTTCCTGCTGCTCCAGAATCATCTGCAAACAATATGTGTTTAGCAGCTTTGTTGGAGGGCTTATTTACTTCCGGAGTCCTATCTGGAGTTGTATCTGGCGGTGTCTCAATCTTATTGTTCTCCTCTGGAGGCTTCTGGGGAGGTTTCGTGTTCTCATAGACCACGGGAGAGATATCTGGTGGCTCTGTGGGGAGTTTGTCCATAAGGGGCATCAGGCTACAGGAGTAAAATGCAGTTCAGTATTACACTAATTGCATACGTTGCTCTTTTCTTACTCTCTTATCTTAGTGCTTATCTCTGTTAATTGTAACGTGCAGCTACAGTGGGTTGTGTATCACCGTGTTACACGACCATGACCATCCCGCCCAGCGAGTATGGTGAAAAGGATATCAGCATGTTAAGGAGTGACTCAGTTGAACTTCTCAGCAAGGCTATGTACGAGATGGAGATCACAGCAATGAAGCAACTATCCCGTTCGTGCGTGAAGAAGATGAACAAGGACACTGCGTGTAACTTGTTGCACGAGGCATTAAGATATTTGGAGGAGTTCACTGGTGTCGAATCCACGGACTACAAGATGGCCTCAAACTCAGTTAAACATCAGATGTTCGAGACACAGGAGACCATCATTAAGCTGCAGTCAGAACTACTAGCCTGCAAAAATGAACAGTTGGAATCGTTGCAGACGTCAGTTAAATCGTCAGTCGGAGAGTCTGTCAAGGCTGAATTCCAATCCTTCAGCTCGGTATTACAGGCGAATTGTCCAGAATCTCAGAAGCCTGTCAGTTCTGAAATGATCAAGACAGCTGTGAAAACTGTGGTACAGGAGGAAGACCGTAACAAAAATCTGATGATTTTTGGTTTATCGGAGCAGGACAATGAGGAGCTCAGCACCGTGGTCAGTGAAGTGTTTTTAGCAATCGGAGAGAAACCCAGAATCGAAGCTAGCAGAGTCGGAAAGCTCAAACCTGGCAAGGCTGTGAGACCAGTTAAAGTGACTGCGGCAAGTGCAACAATTGTTAATCAGATTCTCGCTAAATCAAGAAACCTGCGAGCAACGGAAAAGTTTAAAACTGTTTTTATCAGCCCAGATCGATCTCCAGAACAGAGAGCCAAGCAAAGAGAACTCGTCAGGGACATGAAACGACTGGTAACTGAGCAGCCTGATAAGCTACACTTTATCAGAAACGGTGCTATAAAGAGTACTGATAAGACTAATAAGACTGCAGAATGAGCTTGTGTGTAATAATTGATTATTATTAGTGTATTCAAGTTTTTATGTGGAGGATGTTTTAACTCACTCTTGTGTGCCCAGTCTTGCACTGTCAGTATTTCTCGACACTTTGAGCACACAAAACTGTCAGTTTTCGCGACAATTGTCAGATTTCGTTTTCAGTTCTGTCAATTTCAAGCGCTACTAGCTCTACTACTAGTAGTCTACTTCAGCTCACATTAAAGGGAGTTTTCGTCGTGCGTGTAGCGCCCTTCAAGTTTAACTTGGACGGATAGGATTTATAAAACTTCTGATTATAATATTTATACTAAATTGTATTTTGTATTTATGTATTTTAGTAAATGGTCATTAGAACCACCGGCACCGTTCGGGCCCAAACAAACAGAAGCACAGCTATCCCCCTGAGTAGTACCTTCTTGGGATAAAATAAACAATCCCTTGGAGTTTGGTATGTACAGTTTTGCTGCTTTTCTGTAGGTATTAACAAGATATTTATACAGCTCGGGACACATCACACTTGTGTTGTGGAGGGCAACTTTCCGGTTTAAACGGTTGAAGGCATTATCTGCATCAACAAGAAGAATACCATGAGTGTCATCATCTTCATACATAGTTCTAAGAGCATGAATAGCAGCTTCTACTCCACCTTCTAGGCCTGCTGACGCTTGAAGCGGTGCAGTGGCTGCTAGGATCTCTGGTTCAAGCACAGTAGTAACTGACTTGCCGATTATTCGGCGGAGAACTTCACCGATCCCTATTGGTCTAACACCAGGCTTCTTGTCCAAAGGAATGAGGCAACAAGATATGAAGGATACTAGGGGATCAGGGTCGACTAATTCAGTGCAAAGTTTCCTGGTTAGTAAGGCAACTGATTCACATAGTTCAGCACCACATGTCTTGAATGACTTAGAGCAAAGGATACGTTGCCAACCATCAGAATCTAAGCCAGAGGGGCCAGCTGATCCATTGGTGTTCTTTGCTGCCTTCTGGATTGCTTCAATATCTATGTTTTCGAATATAACATTGTCTACTTTTTCCAGGCCCACCTTGCTGAGTAGACTGCTTACGAGGAAGTACTTGATAGTTTCTGGTGTTGGCTCTAGGAGGCCCCCAGCTTTATTTGTCACTCATCTGAGCGCTGCTGACACCTTTCCTTGAAGCATGAGCTTGGAGAATACTTCGTGTGTATGTTGGGGAGTACACTTGCTTGATGTTATGGACACGTTCATTGAAGTTTGAGGAAATTGGTAAATTTCTAAAACAGCGTTTTTGACGATAGTGGTTTAATTTTAACATATATTAATCTAGCGTGTTCATAAGTTCTGAACATTAGCCACGTGACCCATACTCCCATATGCACTGCTCAAAAATAAAATGTATTGCTTTTAGGCACTATTATGTAAAAAATGTCACATTTTTGTGACATTGTTTACCATAGCTGCCCAATAAGCATTTTTTGGTCTAAAATATAGTAGATTAGGTCAATCTAACAATTATGATACAATGTAGGCCTAAAGGGCAGTGATCGAACGGCTTTAAGGCAACATTTCGTAAACTTTGTCACACTCAGAATACGAGACCTCTTTTCTACTGTGAGGTGTCCTCAAAACCCTTTCAACTCATTATTTGATAGTTCTTCTGCCAATCATAGCCATAAAATATGTTGTTTTGAAAAGTTAACAAATACATGCACTTGGCTATTGGGAAATGATGTAAATTCTGTCACATTATATGGAATTTGAAATTCTGGGTGAATTTCCGAAATCATTTATATCTGATTTTGGTTTGGAAGGCGGGAAAACTCTATATGAGGACGATACACGGATACAGTTGATTGAAGTATAGGGCAGTTGATGTAAACATCGTCACAAAATGATACGAAATCGTAAATGGACACGTTCATGTTGAAGTTTAAGGATATTGGTAAACCAAAAAATATAGCGTGTTCAGAAGTTCTGGACATTAGCCACGTGACCCATACTTCCATATACACGGCTCAGAAATACAATTTATTGTTTTTAGGCACTATAATGTAAAAAATGTCACATTTTTGTGACTGTGTTAACCATAGCTGCCCAATTAGCATTTTTTGGTTTAAAATATAGTAGATTAGGTCATTCTAACAATTTACAATTATGATAGAACATTTGGCTAAAGGGCAGGGATCGAACGGTTTTAAGGCAATATTTCGTAAACTTTGTCACACTCAGAATACGATACCTCTTTTCTACTGGGAGGTGTCCTCAAAACCCTTTCAACTCATTATTTGATGGTTCTTCTACCAATCATAGCCCTAAAATATGTTGCTTTGAAAAGTTAGCAAATACATGCACTTATTGGGAAATGATGTAAATTCTGTCACATTATATGGAATTTAAAATTTTGGGTGAATTGCCGAAATCATTTATATCTGATTTTGGTTTGGAAGGCGGGAAAACTGTATATAAGGACGATGCACGGATAGAGCTGATTCAAGTTAAGGGCAGTTGATGTACAAATTGTCACAATAATAATAAGGGCAGTTGATATGAAAGAAAATCTATCTAACTAATGCAATGGCTGATGTGACGAAATTTACATTTCTTGACCCTATTTTGAAGAAACATGCCTCGATTAGAATTCAATATTCTTCCAGGAATTATTAGTAGGTTATTATTCAGCAAATCAGAACTCAAGTTTAACAATTCTGAGTTTAATTTTACTAAGTTACCGAGATGTGACGAAATTCACTTTTCCTGCCCCAACAGTATAATTTCAATGTGATGAAAAATGGGCATGGGTTCAATATTTCCTTATCTCTGAATTAATCATTTCAAACTATAATTAGGACTGTTGATGTGAAAGAAAGTGTATCTAAATTTGACAATGACGTATGTGACGAAATTTACATTTCTTGACCCTATTTTGAAGAACCATACCCCGATTAGAATTCAATATTCTTCCAGGAATTATTAGTAGGTTATTATTCAGCAGATCATCAGAACTCAAGTTTAACAATTCTGAGTTTAATTATACTAAGTTACCGAAATGTGACGAAATTCACTTTTCCTGCCCCAAAAGTATAATTTCAATGTGATGAAAAATGGGCATGGGTTTCTATATTTCCTGTATAAATCCATTCCAACTATAATAAGGGCAGTTGATATGAAAGAAAATCTATCTAACTAATGCAATGGCTGATGTGACGAAATTTACATTTCTTGCCCCTATTTTGAAGAATCATACCTCAATTAGTATATAATGTTACTTTATCACCATCACTATGTCGATAAATTAGTTATTTTGCCAACACGGAGCAAATAAAGTTATAATATTTTTTTTGTGACGAAATTTACAAATTTTTACCCTGTTCAGGTGTTGAAATTTATCCAATGTTAACATATCACTGCCATATAATAATTTATATGACCGGCGTATGGTTGAAATATTGTTAATTGATTCATAGTACGTAATATAGGGTGTTTAAGTTGGTATACTAATATTTACTCAATTTCACACATGTTGAGATATCATACAAATTTATGTGACTAAATTTACCTATTTCTGCCTTCTGTATTTGTATTTGCCTATAACAATGAAATATGTGAACAATTCCAAACACATTCAGCTCACAAAATAATGCTAGACTATTCGGCATTTCTTGTCAGGATGTCATAAACATCCCTCATATAAATTTCTTAAATGTGTGACGGAGTTTACATGGTGCTACCATTTAAGGAAAAAAGTCGCTAAATATGTAGATAATAGTCATATACAGCTATTCTATGAATTGGAAATTCGAAAATTTGGTCAAACACGGCAACAAGGGGTCCATATAAACTCCGTCACGTTTTTATAGTGTGACAAAGTTTACAACTCACTGCCGGCCGCATTTAAGCGATATCTTATCGTCTGATAAAGATATCGTTATGCGACAAAGTTTATCTAGAGGATGAAACGATTATCTTAGGGTTAGAGGGTTTATATAGTTTCATAGTGTGACACATTTTACATCATCGTGCCATTCAGTAGGGTCACTAATATTTACCAATATCCTCAAACTTCAATGAACGTGTCCTTATACGCTTCTGAAGAGCTTTACCTTCTTTGATGAGGCCCTTGATGTCCCCCTTTTCCCAAAGTTTGAGGCGATCTTCAAGATGTCTGACATGGTCCTTTGTTTTAGATCGTTTGGAGGGTTTTTGAAGGAGCAGGGCTGGCATAACCATACGTGCAGTCATGGCCACATTTTGAAGGGGGGAGTTATTAACATAATAGTTGATGACTTTAGAAGTCCCTTTCACATAGGCTTTACCTTGAGCACCAGAAGGAACCTTGAACAGGTTTTTCTTCCACTTGATTATTTCATCATAGGCATTGCCAAATGTCTCTTTAATAAAAGGTCCCTTGAGCAAACCCCATGTTGCGGGTGTTGAGTCAGCTGTCTTCATAAAACTTGGGAAGCCAGGGAAAGCCTCTTTACCATAACAAGAGGAACAGTACCAATATCATTACATATATGGCACACCTTAGTAGCAGATAATGAGGTTGACATATTTCAATATCATAATTAATAATATGCGCGATTACGGATCTTGCGAAAAGGAAGACAAGCAACACGTCAAATGTTTACTTTATAAATTTCATTGGAGTGACTTGAAAAATCCACTTAATTATGAAATGTAAATAAAAATAATAATGAAAACTTATAGATTATAGTTAAGTGGTACAACAACTTAAGTGGTACAACAACTTAAAATGCACAGGTGTGCCACGAAAACAAGTCAGGATACAAAGAAACCTGAAAAGCAATCCCCATTTAGGTTCCAAATCATTTAGGTTCCAAATTTTCCACATTTTTTGATGTAAGGGTATTTCATACCCCAGCCCCCTCCAATGCAAGCAAATCGATCCCAGCGATGTACCAGTCCCATGAAAATGAGAAAAAGCGATGTTACAACGCAAGGGTCGGGTTCTTGAAGTGGAGAAAGGAAGCTTCACACCTTTAGTTTTCTCGACTTCTGGTGGAATGGGTGGTGAAGCTGAAAGACTGGTTAAGAAGCTGGCCAGTAAGATGGAGTACCACACTGTACTGTGCCATATTCTAATTCTTCAATATCTTCAGCAACACTACCGTGCTTAGCTGCATTACAATTAATTTAAGATCATCAGCAAATAACTTAATCTTATTTTTTACAAGGTCAGGCAAATCATTTATATACAGAATGAATAGGAGAGGGCCTAGAACTGACCCCTGAGGAACACCAGATAAAACATGTTTAACCTCGGACCATTGTCCTTCTACACAAACCCTCATAGTCCTGTCTGTCAGAAAATCTTTAATAACATCTAAAACATTTCCTTTGACACCAAAGCCTTCTAATTTAGACAATAGTCTAAAGTGGGGGACTGTGTCGAACGCCTTACTAAAATCAAAGTATAGAAGATCAACCGGGGCACCTTCGTCTAAAATGTCAAGAATATCATCAAATGTCTCTAAAAGATTAGATAAACACGATTTACCCTTAACAAATCCATGCTGATGCTTCGAAATTCGATGTTCTAGAAAATTTAATACATGTGCTCTCACCAACTTTTCATACACTTTGCACAAAATACAAGTTAATGAAACTGGTCTATAAGGGGTCATTCACATATTACGTAATCAATATTTTAGCAATTTTTACCCCCGGCCCCCTCCCCCCTTCCGTAATCAACCGTAATCAAGACCCAACCCCCCCCCCCCCTCCTGACAGCAATATTACGTAATCATGGCCTGACCCCCCCCCCCCCCCCCCCCCTTGACTTTTTTCCTAGAAAACACTTTTCTCTACGTTTCATGCTACCCTGATCATGCTATCAGTATCATGATGAGCCGAAATCATTGCTATGATATCCGGCCAAGCACCTTCTAAACTACTTCCTATAATAGCCGGATATTCGATCAATTTCTAAATTGTATCACTATCAGAGTGAAATTGAGTGGAATTTGAATTAAAATATTGTCAAACTGTTATTATTCTAGAGGGTAAAAAAGAAAATTTTGATTACGTAATCAACGACCGAAACCCCCCCCCCCCCCTGTAATCAACCGTAAGCATTTGGAAACCCCCCCTCCCCCCTCGGCTGATTACGTAATATGTGAACGACCCCTAATTTAAGGGGTCCGATTAAATACCCTTTTTAAATAATGCTAGAACAGATGCAGATTTCCACACTGCAGGTAAAGATCCTGTATCTGAACACTTTTGAAATAATTTAGTTACTGCTTCAACAAAATTGTTGTCATAACCAAAAATTAAAGTTACCACTTGCTGCTTTCATTTTTTGTTGCCATATTGTTACCTTGGAGACTTTTTTCAAATTTTTTGGCGTTCTTCCTTAAATCATAATTAAACTAGAAAACCCGTGGTCACAGGTGACAGGGAGAAAGCTAATAGTATTTTTTGTTAATAAGTTTAAATCGCGTCAAAAAATATCCGTCACAACCAAAGATACAGCCGATTTAAATGTTGCTTGTACTTAACACAGCGTAATATCAACAAAACCGATCAAAATGACGTTAAAACAATCATTGCACGTGCATGTGCGCGCGTGTAATAACTCAAATACCCTCGTTACCGTGGTAACTACGCAAGTTCATATTTCTCATCAAATTTGCACGTGGGCGGTCGTACGTACATACATCAGAAATAATTCTTTGAATTATAGTAGAGATTACAATTATACCCTGTTTTAACTTTCACTTTTCACCACCAATATCCCCATAACTTAGTATGGTCACAAGATGTAGCATATTATATTCAAGACATTAGATGAGAAGTACTATTTATTGATAACAGAAGATGTCGAAATGCCCCATGCCAAATGCCATCAACACCAATCTTAAGTATTCCAAAAAGAACCCCCAGCAGGACATAGAGCTCCTGAAAAAGATTGGGAGTGGAACATATGGAGAAGTGTACCAAGTAAGCTGACAACTTTAATTTAAATCTAATAGAAATACATTTCACAGCTATATTAACTTCACCTTCCTTTCTTAATATCTATTATAATTCAGAGATGTTTTCGAGAAATAGTTAGTTGTGTAGTACGCAAGTCCACATTTAATGATAACTCTCACTAGGCTCGCTACATTGATGGAGGGGCAGAGACAGCAGTTAAAATTGTAAAGATAGATGCTGGAGACGACTGGGCAGCAATTCAGCAAGAGGTGAACTTTATTATAAAACTTTATTCAAATAAATAAATTGTATAAACAAATTAAAAATCTGATAAGTAATCTACTAAAACTAAAATAACTTTCTCCACTTAGGAGTTAGGTATGTCTTGGGCTTTAACAACAATATTAACTCTTACTGTATTTACCACAAATGTTTTTAAATGTCTATTTAATCAAGCCGAATTTAGCCAAATTTAGAAAGTCCAAACATGCACTAATTTATTATTTACTTTGGTTTTTACTGTTATCTTGGCAGGTTATCATCCTCCAAGAATGCAAACACCCAAACATTGTGGCCTACATGGGCAGTTACCTCAGTAAGGATAGACTCTGGATCACTATGGAATACTGCAGTGGAGGTAAGTTATTAATCTTTATATAATCTGGTGTATTCGTGTAGTGTTATTAAAACTATTTTAATACTTTAAACACTACTATATAACAAATAATTTGAGAATATGAGTATGACGTAGAAATGTCGATACGTTATTCAGCTATTTATTTCCATTAGAATCTGTCTTCACTGAGTCTATTCAGAAACAATCAGAAATTTGAATAAAAGAACAATCTTTATGTACTTATCAAATATCGGTATTTGTATGCTCATAAAGATGATTTCTCAATAATTTATACTTAATATTAATGATGGACTTACAATCGTCAATCATGTCATTGAAAACTCCTTCTGGTACAGTTATACAATGTATACAATTATATACTGAGTAGTACGAGAAGTACTAAAACACCATTATACGAACATAGTGAAGCACTTGTAGTGACATAATGTATACTTAAATATAACACATAATATGGTAGCATGTGAGAGAGTACCCACAGATAAGAACAATGTACTTATTGTGATAAACAATAATATTATCGTGTCACATTCCACCGGTATACCTCTTTAAAAGAATTGTCTGAAGTGTTAAGTTAGTCGGCTATTAACACCGTTACATAGTAGAAATATGTGCGAATATATGTGTAACTTGCACTTGATCTGTGTGGAAGATCTAGATCATTACTCGAAATTATCTACTCACATTCTAATGTTATCTCTCTTCCTCGCACAGCGTTAAGAAGTTTAACACTTGTGACAGATAACAAGTATCAAGTATAAGTTTTTACTCAGCTCAATTACTTCGTTCCAGACATTTGCTCACTTTATTGTAACTCCTCGCTACCAACTATTCTAAAGTAAATTAACTTTTCATCACAATTTCCGCCTCATTTCAGGCCACTTTTTGAAAAAAAAAGCTGCTCCTTCATAAAACTATTCTGTCAGGTAGTGTGCAGGACCTGTACCGAGTTAACGGACCTTTAAAAGAAGATCAGATCGCGTTCATGAGCAGAGAAACCCTGAAAGGGTTGTCTTATCTCCACATGAGGAACACTGTACACAGGGACATTAAGGTATGTACCATTAAAGGGTCACAACGATACACCTAGAATGCCATGAGCTTTTAACCAGTTGTTTGGTTCGTTAAATGGTATCATTTAGTGAAATTCCGAACACTCTAGCTCACTCACACTCCAAGTTAGGGGCTGATCTAATTACGGCCTAGGGGTAAGCTTGTGACGTAGATATTTCCATAGCAGTAAGAATGATGCGTGTGAATTGGTATTTGTTATTTGGACAGTCCTTGTTCACGTTTTGTTTTTGTTACACGATGTGTCCGATGTGTACAACTGATACACCCGAATGTACTTACTTCTTGAGTAAGAATTATAATAGTTTATATTAAATATATAAGGCAATTAATTGACAGTTAGTGTAACAGTAAGTATAAGATAATGGGGAAAGATACTATTGTTTTATATTTATATAGACAGTTCATGACATGTGGAAATTCGATATTTTTTGCAGATCTCATCGGATTTTTAACTCTTAAAAGGCCTTAGTTTCTGCGTTTATATTAACATAGGAAATAATATTTAAATTGACATATGGAAATAAATCTATATATTAAAATACATCAACTTAAATCCTCATAAAAAATTCCGACGCTACAAATGCTTTGTATTTTCCGTCGTCTGACGGGTATAGAGATCAAATCTTCATAATAGCACATGCTGGAAGGACATATCTCCAATTTTTCCCGATGAACCGTAGTTCGCACATGTTCAAAAAGTTTCTGTAGGCTGCATAACGGACTCCTTCCGGTTTTATGTTCCCTTCTTTTTCGACGGGAATACTTTTCTGCATCATATCGAAAGAGCACATTTGTAGCATCTTTCGGTTTCTGATTCCAGCTGAGAAAAGTTCGCAATCTGTAACACATGAAACTTTTTCAATATCCAATATAATTTCGCTGATATGCGTACTTTCTTGGCAGCAATAACATTCTCCGTGCCCAATACAGCACAATTACCACACTTGCACCAAGAACCTATATCGACTAGTCTAAGGTTGAATTCTTCCTTTTTCACTTCTTCATCTTCATCTGTGTCGCAAGATGCATATATCCATTGGTGCTGAGTTCTGCATCATCCTCATGATCACTTACTTGAATTTTAGGATCAAAACTGATGTCTTGTAAAACTCTTTGATCAGATACCTCTGTTAATGTTTTTAGCAACCATTCCTCATCAGTTGTAACATCATTTTCTGTTCCCAGGATTTACAGCCAAGTACTGCACCTATTCAATAATGCATTGTACAACAAACGAAATTGTAGATTGTTGTGTCATCCAAAGAGGTCAATTTACAGGTGAACTTGAAAAGCAGGCTTGTCAGCTGCTGCTCGATATTCTAGTCAACGAGATCAAGTTGGATATTGGTGATTTTGTGACAGACAGACATAAGGGTATTGGAGCTATGATGAAGAACGTGTTCCCCGCAATATTTCACGCATTATATGATGTATGGCACATGGGAAAGAACCTCCTCAAAAAGCTGACAGCATGTGCAAAGAAACACCCTAAAGTTGGATTGTGGACCCGCTCAATAATTCGACACTTTTGGTGGTGTTGTCAGAATTGTAAAGGTAATGCCGATCTCCTCTTAGAAATGTATTATTCCTCGCTGTTCCATCTTCTTAACATACATAATTGGGGAAGAAGAACAGTGGTTCACAAGCAGCCCAGCCTAATGCGTGTTGGTTCACGACCCTATCCTTCTAAACCAAAAACGGTGAAGCAATGCTTCCACCCTCAACTATTGGTAAGAGAAGACAGGGCAACTCAGTGGTTCAGTATTGGGGATGGTGATTCCAAAGCGGTATTCAAAGTGATAACTGCTACCGGGTTCAGCAATGACTGCAAAAAATGCTGTAAGTTTGTGCATACTGGAAAGTTGGAAAGCTTCCGAAATCAACAGGATTCGGCATGACGACCACAATAATCCTCACAATGCTGACAGCAATTCAGAACAATTGTTACCTCGACCCTAATAACAAGCTGAAAATGTATTCTGTCCGCCAGTGGTCACGGGCAAATAAGCAGCACTTTCTTAAAGAAAGGAGCATTTTCGACAATGTCTCATTTAAGAAGAGAATCCTTGAAGAAATATTTGAAAATATCAAGAATAACAGCATCATTAAACTAGACGTATCATCATATATCAGAGCTCCAATTCCTAAAACGTTTCATTGTCAAACTGCGCCATCAAAAGAAGTACTACTTACTAAGAAAAATTCCCGCATGTCATGAACTGTCTATACAAATATAAACAATAGTATCTTTCCCCATTATCTTATACTTACTGTTACACTAACTGTCAATTAATTGCCTTATATATTTAATATAAACTATTATAATTCTTACTCAAGAAGTAAGTACATTCGGGTGTATCAGTTGTACACATCGGACACATCGTGTAACAAAAACAAAACGTGAACAAGGACTGTCCAAATAACAAATACCAATTCACACGCCTCATTCTTACTGCTATGGAAATATCTACGTCACAAGCTTACCCCTAGGCCGTAATTAGATCAGCCCCTAACTTGGAGTGTGAGTGAGCTAGAATGTTCGGAATTTCACTCATTAAATAGTAACACGGTGATCTCCGTATGTGGCGGTAACAATTGGTAATTAATGGAAATGAAATCTCTGTCGTTGTGACCCTTTAATTAAATTGTTGTGTATTTAATTTCTAGTTTATTATCAGTTAAACTTATTTTTCGTCTGACAGTAATATGTAGAGTGATCATGATATTAACGGTGATATGAACTATTGAACATAACACACTGTACCTGTGATCTGTGCTGAAAGACGCCCAAATCCCACACAGCTATGTGTAGAGCCTAGTGTGGGCGACATGACTTTTCTATCTGCAGTGCCATATTTGTTCGATCAGACAATTAATGACACTGGTAAATATTATACTTAACTTTAACCAATGACAACAGTCACTGTATAACATAATATTATAGCATCTGCTACTTCGGCCCATTAGCTGCTACACGTTAATTTATTGGTAAATTATACGATCAACTCACAGAGGAATATTGCCAAGTTGAGTACCAAAACTATTTCAGAATATAAGAATCTCAGTGAGGGGATCAGTATTGAGTATTTTAGTTGTTAATTAAGGGGGCAGGGAGGGGGGGTCTTCATGCCCCTTAAGGGGGTAGGGAGGGGGGTTCTTCATGCCCCCATAAGATACTTGATAACGGGACTTAACTTTGTAACTAGGTAAACATAGAACAGTAGAACGTGGAGAGGTTTGAGATTACAGAACTGTGGTAGTAGTAGTAGTAGTAGAACTGTGGTTTTAAATAAGTTATTATCTAGTTAAAAGAGGCTGGTTTAAGAAACAAGTACATTTTATTAGCAATAAGGACCACATTTTATACACATAATGCTGAATAGAATGAACTTGTGCTACTTATATAACATGAGTGTATTATAATTTATACACTCGAATGCATTCAATGCATTTATTATCTTTGTACATTTATTATCTTTGTATTATAATGTATATAATATATATACATATATATAGTAGATTGTTGTTACAAAGATAATATATGTACATGTTTTTTTTGAACATTTAATAATTCCTGTCACTGGAGTACAAACCAGTGTAGTGTGTAGTGTAGTTATGTGTGTTATGTGTGAAGTAGGAAGTAGAAAATGTAGAAAAGTAGAAATTAGGATGCTACACTGATCTTCTCAACTGGAATAATCGTCTCACTGCTACATTCCACAAGTATTCTGTAATTTGAGTACTGTAAATTACTCTGTGTTACACTGGTGCAGAATGAACCTGTTAGCCTAACCTTACGCAATGTTTTATACGCACTACACTAAACTACACTACATTACATTACATTACATTACATTACACTACACTAAACTACACTAAACTACATTACACTACACCACACTACACCACATTACACTACACACTACACCACATTACACTACACTACACTACACTACACTACACTACACTACACTACACTACACACATTACATTACATTACATTACACTACACTACACTACACTACACTGCACTACACACTATAGAGTATAGACCCACCTACCTAGTACTTAATGTTAATCACAGTGTATATTATTACCTAACTCTTGCTAACTATATCTAGTGTTATATCTAGTGTAGTATTATATCTAGTGTGTGTTATATCTAGTGTAGTGTGTGTTATATCTAGTGTAGTATTATAGTGTAGTGTGTGTTATATCTAGTGTAGTGTGTGTTATATCTAGTGTAGTGTGTGTTATATCTAGTGTAGTGTGTGTTATATCTAGTGTAGTGTGTGTTATATCTAGTGTAGTATTATATCTAGTGTGTGTTATATCTAGTGTAGTGTGTGTTATATCTAGTGTAGTATTATAGTGTAGTGTGTGTTATATCTAGTGTAGTGTGTGTTATATCTAGTGTAGTGTGTGTTATATCTAGTGTATAGTGTGATATAGCTGGTTTGTTATTGTAACTAAGTTTCAATGTGTAAGCTGAGTAGTGCACGTGTGTTATTTTATGTAATCACCTTAATGTACGATATCTAATCTTAATCAGTGTTATACATATGTATATTGTATATCATATGATTATTGATTATGGTTATACCTTTAAATTGGTAAGAGATAAAGATACTGATGGGTTTATGGCTTAGTAGAGTTAAGGTCTGAGGTCAGATAATTTTAGTGCATTAGGTCGTGTAAAATATTTACTGAACACTTTCGAATCAGATTTGTTGTTTGTTTGTTTATAGAACCCGTCCCCAATCTCGTATTGGAAAATGACTAAACTCAGGTCTGAGTGTGAATACGGGTGGTACCTGCAAGAGTGTTCATTAAGCATTTAGAGTTCTGTAAAACTGCAGTTACAATTGTGCTAGAGTATTTTTAGTATATACGATTGGTATCAGAAATATATCCCTACATGCTTCCAAAATTTGTAAAGCCGTAGTACATACATATCACATTACACCAGAGCCTACACAGTGCAATCTCCTCCAGTCTATCTGCGCCGCGTATATTTGTATAAGCACACGGCGCAGACTGGAAAAAACCACACTCTGGTGGTTCCAGTGCAATGCTACATGTACGTACTACGGCTTCATCTCCAATTTTCTGCACAATGTACTGGAATGTTTTGAAGGAAAAGAAAGAACAAAAAAAGTGATATATATAAATAAAATCAGCGATTTAATGTTAGCCTTGGGACAGTAACTTTAATTCCCTGGTTTCTAAAATCAGCTTTTTAAAAAAATAATAATAAAGTATGTAACGTCGATACCAAACCGATTATTGAGCGATAATAACTGAGTAGTTGATTCCTGGGTTGCAGAGTCATTCAGATGTTCCAGTCTTCGAATGTGGTTCTTGTTCAGTTCTTGACCAGAAGTGTCTAATGAAGTAAGTCAGACAAGCAAACTCTTCCTTAAATGCTCATATAAGTCGTCTCAATCCCAGAAATTATGAATGATGACCCAGTGTAAAAGTGCAGAAATCGGCCGAAAATAACAAATACTAAAAACAGTTAAAAAGTGAAAGGATTCAAACACAAGGAAAATTAATAACTTAGAGCGTAATAAGGAATATCTCCAAACGGAGTTTTCTGAGAGGGTGAGAGGTTCTTTAATTAGAGCTAATGATTAAATGAGACCCACTAAAGGTACTAAATTAACCGGACTGCTAGCAAGGAATCGAGAGTGGGAATAAAACTAAAAGCGGAATAAATTTCAAAAAAAAAAAAAAAAAAAAAAAAAAAAAAAAAAAAAAAAAAAAAATAAATTATCAAAAAAAAAAAAAAAAAAAAAAAAAAAAAAAAAAATCAAAAAAAAAAAAAAAAAAAAAAAAAAAAAAAAAAAAAATCAAAAAAAAAAAAAAAAAAAAAACAAAAAAAAAGAAAAAAAAATAAAAAAAAAAAAAAAAAAAAAAAAAAAAAATAAAAAATAAAAAAAAAAAAATAAAAAAAAAAAAAAAAAAAAAAAGAAAAAAAAAAAAAATCAGATTTGTTTAGGTTAGAGTCTAAAAAGATGGATATCTTTGTTAAGGATTATATCTGGAGTATTTCGAAAGTATTTTGGAGATAGGCGGACTGTAAATGTTTAACATGGGACGCGCAAGGCAGCTGCGCGAACTTCACCTTCATCACATGGCTCTGACACTATGATTATTACTTATCAGAGAAGCATTTTAAAAACTATCACTCACTTGCTCCAATGCTGTAGTCTTTTTAAGACTCCGAAACTTTATCAAGGCCATGAATACTCATCTTCTCAAAATGTGTACTCCAATAGTGTTTCCAGTAAATCATGTTACACTTGATAAGCAAGGATGTGATTTAGGTTTCTTATTAATCAGAGTATAAGATTGAACGAGCTATGAGCTATCTCATCGCTAATAACCTGCCTCTTACTTCTGATCCTTCTTTCTTCTCTTACTCTCTCTATTTCTATTTTCACTGAATATACCACACTAAATGTACAAGTTGGGTTTGTAACTTGTAACAAATAAGTTAACCTGTAGTACTACACATGGTACAATTTAGAGTAGGTTAGTTTGCCCTGTTACTAACCATTTGTAACTATGCACACTGTTTGTAACTACGTGCTCCTTCACAAATAACTCTTTCTCAGGGAGCCAACATCCTGTTGACTGTATCAGGAGCTGTGAAGCTCGCAGATTTCGGTATTTCAGCAACCATTACTGAAACACTCGGCAAGAGGAAATCCTTCATCGGGACACCCTACTGGTTCGTGCTTAGTAATAGTAGATAATATATACTGCTGTGCTTATGTAATTATTAGACTGTTATCTGTTTTTGTACGAACCTTAAGTTGGGACACTTTTATTCGGACCGAATTATTTCATAATTTGTAAGATCCTCTACAAAAGTATGTATGACTATTCTCATTATAACCAATGTGGTACTGTACTATTACCACTATTACCACTATTACCACTATTAAACTTTAATATTACCAATATTACCACTACTAAACTGTACTATTACCACTATTACCACTCAGGATGGCCCCAGAGGTGGCTGCAGTGGAGACTAAGGGAGGATATGATCACATGTGTGATATCTGGGCAGTAGGTCTACATCTCACTATAATATAGAAATACAATAATATAATTAGTATAACATGCTTGATATTCCAGTTAACTCAAGTATTGTGTTCAGTGTTGTCTGAAACTGATTCACAGTTTAAATAACCAAGTATAAAACCCAGGTATAACAGCAATAGAGTGTGCGGAGATGCAACCTCCCTTCTACGATATGCACCCTATGAAGATGTTATACATGATGACCAAATCTAGCTACAGATCTCCCACTCTCAAACAGAAAAGCAAATGGTTTGAAACTTGTAACTGTTACTTTCTGATAGCATTATCTATTTTTTATTTCCCATATTTGGGGTATAACAAAGATTCGGTCCACGTTTTTTGAATTTACTACGCTTTGCATAATATCGACCGAATTTATCAAGTTTGCGAAGAATTGAAGAGTCGCACACTCGTTCACTTGGAAGCCCTGTCCTGTGACAGCGTCTTATCATTTTATTGAGATAACTTTTAAAACACAGAATTGTGACGCCAATTTAAGTCTACAAAACACTCACAACCTTAATTAACTAATTGATATTTAATTAACGCTCACAACCTTAATTAACTAATTGATACTTAATTAACGCTCACAACCTTAATTAACTAATTGATATCTAATCAGTTAATTAACGCTCCTCCACAGGACACAGAAATTCCACGCGTTCCTCAAAGACTCGCTAACAAAGAACGCTAAAAGGAGACCTACAGCCGACAAGCTGTTGTTCCACCCCTTCGTCTCTCAGTTCCTTGTTAGTGACACTCTTAAGTCACTTATCCAAGGTACTCAGGCCCAGGTAACTACTCTAGTTTATATATATATATTATATATATATACATAATATATTAATTATAATCTCCCACTCATTATTGGTATTGTTCTATTTTTGACTATTCCCTCAAACGATTCGTCTGCTCACCTATTTCAAGTGTTTCACTTGTTTGAAATGCTCCTGCTAGTCACTTTAACACTTTTCTGAGGAACCAAGCAACAACTAATCATCAATTAATTAATTAAAATTAATTAATTAATTAAATGTTTGTCTGTGTAGATAGAGCCAGAACAGCCAGAAGAGGAGCCCGAACCACCAGCCCCTGAACCAGCTAAACCATCAGCCCCCAAAAGGATAGCCAGTAGGAAGAACGTTAAGAAGAAGACTCCACAGGACCGACCCGAGAGTATAAGTAAGTTAATTGGTTAATTAGTTAATTAGTTAATTAGTTAATTGGTTTAGTAGTTAATTGGTTACTAACCAATTCCCTCGAGTTTAACTGTATAGTTCTATAGTTGACTTGTTATCACACTGTTAACTAGTTGATCAGAACAGCTCCTAGATTATCTACTCCCTGCTCTGATTGTTTCCAGCCATTATCAGTGCACGGGTGGCAGGAGCCATTATCCTAATCTAGTGGATTAGATCAGCGCCCTTTACTGCTATCTAATAGCACGTACATACTACATACTGGAATGTAATTCTAGATTCAGTCTTACAGGGGAAGGTTAGGTAGGACAAATAACGAACATTACCTGTTTTAACTAATTAACACATTATTGCGCTACACTATTATTTAATCTAATAATCAAACATCTAATATTCTAACTCACAGCTAACCCTGATAACTCACAGCTAACTCTATCTCAGTTGATCAAGTGCCGATCCCACAAGCTCCTCCACGTACCTCCTCCCAAGTGAGCACTACAAAAGACGCGCAGCAGCCCGGAAGTGAACCTGACGAGAACAATATCTACGATGATCCGTGGCATTCAATAGACATGCTCAAACCTCCACCTCCTCCAAGTATGTAGTTTGTAGCCCCCCCCCCCCCCAACCTCCACCTCCTCCAAGTATGTAGTTTGTAGCCCCCCCCCCCAACCTCCACCTCCTCCAAGTATGTAGTTTGTAGCCCCCCCCCCCCCCCCAACCTCCACCTCCTCCAAGTATGTAGTTTGTAGCCCCCCACCCCCCCCCCCCCCCCCACAAGTAGACCCAACAGTTATACACTCTGCAGAACATTAGAACTACAACCCGATCTCTTGAGATGACCGCATAGTTCTGAAAATATTTTAACACTTCCTTACTTGACAAGCGACGACAATCAGTGCATACCTTCCAACAGTCCAAATATTTTACAGCTCTTTTACATTGTATCAACATGGCTGGCTCTATAAATATTATGATTATTGCTAAATTTAAACTGCTGTAACTTTGAATCTTGAGATCCATAACATCCTGATCATTAGATAAAACCCACCATATCAAGACAGTTTTAGTACTGTTATATTACTGTCGCCATTGATCAATATGTGCCCGGAAATCATGATATCATCAATCAATTTAGAAAGTTTGAACTGTAGTTAATAATGATATTTACCATGCAATATTAATGCTTACTAATACCGCCATGGTAAATTCCGGTGACTGACTCATTAATTGACTTACTAACTTACTGACTTACTGACTTACTGACTTACTGACTTACTGACTTACTGACTTACTGACTTACTGACGTACTGACTTACTGACTTAATGACTTAATGACTTACTGACTTACTGACTTACTAACTGACCACACGCCCTCTTTCCCCAGCTGACCTCCACCTATCTTGCTCAGAAGAAGAGTTTGATAACTACGATAGTGGAGACAGTGATGATAAAGACCCACCTACCATGCAGCGTGCACCGCCGCCCCCAGCTGGTAACAGCACACTGCAAGGTAACGACTCAGTCCCCACTCCAAGCAGACCGCCCCGAGGAGAGGCTAAGGAGCCTGCTCCTCAGAAACCCTCTGTTCCTGTCCCTCTTCCTCCCCGCAGACCTACATCTACTCCTCTTGCTGGTAGGTTTCCTTGTCAAAGTGCTGTAATTCATTGTCTGACACTTATTCTAGCTTAACTGCAATCTCCTGATTATAATTCCTAACTCAGTAAATATATTTTATCAAATTGACACCCCTTCCTCCCACTCAAGGACCAGTGGCTGCACTAGTAGCTGCACCAGTAGCTGCACCGGTAGCTGCACCAGTAGCAGGAGCCTCCTCTGCTCCCCCACTTCCCCCCAGAAACCCCTCTCTCAAGGGAACCTCTGCAGCTGCGGTTGCTGCTGCTGCCTCCACCCCTCCTCGTGCTCGATTCTTCACCAAGATATTCAGCGGCTGCCCTCTCAACATCAACTGTGCTGGCGTGAGTTCGTTTTCAGGTTACAATTTAACCAAGGTGATTTAGCGGCCCAATCTGGTACACTGACAGTCTATTGTAAAGTTGTAATACTTAACAGTGTGACACGAACTTGGTAGTGGCCAGAGTGCCACTTATCCATTACTCTTTTCCTGGTAAAGGAATGTTCAGGGTCTCTCATTCACAAGCTCACAGAATGTTATTAAACTTACTAATCAATACACAATCCACATTCCACTTCACAACGGAAGCTTGTTTTTAAGTAATATATAACTGCTTTATAATGTAACGGTTGACGTAGTTTTCATGTCAATTTTGAAGTCATGGTGGTTTTAACCAAACTAGGTACAACCGTTTAAAGTGGGTAAAAATGGATAATTAAAGTGCTTAACGCGGAATGTAGGATTGTGGGAGCTCACTAATATCCAGTGCAGGAATTATAACAATACAATTACAGGGTCCCTCCTGACACTGTTCTAGTGTTCTTACTGAAACTCAATCCTCAATCTGTGTCTGTAGTATTATATCATTAATTTTTACCGTTCTAATTCTCATTAGAGAGAGTGTAGAGCTCATGTTATTAATTAGGAGCCTCATACAGTAGCAACATAGGGACCATGTGTTCGTGCCGTGATTATCTGAAATATGAACCCGCCCACTGTACTACAGTGTATTAAGAGCACTGTGAGTGTTAAAGAGCACTGCAGTGAGTTTGAAATGTGGCTGGAATGTGAGCAGGATATTTGGGATCATTACATCACAACACATACACATGCTCACAACTCAGAGTCAGGCTCAAGGGAGAGTTTTATAAGATATATCGGGGTATTTGGTACCTGATCCCCCACCCCCCCCCCCCCCCCCCACCCCCCCCCCCCCCCCCCCCCCGTATATCGGGGTATTTGGTTGTTAGCAAGTAGACGCAAACACTAAATGTGTGCTCACTTAATTCTACCAATATCAATTGTCTCCTACATGTATGTGAGGTCAGTAAATTGTTACATTTTATTAAATTCCACTTTGAATAATTATTAACTTACTGAGTTACTCACAATTTTGTATAAAGAACTGAGGAACGGAAATAATATGTAATGAAGTAAATATTATGTTATGTAAGTTAATATTATGTTATGTAATTTAATTGTGTAGTGTATACTACTATTGTAACTTTGTAACTATGTGGTTGACAGGCTCGTACAGCTATACTACAGTGTGTGAGTATAAGTAAATTACTCTAATATAAGTTAATAAGTTGTAGTAATTATGTTTCGCATATTTTCAACAAGCTTACCTAGCCTGGCAATAGCACAAATAATAACTTGAGCCAAGTTATCGGTTACAAGCATGATTAAATTATTAGTTCTAGCAATAAAAAGTGAGCTAATGTAAACAAAGTACAGAATATAAATATAATGATCGTATACTGACGTAACAATACGTCAGAAGAATTCTAATTATAGCACAAACTTTATAGATTATTGATATTGCCAAGATCGTCACAACACAGCAGTTAAGAGTTGATCTGAGAAACTAATTAGTTGGTTAAGGTAGCCGGAATAGTTTCAGACTACAGATCATAGATCTCCCACCGCTACAAGACAATAGATCAGCTACAATTGTGAACTGCACTGATGTCACTAAATGTGACGTATAGTAATCCCCGGACACAGAGTCACTTGTTCCTGTGTTGTTCCTGTGTTGTTCCTGTGTTGTTCCTGTGTTGTTCCTGTGTTGTTCCTGTGTTGTTCCTGTGTTGTTTTAGTCAGGATACTCCGCCGGTACAATCATTAATTTCTGTGTATCGGAGAACATTTAATCGGTATCACTGTAATAGTCACACACTTTACACTTCTTCAACTAATAACACTAGTAACTACACTCTGCTACTCTAGTAACACTAGTAACTACACTCTGCTACTCTAGTAACACTAGTAACTACACTCTACTACACTAGTAACACTAGTAACTACACTCTGCTACTCTAGTAACACTAGTAACTACACTCTACTACACTAGTAACACTAGTAACTACACTCTGCTACTCTAGTAACACTAGTAACTACACTCTACTACACTAGTAACACTAGTAACTACACTCTACTACACTAGTAACACTAGTAACTACACTCTGCTACACTAGTAACACTAGTAACTACACTCTACTACACTAGTAACACTAGTAACTACACTCTGCTACTCTAGTAACACTAGTAACTACACTCTGCTACTCTAGTAACACTAGTAACTACACTCTGCTACTCTAGTAACACTAGTAACTACACTCTGCTACTCTAGTAACACTAGTAACTACACTCTGCTACTCTAGTAACACTAGTAACTACACTCTGCTACTCTAGTAACACTAGTAACTACACTCTGCTACTCTAGTAACACTAGTAACTACACTCTGCTACTCTAGTAACACTAGTAACTACACTCTGCTACTCTAGTAACACTAGTAACTACACTCTGCTACTCTAGTAACACTAGTAACTACACTCTGCTACTCTAGTAACACTAGTAACTACACTCTGCTACTCTAGTAACACTAGTAACTACACTCTGCTACTCTAGTAACACTAGTAACTACACTCTGCTACTCTAGTAACACTAGTAACTACACTCTGCTACTCTAGTAACACTAGTAACTACACTCTGCTACTCTAGTAACACTAGTAACTACACTCTGCTACTCTAGTAACACTAGTAACTACACTCTGCTACTCTAGTAACACTAGTAACTACACTCTGCTACTCTAGTAACACTAGTAACTACACTCTGCTACACTAATAACACTGTTTACACTGCAACTCCACGTTAAGACAATAAACACGTTTAAATGATATTTAGCACACTACAGAAGGTTCCTGTAAAGGATGTCCCTGATTATTAACTATCTGTACAGTATGTAAAGTGTACACTGTACAGTATACACTGTACACTGTACAGTATACACTGTACAGTGTATACTGTACAGTGTATACTGTACAGTGTATACTGTACAGTGTGTACAGTATACAGTGTATAGTGTATACTGTATAGCGTATAGTGTACACTGTATATTGTATACAGTGTACAGTGTACAGTGTATACTACACAGTGTATAGTGTATATTGTATAGTCTTATCTGACTGTTAACTCCGCAGGTCTGGACACATCCCAGCAAAGAGGACACATACGTGTTACTAGGAACAGAGCAAGGATTGTACACACTCAACACTGCTACTAAAGACGACCCTACTATGATTATACTCAGTAGTAAGCGAGTTATGTGGCTTAATGTGTACGATAAGAGTAACTGGTGAGTAGTGTTAGATACGGGGGGGGGGGGGTAGTGTTGGATACACCCCCCCCCCTAGTGTTAGATAGTTAATTAGTTAGTAACTATGTTAGATAGTTAGTTTATTATTGTTTATTAGATCGTTAGGTTATATTTAAATTATTATTATTAAATTATGTACATTTAGTTATTCCAGCATGTTTCCTATACTATACTAGTCCTGTCATTAGTATTTAAAACTTTGGCTGAACATTTTAAAATTAGGCCTTTTCAATCTGGAGGGTTTAAAATATGTTAAAACATTGTTACAACCATAGAATAAGGTTTGACTGTGATATTCCAATACATTATTACAAGCATTTTACTGGAATGATAACCTAGCTTCATATCAGACTGTAAATAACTGGTTCAATCACGTGATCTATCCCTTGTACTCCAGCTCAGTTACTCGGAAATGAGATAATTAGATAATTAGATAATGAGATAATTAGTCCGCCTTATGACTGGTGTAAACACACTCAGTATGGTTGGGAGCTTAATACAGGAGCCTATATACAGGAGCTTATATACAGGATTCTGTCTGTAACTCTGAGGAAATTACATAGTTAAATGTAATAGAGATGAGATCATACTTAATTTAGAATACTTGTGTAGCTCACACTCGATAGTTCACAGTAGTACATTATCTGTTGAGCTTCATTGGACGCTATTTAGTAAACATTATAAATACTTCTAATTCCCGAGCCTACGTCAGCAATAAGTAACAATAAACTAAATTAATTAACCAACTAATAGGATAATTAATTAACCAACTAATAAGATAATTAATTAACCAACTAATAAGATAATTAATTAACCAACTAATAAGATAATTAATTAACTAACTAATAGGATAATTAATTAACTAACTAATAGGATAATTAATTAACCAACTAATAAGATAATTAATTAACCAACTAATAAGATAATTAATTAACTAACTAATAGGATAATTAATTAACCCAGGCTGGTGACGATATCAGGAGATCACACGTACGTGTACTCACACAACCTGCTGCTACTACATGAGAATGTTAAAGACGAGGAGAGACAGGTGGTGAGGAAGAAACTAATGGCCAGCCAGAGACTTAACGAAACCAGGGGAGTCAAGAAAGCGTGTGCTGTCGGTAAGTAGTTTTATATTACACCGTCAATAGTCAGCTACATTATTTACCTTCCTAGAGTTATTTATATTAGAATTTAGGCTATTCGGGCTCAGCTCGCGGGGATTGTCAAACATCTTAGGAATTTGTCATGCTGAAAGCGTGGAGTATTGACCCTAGTGCAAGTGGAGTGCTGATATTTAAACGTTTCGCTTTTAAAAACAATTGACGATGTCTGTCAGTAACCACATTCTTCACAAAACATTTCCCCACATACATGCTCCTTTGCAAATACATATTTCCTCAGTCAACCCCCCATACTTGTTCCTTCACAAATATTTCCTCAGTGAACCCCTTCATACTTGCTCCTTCACAAATATTTCCTCAGTGAACCCCTTCATACTTGCTCCTTCACAAATATTTCTTCAGTGAACCCCTTCATACTTGCTCCTTCACAAATATTTCCTCAGTGAACCCCTTCATACTTGCTCCTTCACAAATATTTCCTCAGTCAACCCCTTCATACTTGCTCCTTCACAAATATTTCCTCAGTCGACCCCTACATACTTGCTCCTTCACAAATATTTCCTCAGTCAACTCCTCCATACTTGCTCCTTCACAAATATTTCCTCAGTCAACTCCTCCATACTTGCTCCTTCACAAATATTTCCTCAGTCAACTCCTCCATACTTGCTTCTTCACAAATATTTCCTCAGTCAACTCCTCCATACTTGCTCCTTCACAAATATTTCCTCAGTCAACTCCTCTATACTTGCTCCTTCACAAATATTTCCTCAGTCAACTCCTCTATACTTGCTCCTTCACAAATATTTCCTCAGTCAACTCCTCCATACTTGCTCCTTCACAAATATTTCCTCAGTCAACTCCTCCATACTTGCTTCTTCACAAATATTTCTTCAGTCAACCTCTTCATACTTACTCCTTCACAAATATTTCTTCAGTGAACCCCTTCATACATATTACATACTCCTTCACAAATATTTCTTCAGTGAACCCCTTCATACATGCTCCTTCACAAATATTACCTCAGTGAACTCCTCCATACTTGCTCCTTCACAAATATTTCTTCAGTGAACCCCTTCATACATGCTCCTTCACAAATATTACCTCAGTCAAACCCTCCATACTTGCTCCTTCACAAATATTTCCTCAGTGAACCCCTTCATACTTGCTCCTTCACAAATATTACCTCAGTGAACCCCTACACGAAAGAGTACACATGTTGCGTGCTGACCCCCTCCTCCTTCCTGCTTTACCTCTGGAAACCAGATCGTGTCAGATTTGAGTGTATAAAGTCCCTCCCTGCTCCTGGACCGGTGAGTCAACTGTTGAACTCCAATATAGGAGCACAGAACTCCAATATAAGAGCACAGAACTCCAATATAAGAGCACAGAACTCCAATATAAGAGCATAGAACTCAATTTTACAGTTGTGAGCTCAAATTTCAAGTTTCAGTTAGAGTTTGAGACTTTCAGTGAGATGATGTTAGAGTTTGAACTTTGAGAGGCATGGTAATATAATATCAGTTTTTGGAATCTGTTTTATTTTCCTCTTTGTAATAATGCTGATCTACAGGATTACAACCCACCTTTGTTTGAGACGATAATTAGGAGTGACGAACCCTTCCCCAGCATATGTGTAGCTGTTTATCAAGGTACGATAATGTAATATCACGGTAGCTTATCTATAGGTACATAATATTATATCTATCAGATTGAGTGATATCATATCACGTGGTATGACGTCATATCACGTGTGGTGACGTCATATCATGTTCAGTCGAGAGAACCATACTCTCTTAGTGCTTTTAATTATATTTTGTCTGCTCACTAACTCTGAACATAGTAATGGACCTTACAATTTGTCCATCTTCTATTGTTGTATTACCATATTTGGGCTAATTGCGTGGTAATGCATTACTAACGTCAATACTTAACATATATAGTGCAACTTAAAGGTATTTGATTATTGAAACCTAAATAATAGCTGATAAAGAACTACACTGTAACACAACCAATATCGATGATATTTTCTATGGATTATTATAAAATTACAGCTTGGGAGATCTGTAAGGAATGATCTTATATTCTAATAATAATTAACTAATTAGATAATTAATTACACAGCTGAAGGGCGGTTAGTGCTGGAGAACGTTAACATGAACGGCAGCAGCATGTGGGCAGGACAGCACCAAAACTCACAACCTTTACCTGTAAACACATTGCAACAGATTGAGAGTGACACTATACTCGTCGGATTCAACAATCAGGTTTTTACTCACTTAATTTATTTGATAATTAATCCTGAGCAGCTCTGGATTAAATTAATGTGAGATCCAATAGGACTATAAGAACCTTTGTTACATCTCTGTAACACTTCTGTAACACTTCTGTAACACTTCTGTAACACTTCTGTAACACCTCTGTAGGGCATATTTCAAAACTGGTTCCACTTGGAGGAAATTTCAGAAATGCTTTTATCAATCCAATTTTGGAAATTTTAGAATGTTTAAACTTTATACTTTGAAAATCTGCAATATTGGAGACATCAACCTACTCTATCATGCAAAAATAGCTCATTCTATCATCGACACTAAAACAATCCTCAAAAGTGTGCTCTACTTCATAACGTCTCTAGATTAGGCCTTTGCTTGAACTAAACCCAAATTTTGTGTGTTAGTATATGAGATTTCATTTTTACAGACTGATATAAAGCCCAATCAAGGAGAAAGAGCTAACATGGGGAAAATGTGGTTTAAAAAATTTTGTCACTCCGTAACAAAAAAGTGTCAAAAAGTTATCTATTCTCTTAACTACACGCCTATTGCATTCCATATTTTCTGAAGTATCTCAGTGACCTTACACTAAGATTTTCCAACATTTTCGATTGATAACATTATAATTTAAGAGGAGATATGATGAGCCAAACTTTGGTCACTCCGTAACGCTGTGTTATGGAGTGACAAATTCAAGGGACATTGTCACTCCGTAACGAATTTTTCAAGACAATTTAAATGTCTGGGAATATGGGATCGGATCACATTATCATGTATTTACCTACAAAAGACGAGGACTAAGAGGGGAGAAAGCCAAATGTGCTAACTTTGGTTTGATAACTGAAGAAAACGACCACTCTGGGGATGTCACGTTCTGCCTGAACAAGATCTTGCTGGAGAAAGTCGAAGAAATAATTCCTGGACAGATTAAGTTGGTTAAGTTCTGGTCAGATGGATGTTCCTCTCAGTTTCGGTCACAGTACACCTTCTTCATGTTATCCAAGTTTCCTTCCCACTACGACCTGGAGTGGAATTTCTTCATGGCAAACCATGGTAAGGGTGCCTGCTGGGTGGAACTATTAAACATGCTGTCTTCAGAAAGATACTGTCCAATCAGGTTGTCATAAATACACCAAAGGAGTTTGCAACCTATGCTGACAGTCTTCTCAAGTCAATCAATGTCGTGTATGTTGGAGATCTAGCCTCAGGTATGGAAGAGGAGTGCAGAAGGAAAGCAAGACCAGTTCCAGGAACCTTGAAAGTGCACCACATTGTCCGTTCTTTCAAAGATAACAGCTGCATCCTTACCTTTAGGGACACGTCAGTTGATGGATCTTTGATAAAGAAGATAGAGTATGCCGATGAATCATCTGCTCAGACGACTTCAACAACAGTTATTGGAGAGGAGGAAACACCATCATCTTCTAACAGCTGTGAAACTTACAACATTGATCAATTCGTGATTGTTAACTGGGAGGGTGAACTTTACCCAGGAAAAGTTATTGGCAAGCCAGACAGCAGTAACCTTACCGTTAAGTGCCTTGTACCAGCTGGAAAACCTGGATCAATCTGGAAATGGCCTGACAAAGAGGACGTCCATGATTACGAACTTAGTGACGTGAAAGGAGCTATTGGTATGCCGAAGCTTTTGCCGGGAACAGGGAGAAGAATAGAGTTTGAAGTACCTGAACTTGCTTATTTGTACAGTTTATAACTTTAAACAAATAAGCCCAGATTTTTAAACATTTCATTATGATATGTCACTCTGTAACAGATTCTTAACCGAGTAATATAAATAAATATAATTTGTAGAAAGTTAAACCAATGAGACTGATTTTTATGCAGTTGTTTATATTTTTCAAACAGTGATTTAAATGTGCTGTATTTTAAGGGAAATTTACAGAGTTGTAAGCTCCAGGGTTGATTTTTTATCACATGATCGTATTTTTATTCATAATTGTGATCAAGACTAATGAATTGTACCAGATTTGATTTATTTCACATCAATAAATTTGTGTGTCTACCTTGTTTAAGTGTTATCTATCTAATTTTGAAAAGAATTCTACTATTTGGAGCCAGGAACAGGATGAAAAATGATGAAAAATTCGAGTGGAATGAGAGACTGTTTGATGCGTCACTCCGTAACAGTCACTCCGTAACAATCCCCAAAATTTTTGAAGCCTCAAATTTTTTATTCCTTAGGCAATACACACTTTTTCTTGATTAATTATTGAAGGAAAATGTCTGAAAAGTGCCTGGAAGCCGTCAAAATGCAACTTTCAAGAATATCTGAGATAAAAATTAGGTCAGAATATGGGTATACCAAAATCTGAAAATTTATCTAGTCACTCCGTAACGAAATTTCGACTTTTAATTACTCAAAAACGGATTGATTTCTCACTATTTTCTTTGGCAGATATGTAAATCTTAGGTTTGAAAAGCCTTAGAAACATAATTTAACCAATAATGAACCTGTTTTCTTGGAAATTTTTCGGAAAAAATGGGTAAAATTGTCACACCGTAACATTCTATAGTTTTGAAATATGCCCTGTAACACTTCTGTAACACTTCTGTAACACTTCTATAACACCTCTGTAACACTTCTGTAACACTTCTGTAACACTTCTGTAACACCACTGTAACACTTCTGTAACACCTCTGTAACACTTCTGTAACACTTCTGTAACACCACTGTAACACTTCTGTAACACCTCTGTAACACTTCTGTAACACCTCTGTAACACTTCTGTAACACTTCTGTAACACTTCTGTAACACTTCTGTAACACTTCTGTAACACCTCTGTAACACTTCTATAACACCTCTGTAACACTTCTGTAACACTTCTGTAACACCTCTGTAACACTTTTGTAACACTTCTGTAACACCTCTGTAACACTTCTGTAACACCTCTGTAACACTTCTGTAACACTTCTGTAACACCTCTGTAACACTTTTGTAACACTTCTGTAACACCTCTGTAACACTTCTGTAACACCACTGTAACACTTCTGTAACACCTCTGTAACACTTCTGTAACACTTCTGTAACACTTCTGTAACACCACTGTAACACTTCTGTAACACCTCTGTAACACTTCTGTAACACTTCTGTAACACCTCTGTAACACTTCTATAACACCTCTGTAACACTTCTGTAACACTTCTGTAACACTTCTGTAACACTTTTGTAACACCTCTGTAACACCTGTATAAGCTCATTCTATATAACTTTACACCACCAGGGAACGTTTGTTAACAGAGAAGGAGTACAGAAACACTCCACCAGAACCAGAAGTGCTCTTACTTACTCTACTCCTATATCCTCACTTGTCTGTTTAGAGGGCGGTGTCTTAGGTGTGTACTACATCTAATTAACATTTAATTAGCTAATTAGGTGTTTACTACATTTAATTAACATTCAATTAGCTAATTAGGTGTGTACTACATTTAATTAACATTTTATTAGCTAATTAGGTGTGTACTACATTTAATTAACATTTTATTAGCTAATTAGGTGTGTACTACATTTAATTAACATTTTATTAGCTAATTAGGTGTGTACTACATTTAATTAACATTTAATTAGCTAATTATGTGTGTACTACATTTAATTAACATTTAATTAGCTAATTATGTGTGTACTACATTTAATTAACATTTAATTAGCTAATTAGGTGTGTACTTCATTTAATTAACATTTAATTAGCTAATTATGTGTGTACTACATTTAATTAACATTTAATTAGCTAATTATGTGTGTACTACATTTAATTAACATTTAATTAGCTAATTAGGTGTGTACTACATTTAGTTATACATCTTAGCTAAGTGGACCTGAGATGGTTAATCCTTTTTATTTGTATTTCTTAGACTTTCACAATTATTGAATAGTTTTATTGTGCAATTTGACTTACTGAACTGTGTACAGGTTTTCATAAGAGTGGAATGGAGGGACGTAGTCTACAAACAGGACGTGTAGAGGCTGAGGTTTGTCTAATCATTAATTAGTTAATTACTTTGCTAATAGTTTAATTAATTAACTAAACAATCTGAGCCGTATTTAAGTGGTTTACCAGTTATACGTATATTAAATGTACACTGTGTAGTAAGGTTGTAACACTACAACTAAGTACATGTACTGATGAAATAGTGCGATGAGTAGGACAAGGCTATTTAAAGAACGGTCTCTTATTATTTGTTAAATTAATGAATGTAAAGTCATCAATTAACAATACACTCTTCTAGTGACTGACATTTTCTCGTTTCGCACATTCCTTGTCAATATGATCGTAAGTAAGAATGAGATTAATTAGTAAGATAACTAATTGGTTAATTACTTCAGGTAAGAGATGATACGAAAGTGTTCCGACTGCTGTCAAGCGCGAGAATGATAATTCTAGAAAGTAGAGTAGCAGCGGATACCACTAACAGTAGCAACTTGTACGTGCTTACCTCTAGACTCAACGAGTAGATTGATTATATGATTAGCTAATTGACAGGTTAATCAACCTATAAACAGCTAATTAGATGTGATGATATGTCTATAGTTCAAGGCGTACTTTACCGTCAAATGATAAACTTGGTTCTTTTAAAGATTCCCTATGTTGTTTGGATAAGGATGATGGTGTAAACTATTTGAGAGCTTTCAAAAAACATTTCATTTGTAGAAACTACTACTTGTGGGTTAACCGATCAAATACTTTAAAAGCTTTTTAGTATAAGCTTACCGTCTCCTTGTCCCAATTGTTTAATGTGACATGATATGAATATGTTATTAAAGTGTGATGGTTATTGTACTGCTAATGAACATTGAACAACCAACATTTGTTGCTTGAATCGTTGTACAAGTGATTTGCACATGCTTATTTGTTACAGAATTATTCACTTTATAACTCCATATTGAAAGCATCTCAATTCAGAGCAAGTGTCTGATAATGACATTTCAATTTCTTCCCTTTTAGATGGCCTTTAGTTCGAACCGGCCCCGTTAGTATATTTCTGACTTTTCATATATTGTGTTATTTTTTATTTTAATCTTTTTATCGCATTCTGAAGTCAATGTTACAGTCGCTTTGGAGACCAAGTCTTTGCGAAAATCGGTTTATTGTCTTTTTAGATTTCGGTAATGTTCAAATGAATGCAGCTAACTGTTAAGCTCATATTAACGTGACGTCATAACACGTGGTGTGACGTCACAGGGGAATACTTTAATGTTTAGTGACGTGATTGCGGTGAAATATTCAAATTTATTCTACGTTTGTTTAATTTGTAACTATTTGTTTTATTGATAACCTCTGGCTGGCTCAACTAGATATGTACGTTTCTATACACAGTACTGTTTTGGAAACAGGCCAATATCTCAAGTACCCGGCTAAAATTTCATTGCAGGGGCTAGAGTCCTAGAGTATACTTTAAGACGACTCTTGACTGTTGCTGGCTGTTGCATTTATCCACAAAATCACTAATAAACCATAATAATTCCTGAAAAACAGTAACTTACAATTCAGCAGAAGCAACATTGAGCCGCGCACTATAACGTGTTACGCGCAAATACAGCTTTATACAGAAACCACACAATTTCAGCATTTTGCTTTACGCGCTTTCTGTTTAATTTGATCCGATCTCTCAACTATTCCCCAACTGTGCTACACTTCCATGTGCTATACAAACTAGTTAACGATATTACTGATAACTTGCTGTACAAATAACAATCATATAGATATGACGACGTACAGGAAAACTTGGGATAAAGATGAATATGCTCAGAAAGCGAAAGACCGACTTGTCGCAGAAAATGGTGAGAAAACGTCTAGCTCATAACCACACTGTAACAATTAGGAAAATTCTTCAATGTCGGTTGTATATCGTGTTACGCATTAATTTTAAATACCAGATATCCTCTGCCAAGCAAGATGTATTATAGATTGCCGATGTAGGCGATGCAGGCGTTCAATTTAACTCGTAGAAGCGGTCAACATTTTTGTTATTGTGAAGTTTATGTATCACGTGTTTAATATTGTGAAGTTTATTTATCACGAGTTTATTATTGTGAAGTTTATATATCATGTGTTTCAGAACCAGAAATCGTATCGGAGAGGAAGGTTAAAAGAGAACTTCTTAGACCTAGAGACCACAAGGTATGAAATAACGTAACTAGTTTAATTTAACTGACCGAAAGCTATTACATTCTTATTGATTACGATCTGTTAACCGGGTTATTGTGCCCGCATGATCCACTCTCCAGTACTATGATTGCAGATGATAATTTCTGATTATTCTTATTACTGCGACAAATGATACTGCACTGTTAGGATAAACGACGTTTCAAAGTAACAACTTCGTATTCATGCTCGAATTATTTGTTATATAGTAGTGTTGAAAGTATTTTTTTTAAAGTCCTATAATTGCAGGTCGATCTAGACTCCAAGTTGGGGAAGACTATGGTGGTAACAAAAGACAGTCCCAGCGCAATGCAAGGAGGCTATTACTGCAAAGTTTGTGATTGTGTTGTTAAAGATTCCATCAACTATCTGGATCATATCAACGGCAAAAAACGTAAGTTTCTGGGAATCCTGATTGTTTTCATGGCTGCACGACCCAATTATCAGGGGTCCCACGGTGATCAGATCATGTCACCAATTAGTGACCGAATGGCGAATACATTAATAATAGTTTACTAAATATCGTGCCCAAACACTGAGGCTACAGCAAACAAATACTCGATCTTGCTAGAGTATGTGGAGTAAAAGCTGTCATCAAGTGGCTTGTGGATCATGTCTGTCGTAGTTTATTCTGATGAACTCTTAATTGACAGCACCAAAGACCACCAATGATTTTACTATTTTTATAAATTATTTTTCAGATCAACGAAATTTAGGAATGTCGATGAAAGTAGAGAGATCAACTTTAGAGCAGGTCCGAGCCAGATTTGATAAAAATAAACGAAAGAGGGAGGACGATGAGAAAAATAAAGTAAGTTTATATTTCTGTTTTTACTTCTCATTCAGAATGCACTGTAACATTCAGAATGCACTGTAACATTCAGTTTACTTATTTATTTGTATTCCATAATAATGAAATGTCCCCCACCTAGGCGGAGGACTACGACCTTGAAGCTCGAGCTCAGGAGCGACAAGAGGAGGAGGAGCGGCAGAGAGCACTGAAACGCCAGCGAAAGAAGGACAAGAAGCGGGCCGTGGCCGGGGCGGGGGAGGAGGAACTGGATCCTGAACTTGCTGCAATAATGGGGTTCGGCGGCTTTGGAAAGTAGCCGGGAAACAATTTAATGCCTTGATCAGAAACGTACATGGTACAAGTGTCGAGCACTTCATGTTAAAGCTAATCTGGTGTTAATTATGCTAATATGGTGTTAATTATGCTAATCTGGTGTTATTTATGCGTTTAACAATCATCTCAACAGAGGAATATAATTTCATGACCAGTTTAATCGGTTGGGACTGCAACGAACAAGTACCATATTTAATCTTTAACCAGTCGAGATTTTCCTTTTTACCTAATCATGTTAATAGACTCACATGTGAATGAAGTTATCTGAATATTTACAACAATTCGCTCTTATGATACCAACATGAGATATCCGAGTTTTGTTTTTGTTGGCGGTGAAAAATATAAAAATACAGTTGTTCTAAATTTAATGATAAATCCAAGAGTTGGAAGAAAAAGTTCTGGATTTTCCCAGACAAACCTTATCGAAGGATTATAATTCCTCGATTAATACAATTAATTAACCAACCAGTTACTCACAGCTCATTTTCAAGTCAACTAATTTTCAAGATCATGAATGATGACCAGGCCGATGAGCAGGAAGTTTTACTCTCAATATACGAGGACGACACCAACTTCAAGCAGATTAAAGACACAGTGTACTGTTACAAGTTCATCAGTGAGGAGAATGAACTAAAGAGTATTATGATACAGGTACCCCCCTCCCCTCCCCCTCCCCCCCCTCCCCCCCCCCCCCCCCCCCCCCCCCCCCCTTCTTGAATGCTCTATTTATTTTTATCTGTTGGGTTTGCTGATATTACATAGTATTAGAGGTAATGGGATGGGTTTGCTGACATTACATAGTATTAGCGGTAATGGGATGAAATCTAACATCTTCTATTTTCAGATAACGTGGCCAAAAAAGTACCCTGAGTCCGAGAATGCTGTGGTAGATCTTAACAGCTTCTTCAACTCACATATTAAGGTTAGTGCTTACTCCTGACTCACATATTAAGGTTAGTGCTTACTCCTGACTCACATATTAAGGTTAGTGCTTACTCCTGACTCACATATTAAGGTTAGTGCTTACTCCTGACTCACATATTAAGGTTAGTGCTTACTCCTGACTCACATATTAAGGTTAGTGCTTACTCCTGACTCACATATTAAAGTTAGTGCTTACTCCTGACTCACATATTAAGGCTAGTGCTTACTCCTGACTCACATATTAAGGTTAGTGCTTACTCCTGACTCACATATTAAGGTTAGTTCTTACTCCTGACTCACATATTAAGGTTAGTTCTTACTCCTGACGGTGCATATTAAATTCAGTTCTCTTTCTATGTGATAAACATAAAACGGACCCTCGTACTACAGTAAAACCTCAATTTATCGCGTACTACAGTAAAACCTCAATTTATCGCGGGGGAAAGGAAACAGTCGCGATAAATCGGGGTTTTACTGTACCGTGTAACTGTAATAAGACTACCAACGTGCAGTTACTGGTGCGAGCAAGGTCCCTTACGTAAAGTTAACAGTGTTCATTAGGTAAATATTTAGTTAACAGTGTTAGTTAACAGTGTTCTATTCTGCAGCCACACGAGAAAGTAAAGATCCTGGGTAAGATTCGTTCTCAGTACGATGACTGGTCAGGAATGGCGATGACTTTCAACATTATCAACTATGTGACTGATAATCTAGAGGAAATTAGAGCGCTGGTTAAAAACGAAAACGTCGTAACGCGAGAGGAGAAGGTTTCTAATTAGTCTAAGTAGTTAATCATGATTACTGGGTGCTCACTGTTTGCATCCGTAATAAAGTACAGCGTTATTTTCCACACGTGTCCATTTACTGTTTACCGGCCGCGCGTGATAATATTAATGTCAATGAGACACAACGTGTGGCAAAATTATGCTGTTTAGCTTGTGTTATAGCTACCGTTGATTTTGTAATTGATCATTTTTGTCTTTGTCAGGAAGCCATCGCTTTAGAGAAGAAGGAAAAGGAAAAACTTGCTTCAACTAAAGGCATGACGAAAGGTCAAAAAAGA